>NC_083759.1:7091793-7395186 GCF_033458585.1 Syngnathus typhle | reverse complement strand
TCTGGAACTGATTACTCAGGTCTTCCCCAGCAACGATGGCATGGTACGTAAAGTCAAGGTCAAGGTCTCCAAGACGGGCGGGACAAAACTGTACCAGCGTCCCATCTCCGAGACAGTCCTCCTTCTTGCCCCTGATAAGAAACAGTAAGAACTGTATAATGGACGTTTAAGGTTGTCGCAATGCGCCAGACAGGGAGTGTCATGTCTTTCATGTCTTTGTAGTCTGTGATCAGTGTTAAGATAGAATAGGTTACATGACTAGAATCAGGAAGTAAGCGCAGGTTTCAGCACAGTGTTTAAAGAGAATGCTGCTTGTTCTATTCTCTCCTGCAGTTCGGAAAAACTACTGCCTAGATTTTGAGTTATACAAGGCATCGTTGGTATGTATCTTTGTTTACGTTTGTATGGATCGAAATAGATCTTTTGAGTTCTGAAATTATAGTTTTCTGTGATGTTAGACAATACAATAGAAGCATGATTGAGATTTCATATTGATTTAATTCATTTACCGTTTTTTTCCGTGTATAATGCGCAAAATTTAACAAATGTATTGTCCTAAAATCTGGGGTGCGCATTATACATGGGTACAAATTAAAAAAAAATATATATATATTTTTTTTTTAAGAAAATCATGGTACAACAAAACCAACAACAGGACTGACCGACAAAGTCGTGGAACAAAAAGACAGGGTGACATTACCAAAGACAGGAACAAAAACCAAACAGACATCATGACAGTAACACATGCAATGATCCAACGGTGAGCGAGGGGCAGACAGGAACTAAATACAAAACACGTTACATTGATTGAGGTGACACAGGAAGGGAGGGGCGACGCGAACAGAAACTATGGCAACCTAGACACATAGCAAAACTGGGGACGAGACATGACAAATCTCCCTCGAAATAAAACTTGAAATCACCTTTCTTCTTGTTTGTTGTCAATCGCGCATCGCATTCAGCCATCCTGCCCAACACACTTAGTCAGTAAAATTCATAATTGACGACACATCGTTTGATGCGATGGTGCAATCCTTGATGGTGTGTTATTGTCAAATATTGCTTGTTTTTTAATCTCCATCGCGGACCGGACGTCATACCGAGGCAGTATCACTGCGCATGGGCACTATGGATCCAATGCGCAGAACGGATGCGCAAGACACGTCAGCTATATAAAGAGCGAGAGTTCAGTTTTCTTCCTATTAGTTTCAATTCACAGTTTAATTAGCAGTTTCAATCAGCAAATAACAAAATGCGTATTACAGGTAATATTTTATTTCACAACACTTTGCCTTGTTCCTTTCGTCTCTGCTGTTCACTTCAAACACGCTCCATACGAACGCAATGCTCTCGTATCAGACGCTTGCTCGATCACCTGCTCGTTTGCTGTCACAATGTACCCTACACAAATCCGAAACATTTGTTGAGGCTCCGAGTCACGACGAGGGGCAAGTTTTGGTTTCCAAGGGTGTTTTTATTCCTCTTCAACTTCTCTCTCATACAGAGCCGCCTTTTTCACATGTCCGCACTGATCGCGGTGGTGCCTTTACGGGCAATTGGAGAAATCAACGGCAACAAAAAAAATACATCCAGCCTAGTTAAGACCATACCAAAGACTATAGAAATGGGACCCATTGCCTCCCTGCGTGTGTGACGATCATTGGGACTTAAAATAAATAAATAAATAAATAAATAAATAAACACTCCGTGAGTCGTCACCTTATTGTGGTGGAGGGGTTTGCGTGCCCCTATGATCCTAGGAGCCATGTTGTCTGGGGCTTCATGCCCCTGGTAGGGTCACCCATGGCAAACGGGTCCTAGGTGAGGGGCCAGACAAAGCACGGCTCACAGTACCCCTTATGATGAAAACTATTATTGAATCACGTTTTCCCTCGCCCGGACGCGGGTCACCGGGGCCCCCCTCTGGAGCCAGGCCTGGAGGCGGGGCTCGAAGGCGAGCGTCTGGTGGCCGGGACTTCGCCCATGGGGCCCGGCCGGGCTCAGCCCGAAAAGGAAACGTAGGTTCCCCTTCCCATGGGCTCACCACCTGTGGGAGGGGCCAAAGGGGTCGGGTGCATTGCAAGCTGGGCGGCGGCCAAAGGCAGGGACCTTGGCGGTCTGATCCCCGGCTGCAGAAGCTGGCTCTTGGGACATGGAATGTCACCTCTCTGGCTGGAAAGGAACCCGAGCTGGTGTGCGAGGCAGAAAAGTTCCGACTAGATATAGTCGGACTTGCCTCCACGCACAGTTTGGGTTCCGGTACAAGCCCTCTCGAGAGGGGCTGGACTCTCTTCCACTCTGGAGTTGCCCACGGTGAGAGGCGTCGAGCAGGTGTGGGTATACTTATTGACCCCCGGCTGGGCGCCTGCACATTGGGGTTCACCCCGGTGAACGAGAGGGTAGCCTCCCTCCGCCTTCGGGTGAGGGTACGGGTCCTGACTGTTGTTTGTGTCTATGCACCAAACGGCAGTTCAGAGTACCCACCCTTTTTCGAGTCCCTGGAGGAGGTGCTGGAGAGCGCTCCTTCTGGGGACTCCATCGTTCTACTGGGTGACTTCAATGCTCACGTGGGCAATGACAGTGAGACCTGGAAGGGCGTGATTGGGAGGAACGGCCCCCCCGATCTGAACCCGAGCGGTGTTCTATTATTGGACTTCTGTGCTCGACACGGATTTTCTATAATGAACACCATGTTCAAGCATAAGGGTGTCCATGTGTGCACTTGGCACCAGGACACCCTAGGCCGCAGTTCGATGATCGACTTTGTAGTCGTGTCATCGGATTTGCGGCCGCATGTTTTGGACACTCGGGCGAAGAGAGGGGCGGAGCTGTCAACTGATCACCACCTGGTGGTGGGTTGGCTCAGACGGTGGGGGAAGATGCCGGTCCGACCTGGCAGACCCAAACGTTCTGTGAGGGTCTGCTGGGAACGTCTGGCGGAATCCCCTGTCAGGAAGAGCTTCAACTCCCACCTCCGGCAGAACTTTTCCCAGGTCCCTGGGGGAGGCGGGGGACATTGAGTCCGAGTGGACCTTGTTCCGCGCCTCCATTGTTGAAGTGGCCGACCGGAGCTGCGGCCGTAAGGTCATTGGTGCCTGTCGTGGCGGCAATCCCCGAACCCGCTGGTGGATACCGGCGGTAAGGGATGCCATCAAGCTGAAGAAGGAGTCCTATCGGGCTGTTTTGGCCTGCGGGACTCCCGAGGCAGCTGACAGGTACCGGATGGCCAAGCGGAACGCGGCTTTGGCGGTTGCTGAGGCAAAAACCCGGGCGTGGGAGGAGTTTGGTGAGGCCATGGAGAATGACTTCCGGACGGCTTCGAGGAAATTCTGGTCCACCATCCGGCGTCTCAGGAGGGGGAAGCAGTGCAACGTCAACACTGTTTACAGTGGAGATGGCGTGCTGCTGACCTCGACTCGGGACGTCGTGTGTCGGTGGGGAGAATACTTCGAAGACCTCCTCAATTCCACCGACACGCCTTCCATTGTGGAGGCAGGGCCTGGGGACTCTGAGGCGGACTCTCCAATCTCTGGGGTTGAAGTCACTGAAGTAGTTAATGAACTCCTCGGTGGCAAGGCCCCGGGGGTGGATGAGATCCGCCCGGATTTCTTAAGGGCTCTGGATGTTGTGGGGCTGTCATGGCTGACACGTCTCTACAGCATCGCGTGGACATCGGGGACAGTGCCTCTGGATTGGCAGACTGGGGTGGTGGTTCCCCTCCTTAAGGAGGGGGACCGGAGGGTGTGTTCCAATTACAGGGGAATTACACTCCTCAGCCTCCCTGGTAAGGTCTATTCAGGGGTGCTGGAGAGGAGGGTCCGTCGGGAGGTCGAACCTCGGATTCAGGAAGAACAGTGTGGCTTTCGTCCTGGCCGTGGAACAGTGGACCAGCTCTTCACCCTCAGCAGGATCCTCGAGGGTGCATGGGAGTTCGCCCAACCAGTCCACATGTGTTTTGTGGACTTGGAGAAGGCGTTCGACCGTGTCCCTCGGGAGCTCTGTGGGGGGTGCTTCGGGAGTACGGGGTACCGAGCCAACTGATAAGGGCAGTTCGGTCCCTGTGTCACCGATGCCAGAGTTTGGTCCGCATTTCCGGCAGTAAGTCGGATTCGTTTCCAGTGAGGGTTGGACTCCACCAAGGCTGCCCTTTGTCACCGATTCTGTTTATAATTTTTACGGACAGAATTTCTAGGCACAGCCGAGGCGTTGAGGGTGTCCGGTTTGGGGACCTCAGCATCGCGTCTCTGCTTTTTGCAGACGACGTGGTGCTGTTGGCTTCTTCAGGCCGTGATCTCCAGCTCTCACTGGAGCGGTTCGCAGCCGAGTGTGAAGCGGTCGGGATGAGGGTCAGCACCTCCAAATCTGAGTCCATGGTCCTCGATCGGAAAAGGGTGGAATGCCCTTTCCGGATCGGGGATGAGGTCCTGCCCCAAGTGGAGGAGTTTAAGTATCTTGGGGTCTTGTTCACGAGTGAGAGGAGGATGGAGCGCGAGATCGACAGGCGGATCGGTGCAGCGTCGGCAGTAGTGCGGACTCTGTACCGGTCCGTCGTGGTAAAGAGAGAGCTGAGCCAAAAGGCAAAGCTCTCAATTTACCGGTCGATTTACGCTCCTACCCTCACCTATGGTCACGAGCTATGGGTCGTGACCAAAAGAACGAGATCCCGGATACAAGCGGGCGAAATGAGTTTTCTCCGCAGGATGTCCGGGCTCTCCCTTAGAGATAGGGTGAGAAGTTCGGTCATCCGGGAGAGACTCGGAGTAGAGTCGCTACTCCTCCACGTTGAGAGGAGCCAGATGAGGTGGCTCGGGCATCTCATCAGGATGCCTCCTGGACGCTTCCCTAGGGAGGTGTTCCGGGCATGTCCCACCGGTAGGAGACCCCGGGGACGACCCAGGACGCGCTGGAGAGACTATGTCTCTCAGCTGGCCTGGGAACGCCTTGGGATCCCCCGGGATGAGCTAGATGAAGTGGCTGGAGAGAGGGAAGTCTGGGAGTCCCTCCTGAAGCTGCTGCCCCCGCGGCCCGACCCCGGATAAGCGGAAGAAGATGGATGGATGGAATAAATTGGGTGCGTATTATACATGGGTACAGGCTTTTTTCCAGCATCAACATGCCATTTTTAGGGTGCGTATTATACATGGGGGCACATTATACACGGAAAAAAACGGTAGTTCGTATGACTGATTATACAATGTGGTTTGTATTCTCCTAGTTTTACCCTTTCCCTTGTTATTAAACCTGGAGTCAACCTTCAACCTGGCCTTCAGAGTCTTGATGAGTGAAAGTGGTTGAGCTTACTGTCTTCGGATATTCAACATATTTGGAGGGCAGGATAGACTGTATAAATTCAAGGTTAGGCTGTAACAGATGGCCAGAGAGCAGCTGCGCCGGGACGCGACCCCAGGACATACAGCGTGACATACTGTACATCACGCGCGCACGCAAACACGCAGACCTGCCGAACCCCTGGCCGTGCGGCTTTATCCCAAGAGGAAATTGAATTGGAGAGTTGACCCCGCCTGACACAAGGCAAGCACCATTGATTTTTATTAAAACACAAACCATCAATACTGAGATTGCTTTGGCGCTACGCAGTGTCTGCGTGGCGTCCGTTTGGCCGGCAAAAGGCACAAAGTCACCGTGGCCCCCCTCGCTCTTAAAATACTTCAGACGTGACAGGAGAGAAGCTATTTCCAAAACAACATCAGCTGAGGGGATTTATACGAAAACATTGAAAATAAAATTTAGTTTTGGGCTCCACCACATCATTTATATTCTGATAAAGCAGAAACTGACATTAATTGTAGAGCCGCATTCGGTGTACTTGAGGTAAATGCTTTTTCAAATCGTTAGCCAGCATTACTTGCATTAGGATTCCAATCACACGCTTTCGTGACATCATTGCCGCGTTAAACTGTTTTGACCGGTAGCAGGAGGAATAACACACTTTGGGTTTAATAAGGTGAAAACAAGTACAAAATAGTACATGTTAAATATGTCAGGTCACTCTCACATGCGCATAAATTCCGCTGTATTGACACTATGGCGATGCAATTCATTTTGTGGCTACATCTCGAAAGTATAAAGTTTGTGGACAATATTACCAATAAAAATAAAGGTCTTGGAATATGATTAGAAAAATTTAATTATAGCGCATTGTATTATTTCTTTACGGTCTAAACATAACACTGGATGTGGCGTTATCCATGCTAATCGTTAGCATGTATGTGTTAGCATTTTTTGCATTAAGATGTGAAAAAACGATGTGTGTAAAGTGTGGAAAAAAACAATACTTTTACGTTTCACCCCTTGAATGCGAGTCAAAACCGAATTGTACCACACTTGGAGTTCACCTTGGATCCAGTGTGTGAAGACTGAATCAATACATTTGGCTTTGACTTCACAACAAGGCCATCCAACTTAACACAGCAAGCGTGCCACCATTTCTCTCCTTCTTCCACGCTCATATTTCCTGCAATAACAAGCGTGAAAATGGGCGTCCTAAATCCAAAGATTTTTTTTACTAATTCATTATAACAGAATCAGGACCACATCAACGTGTGGTATGTAAATAAAACAACACGCCATCAGCAAGGCTTGGCCAATTGCCACTACTACATCGTAATGACTCCACGGGGGACTTCTTAGGGGACTGCGTTAACGCTCTCATTAGGTGTGTTGCTGAGATGTGTGTGCGTGCGTGTTTGTGCCCCTTCCCCCATGCTGACACGCCTTCACTTCATAATGTGATATTTCATCTGATGCAGAGCCAATGCACCACTATGACATCACGCAACTCAAGTGTTTATCAAAGGTGAGGATGCTCGGAAAGAGGCTAAAATGGAGCCTCGCGCGCAGCGGCGCGCCACATCTGCACTTTGATACACAAACACGATGCCCGTATTTGGTCGTTCACACGCGGCGAACGTCTCGACCCGTGATGGATTGGCTGCACTCCCGCCTTGACAGACGAGCGATGGATGTGCTGGAGCTGAGGAGATGAAGGAGGGTGCGAGGGGGGGGCTGCGGTACTCTTGATGCCAGGGAGGATTTTAAATGGGGGCCAAGCAGATCATTTTCTCGTCAGCAACAGTTTTGCAAACGGGCCTTCAAAAGATGTGTGCGTCTCATGACATACCCAAAATACCAAAATGTATGCTCAAAAATGGACAAAATTGGGAAATAACTCACTATGACAGCTACAAGACAAGACAGCCCCAAAGACACTGCGTACGAGCGGCCCTTGTGCTACCTGTCGTTCCAGCCGCTAAACGGTCGTGTTAGCGCCGCGTCAAACATGATTTGTGTTTTCCAACCGCGAGCGTGTCGTGCGTGCAAACCGCCAATTACGTTGGCCCCCTAATTACGCACTTGAAGACGTAATTAGGCCCGCAAAGAGATATTGCTCGCCGCAGCCAGGCGGGAGAAGGTTCACACATACGCATGCATCTTAATTAGCCTTTATATTTGAATTGTGTACACATAACATAGATGGGAGGGGTGGGTGGTTGGGCGGCTAACAGCTTGTATTCTCGTCAAGATAACAGAAAGCCAATCGGCAGAAACAGACAAGAGCCTGTTATGACAATTAGGTAGCATGTTGTTAAAAGAAATCCCTTTTTTTAGTTTTTTTGTTTAGAACTGTGGTCGACTCTTTAAAAAAAAAAAACGAGTCAATTCTCAAGGGGTGATATTTTTGGCAATTCGTTAACGGCCGCCTTCTGCGTATGCAATCAACACGGTAGGAGTGAAGACAAGTAGTCACTAGAGAAGAGGGCACGAGATTTCCTCACGTTGTCAAAGTCATTTCCTCCATTCCTACCACAAACACGCCAATTCAATCAAACTTAAAGGACCTGCACACACTGGGCCGACTGCGCCTCAGCATCCAATTCCGGTATTAACGCTTCCCTCTATGTCATACACACACAGGCGTGCACGCACTCCACCTAAAAGGTCAATAAATGTGATCAAAGCAGTGATGTGACGCCCTGGGAAATCACACGCACGCGCGTACACACAGTAAGAAGGCGTGCAAACAAGCCCGACGATCGCTACCTGGACGGGCCTCGGAGGCACGTCGCTACAAGAGGAGTGAGACACCAGCCTTCATCTGAACCTTGAGATATGAGTGTGTGTGTGTGTCAGTGAGTGTGTGTGTCAGTGAGTGTGTGTGTCAGTGACTGCGTGTGTGTGTGTGTAGCGGGCCTCTCACTCTGCTTAAGAATCCAGTCACATCTCTTGCTAGCAGGCAGGCAGTAAGGCGCTTTCACGCAGGCAGGTTTGCTTTGCTTTGCTCTAAGTCGCCTTTCTTTCTCTGCGTGAGCCTGAGTGTGTGCTGTGTCCGTGTCTTCCGGTGTGTGCATGAAACCTGCCGCTTTTTGTTGTTGTTGTTTCTTTAATTTCTGTTTTTGTGCGTCATTTGTGTGTTTTCTCTCAGCAGCACTGATAAACCCACTTAGGTTCTTCCTTCTGATCTGTTGGCTCTGGGCTGGCGGCCTCCCTGCACGAGCTAGCGAGCACACACACACACAGAGCGCCTTAGCTGCTAGCTGATGTGTGACGGCCTGCCACTCAAAGCCAGTTCCGTTGAGACGTGGCACAAAGGAGTAGGAAAGATGACTGGATGAGGGAGGATGAGGTGCAGAGGAGAAGGGCTGGGGGTGTGATGGGGGGTGAAGGGTATCAGTGTCTTTCTGCTGGCTGGCTGCTAGCTGTCGCTCTTTGGCTGTCTCCTTATCTCTTTACTCCTCACTCTCCCCCAAGTGGCTGCTTTTTGCAGCTGAACGCCATCCCCAACCCACCACTTAACTGCCAACCATCTTTTCCACAGAGCCCACTGCATCCACTGCGTTGACAACCCCCCCCCCCCCCCTGAGGTGGGTTTCCTTGTATCTGACCAAGTGTCACTTCCTTTTAGACCTTTCATAAACATGACATGCCAAATCAAGAAAAACATAATAGAGAAGGCAAGAGACTGTTGACAGTTTTTACTCATGCTCTCTTAATACGCTCCGATACCATGACACCGATACTAGCTTGTCATATGCTGTACAACTTGTAATATAGTTTTCTGTCCTGCTCAGTTTCAAATTGACGACTATGGAAATTAGGGGTGTAACGATTCATCGATACACATCGATTAATCGATATAATGCTCTACGATTTATTGGCATCGATGCTAAACATAAACATTAGGGGTGTAACGATACATCAATACTAGGGGTGTAACGATACATCGATACACATCGATTAATCGATATAATGCTCTACGATTTATTGACATCGATGCTAAACGTAAACATCGATTTATATCGCCGTGTTTGACCTCGGACATTAGACGCGACTTTACTTTGAAATCCAGTTCATTGTTGCTTGCTTCCTCTTTCCGGGAGCAGTGCGCGGCGTTGGGTTGTGAGCAGAGCAGGCACGTGAAAGGGGAGTCGACAACTAGTACGCGGCTCCCGGGCTGGTGCTATGGCTAGTGTCCAAAAAGACGAAGAAATTTGCTCCCCTTTAGGCTTCAAGTCATTCGTTTGGAAGCACTTTGGATTCCAAAGAAAAGATTGCTCAACGGACAAGACACGTGCAGTTTGTAAATCCTGCCATGCGGTGATCAAATATTCAGGGAGCACAAATCTCGCCGCACATTTAAAGAAAAAACACGACATCAAAGTTCAGTGTTAAAATAAGCACTTTGTATACTGCAATACTCTTGTAATTTCCTAAATAAAGAGTTTGCAGTACCTTGTTGATTTTGCGTATGAATTGTTATAAATCAGGATATTGTTCTATATTTAAAAAAAAAATATATATATATATAGATCGTAGAGCACTATATCGCGATATATCGTGAATGAATCGCAGCAGGCTTTAAGATATCGGCAAATATCGTATTGTAGTTCTTTGTATCGATATTATATCGTATCGTGACAAAACTCGCGATTTACACCCCTATACAATACTCTTGTAATTTCCTAAATAAAGAGTTTGCAGTACCTTGTTGATTTGGCGTATGAATTGTTATAAATCAGAATATTGTTCTATATTTTTTATTTAAAAAAATAAAAATATCGATCGTGGAGCACTATATCGTGATGTATCGTGAATGAATCACAGCAGGCTTTAAGATATCGGCAAATATTGTATCGTGGTCCTTCGTATCGATATGATATCGTATCGTGACAAAACCCGCGATTTACACCCCTAATGGAAATACATAAAATGGTGGATGTCCTCAACTGTCTTTCTATATGTACAGTATGATGTCATTCTGTTAATGTAATTGAGACTATCTACACACCATAAACAAAAGCAATATCAGGATTGCCGAATATGAACAATAGCGTCAAGCGAATCGTAAATCGAACCGTATTGCCATGACGCCAACGTGATCAAAACTAGAGCTGCAAGCTACAGTGAGACTATCCGGGTTCCATTCATCAAGTAATAAGACAAAATGACTTCCAGGGAAAGCTAACCTAAATCATGTCTGTGATGATTCACTGTCAAGTTATCATGATTCTATGAATCAATCATGTCCAAAGAGCATCAGCCTGGTGGTGCTGCCATCAGGTGGCTGAAGACGGTACCGCAGGGAAGAGCAACAAGGCAAGAACAAGTAAGTTTGAGATGGAGGAGGAGAAGGAGCTTGTTCAGCAATATGGATCCAAAGCTGGAGGTTATTGAAGACAAAGAATTCTCCATCAACATCGAGGCGGCTGCCGATAGCGCTGATTCATCACTAGTCCCAGACACTATAAAGATGTCTGACTCTTTATCATCATCACCTTCTCTGACACTCATCATGGTTGTCGTTATGACAACAGAAAAGCGATCGGTCAAGAGCAAAAGACATTGTGTCCACAACTCGCCATTGAAAATGATCGGAAAGAATCCAAAAGGTCTCGATTGATTAATTGATTAAGACGTGTGTCTAAATACTTTTGGATTGAACGATTCGCTCCTGCTCCTCATTCCAAATGAATAAACTGAAGGTGAATGCTGCCTCTCAGAAGCCAATTGGGAAAAGCTCGAAGCTATCAGGCCTCTCTCCAAGGCGCTGACTGCACATCTGCCCCTTGGCACGACCGGAATTAACTCTATGCAAAAAAAAATTTTTTAAATCCCTTTTTTTTTTTTTTTTAAACTCTCCTTTCCTTGTTTCCACCGTCTCTTTTTTTTTACTCTCCATTCCTTTTAATTAAAGCGAAGCAGGGGGGCTGCTAAAAACCTGCCACTAATTACACAGCCACTGCCCCACGCACTCGCTCCCCTGCTCGTGTTTGCTTGTTTGCGCTCTCTCCTCTGGCAACTTCCCTCCGCGGGGGCAGCGCGCTGGAGCTCGGCCAGCAGCCACCAGCACCGCCACAGGGATTATTAACATCTGCAGACACATGGATGAGCAAAATGGCAAGAATGTGCAACACAAACACACAAAAGTTGTGTTGGTGCTCTATGACACGCTAGTCGACAGATACTTTGCGCCACTTTTCGACTCGCCTAATAGGTGCAAACCGTAATTGGATTTCACTCTGATACAATCCAACAAATTGATACGATGCTGCCAACTTGTCATCGTGTTCCGCAAATCTCCATCAGATGGGGCTCATCTATTACGCTTCACGTCTCATCTATTTCAGGTGGTTCCGGAACTCATCCCCGTGGTAAAAGGGAGTTCAGAATACAGCCTGTAGTCGACCTGAGGTGTGACCACAGAGAGGGATGCAGATAAAGTTGCTGGACAACAGGCATGGACGGACTTTGAAGCGCTACCGCCATGAAGCTTTTGTCACCATCTGGGCGCCATTTGAAAAGCATCAGCTCTGGCTCCCTCTTGTAAACAAGGGATGCGACCCCAAACAGGCCACTCTCACTATATATGGGCTCTTTCTGGCAGCTGCGGACCCCCACGACCCAGCCCAAAATGGCGAGGACTGCAGCCAAAAGGGATTAAATTGCACACGGCATCCACAATGCATGTTAAGTCACCGTTTAACTGGATGACACCGGTGAATGCTTCAAGGATCAAAGGATAAAATAAACTATTGCACTACAATTACTCGGCAAGTAAAAAAGGTTTTATGACGCACTGACATTCAACAGCACAGCCACAGTAGCGTGTTACAAATGAAAGCATACAGTTGATACAAAGTGTACTCACATGCATAGAGAGAATGGACCCACGTGCATTCGTGTACTACAACTGTATAGTGCTACTGGGATAATGACATGGAAATGATATGCTAATGCTATGCTAATCTGGCAGCATTATTCTGCCCACCGGGTACCAGGAGGCAGAGCAACCTGACTCAAATACACACATTCACACACACACGTGCACAATGCCACCCCCCCTAAAAGAAACACAGACACACACACGCACGGGAGAGTTGGCAAAGTTTAAGTCAAAAGTCAAAGTCAAAGTCTGCTTTATTGTCAATTTCTTCACATGCCAAGACACACAAAGAAATCGAAATTACGTTCCCACTATCCCACGGTGACAAGACATAGTACACAATATACATACAAGTAAACAACACAAAACAATAAAAATAAGAAGGCACAAACAATGAATAAATAAGAGTGATGAATAAATAATAGATAAACAAATAACATAATAAATAAGAGGAGCAAAAATGGAGCAAGTGTGCATACAGCAGACAGTCAGAATATAGCGCGAAAGTACAGGACGCTACGCAGAAGGGGGGAGAGAGTTCAGGATCCTAACAGCCTGGAGTATGAAGCTGTTGGTGAGTCTGGTCGTGCAGGAGCGCAGGCTCCTGTACCTCTTCCCAGAGGGCAGAAGATCGAACAAAGAGTGAGCGGGGTGACTCACATCACTCACAATCGTGGTCGCCTTGCGGGTGAGATGGGAGGTGTAAATGTCCTTCAGGGCGGGGAGTGAAGCACCAATAATCTTACCAGCCGTGTTCACTATGCACTGCAGGGCCTTCATGTTGTATTCAGTGCAGCTACCACCCCAATCAGCGATACAACAGGAGAGGACGCTCTCAATGGTGCCACGGTAGAATGTAGTGAGGGCCGGAGGAGCACTTGCTCAACCTGAGTTTCCGCAGGAAGTACAGGCGGCGCTGAGCTTTCTTCGCCAGTGATGCGGTGTTGGTGGACATCCTCACTGATGTGCACCCCCAGGAACGTGGGGGGAGAGGGAGAGAAAACAAACTCCAGCCGAATCGGCCACTACAGGTTAGTTAAAGGCCATATCATAGAAATGTGTCTTTAAACGTGTCTTAAATGTTTCTACTGAGGTAGCATTTCTAATATCCATTGGTAGGGCCCGAATAGAAAATGCTCTCGACCCTGCAGACATTTTCTTGGCCCTCGGTGTCGCTAAAAGAGTAGCGTTTTGCGAACGAAGGTTACGAGACGGAACATAAGGAACAACTAGGTCGACGAGATATGAAGGCGCTAAGCCAGGGGTGTCCAACTCCTTTCCTCGGGGGCCGGATCTCTACATGTTTTCCAAGTTTCCCTTGTTAAACACACCTGATTCAAATGTCCAGTTCGTCCTCACTTTCAGCAGGAGCCTGATTAATTGAATCAGGTGTGTTTAACGAGGAAAACTTGGAAAACATATAGGGATTCGGCCCCCGAGGACTGGATCCTGACACCCCTGCGCTAAGCCATGCAGTGATTTATAGGTTAATAGAAGAACCTTGAAGTCACATCTTAAATGAACCGGGAGCCAATGTAAGTTGGCTAATATTGGGGTAATGTGATCAAATTTTCTTGGCTGTGAGAGCAGCCTTGCAGCAGCATTTTGTACTAACTGTAGACTTTTGATGCGGGACTTACAAAGACCAGAGAATAATACATTACAGTAGTCCAGGCGCGACGTGACGAACGCATGTATAATAGTTTCTGCATCACCGGTCGAGAGGATCGGACGAATCTTTGCAATATTACGAAGGTGAAAAAACGCAATGAAAACATGATTTTAAGATAAATTTTTAACTGTTGATCACATATCCTGTATAACATATAAAGGGGCTATAAAGAGGTTTTCTAGAGGTTAATTCTGAAAAAGCAGCTAAAAAAATCTAAACGATTGACTACGGAAATGACATTGAATGAAAGAGCGCCTCTCCCTGGATAACCATGCAACTGCATCATTTACTGTATGTACATGGTACACCTTTTAAAATTCAAAGCAAAAATATGTTTTGTCTAAAATACAATCTTGGTTAAAACACTGGATTCGGTTGAAGTTGGGAAATTGTGTAAAATGTAAATAAAAACAAAATACAATGATTTGAAAATCCTTTTCAACCCATATTCAATTGAATACACTACAACAGTGCTTCTCAAATAGTGGGGCGCGCCCCCCTTGGGGGGCGCGGTGCTATTCCTGGGGGGGCGCGTGTGACCCTGGGGAACAGGCTTTTTTTTTGGCAGTACTAGAATAAAGTGTAATTGCGCGTTTACTACAGCAGGGGGCAGTGGCGCTCTCATTGTTACTTCTGTCACGTTTGCGACAGTGCAACATTTTACGACTTACAAGACAAGTTAGGATAGTCACGGTGGGGAGGGGGGGCGCGAATAGTTTTCTTCTTGCTAGGGGGGGGGCGTAACAGAAAATAATTGAGAAGCACTGCACTACAAAGACAACGTATTTAATGCTCAAACTCAAAGTTTATTTAATTTTTCAAATAATAATCAACTTAGAATTTCATGGCTGCAACACGTGCAGTAGAAGTTGGGAAAGGGCATGTTTACCACTTCGTTACAACACCTTTCCTTTTAAGAACACTCAATAAACGTTTTGGAAGAGAGGAGACTAATTTTCTTAGCTTCTCATGTGGAATTCTTTCCCATTCTTGATGAACCGCTTCAGTTGTTCAACAGTCCGGGGTCTTCCCTGTCGTATTTTACGGTTCATAACGCGCCACACATTTTCAACGGGAGACAGGTCTGGACTGCAAGCGGGCCAGGGGAGAACCTGGACACTTTTACTTTGAAGCCACGCTGTTGTAACACGTGCAGAATGTGGCTTGGCATTATCTTGCTGAAATAAGCAGAGGCATCCATGAAAAAGACGTCGCTTGGATGGCAGCATACGTTGCTCCAAAATCTGTATGTACTTTTCAGCATTTATGTTGCCTTGACAATAATGTAAGTCACCCATGCCATGGGAACTAATGCACACCCATAACATCACAGATGCTGGCTTTTGAACTTTGCATTGATAACAGTCTGGATGGTCCGCTTCCTCTTTGGTCCGGAGGACACGACGTGCAGTGTTTCCAAAAACAATTTGAAAAGTGGACTCATCAGACCACGAAACACTTTTCCATTGTGCATCAGTCCATTTTACATGAGCTCGAGAACCCAGCAGCATTTCTGGATGTTGTTCATAAACGGCTTTTGCTTTGCATGGTAGAGTTTTAACCCGCACTTACTGATGCAGTGACGAACTGTATTTACTGACAGTGGTATTCTGAAGTTTTCCTGAGCCCATTTAGTGATATCCTTTACACACTCATGTCGGTTTTTAAGGCAGTGCCGTCTGAGGGATCGAAGAGTCACGGTCATTCAGTCTTGGTTTCCGGCCGTGGCGCTTACGTGCAGTGATTTCACCAGATTCTCTGAGGCTTTTGATGATATTATGGACCATAGATGTTGAAATCCCTAAATTCCTTGCAATTTTTCTCTGAGAAAAGTTGTTCTTAAACTGTTCAACTATTTTCTCACGGAGTTGTGGACAAAGTGGTGAACCTCGCCCCATCCTTGCTTGTGAATGACTGAGCATGTTTGAGGAGGCTCCTTTTATCCTCAATCATGGTACCTACCTGTTCCCAATTAGCCTGATCACATGTGGGATGTTCCAAATAGGTGTTTGATGAGCTTTTCTCAGCTTTCTCAGTATTGTTTGCCACCTTTCCTAACTTCTACTGGACATGTTGCAGCCATGAAATTCCAAGTTAATTATCATTTGGCAAAAAACAAGTTGATCCGTTTGAACATTAAATACGTTGTCTTTGTAGTGTATTCAATTGAATATGGCTTGAGAAGGATTTTCAAATCGTTATATTTTGTTTTTATTTACGTTTTACACAATTTCCCAACTTCAACCAAATCCGGTTTGCACATTCCATTTTTTGTGACACACAGCACACCTGTGAGAGGCAGTGTGGTGCCACAGAGAAAACTAAGAAAAAGTAGAGTAGAAGAAGAAAGCGAAGAAGCTAGGCTAAATATTAGCTCATCTGGTAACCGCAGTTTCAGTCTCAAATTCCTCTCCTTGTTATGGGGTGAATGCTCGGGGGACATATTGTGCAAACACAAAACAACCAGTTGCTTCTCTATTTCAACAGCTTCAGCGAACTTCCTAATATGCTAGCACATATCATTTCACAATCACAAGATTGTCATCTTATTTCTGTAATGACACACACACACAAAGTGAAGGGTTGCTATAAAAATATTGAACAGTTTTAAAGCAAAGTAATTACTGTAAAACAATATGGTATACAAAGTTAATTAAGTTAAATAAGTTAATAAAGCCTACATCCATTCCGCAGGAAGATGCTCTTCCTTCCTTCCTGACTGTCACCGTTTTTCTTGCCTCCCCCTAAGTGGCCGTGATTGACAGGTTGTCTATATCCACGCAATATCGCCCAGCACACGTTCCTATTCCCTCCCAGAGGCTTCATCCGCTGGTCAAATTAACCTTCCGTGCCTAGTGGAGGGGAGCGACGCCGACGTGGGGCCCTGTGTGGGCCAATCAGCAGGTGATTAGGCCGGGGGCGGGCGGGGTGAGGGGTCACCGCAATGGGGCCATCGCAAGCCTGATTGGTTTCAATCAGCGGCCGGTCGGGAGGACAGCTGGGAGCTGAGCCGCGCCGTGCGCTAATCAACATGTCCCACAGTGAGGCATGAACACTCACACACTTGTGAGCGCACCACACAGCCACAACATGAACATCAGTGTGAGTACACATTGACATGGGACGAGAGAGACACAAACACACAGCAGGCAAAATTGAACGGTGTGGGTGGAAGTCTATAAACATCACATAATGGGAAGCTGGAGGGAGGAAGGCTGCACAACCGACAATGTTACAGTAAATTGAATGACTAATTGCATTGGCTTCATTAATTTGACCATGTGATCTGCACCCGTGACATTGCTTAGTGATGCTTCCCACTACACATCTCCCAAATGGCTCAAATGCGGAACCAGCCGCATTCTGCCCGCCGTGTCGGATATGCCATGGTAATCCTTGCTTAAACCTTGATCAAACCTGCTTCCAAAAGACTAATCGTGAAGTCGCAAACATTTCATTTGTTTTTATTGCGGCTTTCTTGGTACTTTCTTGGCCCAATGTTCTGGTCACATGAGATGGATTGGGTTTTTTTCCCCAGCTTTTCATGGATTTTCCTCCCCCAGCTCCCCTGATATCCATTTATTGTTTATTTGAAAACTTATTTAGGCTCGGATAAATTTTAAATAATCCAAAACAAATTTGAAAAATTGATCAGTTGCCCATACCTGATTTATCTATTTTCATTATATAATTACATTGATTGGCTCCAAATGTCTTTAACTCGATGTCAGACTTGGATCAGGGACAGGACTTGGATGCAGAGTGCCAACAAAAGGTATTTATTCGAACAGGCTGGAGACAGCAAAAAAACAAAAGCGCCTCAAAGGGAGGGAACACAAGGCTGGAGACAGCAAAAACCAAAAGCGCCTCAAAAAGAGGGAAAACACGGTGGCAAAAAACAAAACTGAAAAACACAGAGCTCAGGCTTGACAAAAAGGTATCTTCTAAACTAGGTTCTCTAAAGGGGTATCTGTAACTCACGCGATCCCTGGTGCTCAAGACGGGACAAGACGCACTGGGGTCTGGCACAAGACAAGGGGAAGACGCTGGCTAAATACACACAGAAGGGTGAGGACTCAGGTGGACACAATTGGGATCAGGGAAGACACGTAGACTGACGCAGAGAGGAAGGACCCACGAACTGAAACGCGAGGAGAGTTACCAAAATAAAACAGGAAGCGACAATACGACGAACAGGACAAAACAACAACAACCCACAAAACATGACACACAGCATGACACTCGACATATGCTTACTAGTTTACTCATACCTTTAATTTTATGATTGATTGATTGATTTTATTTCGAACATCCGAAAAAAAACAGAAAAAACAACAACCAAATAACACTCTAAAGTCAAGTCAAGTTTATTTGTATAGCCCTAAATCACAAGCAGTCTCAAAGGGCTTCACGTAGACAGAAATTGACAGTTATTCTCAAAGCATCCCCTGATCTTAAGCTCCCAAAAGGGCAAGGAAAAACTTAAAAACCCCTACCGGTTTTAACCCCTAAAGTGCCTCATATAATTTAAGATATATGATAAACGATTACTTTCGATTGCGCTTCCCGATTTCACGTGACATTTGTACTCTTGGCAGCTGTCGACAGTCTGCGCATGCGCGGAGCCTGAAGTGAGACGGGCTGCACACAGACTGTCTTTCTTCACGGCTTTAAGTTTACTTTGCGGCTCAGCTACACAGGCGCAAACAGCACAAGGCAGGGTGGGTTGCGGTTCTCTCGGCCACGTAAGCAAGCCAAACACGCCGTGCGTCTTCTTTTCTAACTAGCAGGTCAAGTTTGGATGGTGGATGGGGGTGACTTGTCAGTAAGGTAAGAAAAGTTCTGCGATCATCTATCTCCGGTTCCGCTTTAGTATTTCGTTGGCTTTCGAAACTTTTTTCCCCAACTACCACCACGAGTTTCTTAGTGTGTGTGTTTGTTTGTTGTTGTTTTTCTTTGGGGAGGGGGGGGAGGAGAGTCGCGAGAATACGTCACGCAAAAATGGCATAAGAGCCTGTCGTTTTGAATTCTTGAATATCACTCTTCCACTATAAGACGACCTCTCGTGCGAGCCGCGTAAATGCAGAACTCGTGACTTGCGGCGCGAGGGTTCAGTTGAGGCGTGGAGCGAAGAAGTTACGCGAGCAAAACGCTTCAACGTGCGTAACCAAACTCCCGTGGTCCGAGTTAGAGAGGAAAACTTTGCAAGTGTAGCAAATGTGTTCACACTCCAAATGGACTTGAGCACAAACTAGAAATGTTTTGTTTTCATTTTGAGAATAGCCAAATATTGTGTTCTAAGAACTAACTGTCAGTTCCCCGGCCTGCAGTGATGTCATTGAGGTGGTGGGAGCAGTGGACCCTAGTGGGCTCAAACAGCACCACTGGGTCTACCAGCCCCAACGACAAGACCTGCTTCAACAGCACGCAGAATACCGTCCTGAATGGAGGCAACTTTGGGGGCGTGCCAGTGGTGCTGCTTCTCAACTTTAGCTTCTTTTTGGTACGAGGTCCCGTTTGTAGCAGTTAAGTTATGGTTCTGGAAAATGGATGGACTTTTGTCTTTTGGTCCTACAGGTGTTGCTGGTCCTGTTCTCAATTATACGGAGGAAGTTCTGGGACTATGGACGCCTGGCATTGGTTGCGGACAGTGAAGGGTTGGTTTTAAATTAGACGATCAATTTCTGGGTTTGTGTTCAAAGAATTGCATTAACACTCAATTTTTATGTTTTAGGGTCAACGGGTCAGGACGCCATCAGTACAAACACACCTCGTCCTGTGTGTCCAATATGGATGACCTTGAGTATGAAATGGTTTGTAGAATCAAATCATTTATAACATTAGTCCAAAGAAATGTCGCACAATCTGAACATCTATTTTGTGTGTCATTCTTAAGGGCTTCTGTTCTTGGCTGCCTTTCATCCTCAGAATGGAGTGAGTGTCCTTTGTCATCTGATTGGCGGTTAAGTCCCGATCCCTTCTAAATAACGTTTGTCTTTGTCAGTGACGAAAAAATAAAAGCCAGATGCGGCCAGGACGCCGTTCACTACCTGTCTTTCCAGCGTCATCTGGTCATCCTTCTGCTGGTCATTACGGTCACCTCCCTCTCAATCATATTGCCCGTCAACTTGACGGGTGACCTGCTAGGTGAGGTTTGGTGCCTCAGAATTTTACTTCACTTCAAGGTTATACAGTCATCAGGGATAAAAACGACACTACTAGATTCGCTTCCCCTACACTGCATGGTATTGAGTCTTTTGAAAGTTGAAGAAAAAGTCCCTTTAACGTTGCTTCTCCTTTTGAGAAGACTGATGCCGGTTAATTATGTAAACACACCTTACAACAGCGTAAGAGCTCATATCCTAATGGCAAATATAACAACTGAATAAGGTACAACAAAGTAAAAAGAAGACTCACAGCACACTTTTTCTATCCTGATTATGTCTTTCAGGCAACAATCCAAGGAGTTTTGGAAGAACGACTATTGGGAATCTCCAAAAGGGGTACGCAGCACAAAGTACATTATACCGTTTATTTCCGTGCATAATGCGCCCCCGTGCATAATACGCACCCTAAAAATGGCATGTCGATGCTGGAAAAAAGCCTGTACCCATGTATAATACGCACCCAAATTTTGACTCCTACTTAAGTCCGTAAACGTAAAATTATTTCAGAAAAAAGATCTTTGGGAACAACCTGATGTTATTCTGCTGGTCAGTATCACTGCGCATGCGGTAGCAAACTCGATAGCAAAGAAATGTTTTGGATTTGTGTAGGGTACATTGTGACAGCAAACGAGCAGGTGATCGAGCAAGCGTCTGATACGAGAGCATTGTGTTCGTATGGAGCGTGTTTGAAGTGAACAGCAGGGAAGAAAGGAACAAGGCAAAGTGTTGTGAAACAAAATATTACTTGTAATACTCATTTTGTTATTTGCTGATTGAAACTGCTAATTAAACTGTGAATTGAAACTAATAGGTAGAGAACGGAACTCTCGCTCTTTATATAGCTGACGTGTCTTGCGCATCCGTTCTGCGCATACTGTAATGGCGGCCCCCATATGATATCCGATCTGCGATGGAGATTAAAAAACAAACAATATTTGACAATAACACACCAACGATTGCACCATCGCATCAAATGATGTGTCGTCAATTATGAATTTTACTGCCTAAGTGTGTTGGGCAGGATGGCTGAATGTGATGCGCGATTGACAAGGTGTGATTTCAAGTTTTATTTTGAGGAAGATTTTCTTCAAAAATTGTTGTACCCATGCATAATGCGCACCCCAGATTTTAGGACGATAAATTAATTAAATTACGGAAAAACACGGTAATGTACAATAGGATGTAAAAACTTGTGGGCTGCCACTTGCTTTGTTGTTTTTTCATGACGCCTATTAACAGTATACCAGTAAAAAGTGGTGTCCCACAAGGCTCTGTACTAGGTCCGCACATATTTACATAATATCTCAATTGCTTGCCATAGCAGCAGTCAACGGATCAACAAGCCTCTCTACTCAGTCCAGATATTAAAGTGTTCTTCATGCAAATATTTACTGTAATTATGACTTAACTACTGGTTAGCAATAGACTATGGCACAGTCAGATTCACATACGGGTTGCCACTATAGGAACAGAAGCACGATGTGAAACAAGAACCTCCTGTTTTGAGGTACTAAAGAAAGATACACATGAAATGGTGCTTAGGAATTTTAAAATAACTTAAGTGCACAAAACATTCGGTACTGTATTGACACTGGTTTCTCTCCCCAGAAACGACTGGTTGTGGCTTCACACAGTTTTTGCCGTCCTATATCTTGGCCTCACTGTTGTTTTGCTGCGACACCACACATCGCAAATGAAAGGCATGGGTCAAGACATAGTGAGTCTCAGCCGAACATAAAATCTGAATTTGATGCTTAAGATTCATTTAGGTTGGATAGTAATCCGCCATGTTCATATGTAGGCACGAAACACCTTGTTTGTGACCTCCGTTCCGAAAACAGCGACAGAGGAAGACTTAAAGACACATTTCACGTGAGTTTGCGTGACACTCGCAAGGTAGCAAGAGTACTGCGCTGTTCCTTATTGTTTTCTGTACTTTTGTACAGAGAGGCGTACCCCACCTGCCGAGTGTGTGCAGTCAACATTGCCTATGATGTGGCCAAGCTCATGCACCTTGATAAGGAAAGGTAAGAACACAAGTGTGTCATAACAACTACATCTGCAAATTAGTTCAGGCATCTAAACAAAAAGCCGACACGATTCAATGAAAGCGGTGACAAACATGCAGATTATTATTATTTATTTTTTTCCCCCCTAAGGGTCCGAGCTGGAAAAAACCTGCGTTACTACGAGCGTGTTCTGGAGAAGATGGGACAGCGGGAAACAATACATCCCAGACTCTGCGGTTATCTCTGTTGCTGCGTCAACTGTGACAAGGTATATGACTAGAATCAAAAATAAGCTTCAAAATGATTGCCAGTAACTGTAATCACTTGTGGTGCTCGCATGCATCTTCCCTCAGGTGGATGCTATACAATACTACAGAACCAAAGAAAAAGACTTGCTGGAGGAGGTCAGGCAGCAGGTGGAAATGGTGCCACAGCGCCCCCTGGGGCTTGCCTTTGTCACCCTTCAGACTGAAGCCATGGCTAAGTAGTGAGTAATCATTTAACACACCCTCACATTTGTGCCAGCTGGGAATCCATATTAGAACCCAGTCCAACACTGTCAGCACTGCTAAGCGGCGTTAGCTGTCACAGACCCAGTCTGATGTGTTTGGGCCCGGGGCCAAAATTGACTCAACTCTTTTCTGGCATAACGAGAAAGCTGGCTGCTTGCCATTGCTGAAAAGTTCATCATTCCTGTCACTAACGCCTGTCCTCCGTGCTCATTAGCGTTTTGAAAGATTTCAATGCGCTGGAATGCGGCGGCACGAGTTGCTGTTGCGGCCGACAGCCTCAGCCATCCAGCAAGAGCGCGAGTATCAAAGTGAGGAAGTGGAGGGTCAGCTTCGCACCCCATCCCAAAAACCTCTATTGGTAAGGCCGCTGCATCATGAATAGAATGGAGCCTGGCAACTCACATCAATGTCTACTTCCTGTCCAGGGACCATCTGTCAGTGCAGGGCTTCTCCTGGTTCTTGCGCTACATGATGCTCAACTTCCTGCTTTTCTTCCTGCTCACCTTCCTCACCACCCCCACCATCATCATCAACACCATGGACAAGTTTAACGTCACCATGCCCATCTATTATCTGAATGTACGCTCCCGAGATCGCCACGGCCTGGCGGGCTTCAAATCTGACCTCTCTCTCGCTCCCCTACAGAACCCAATCATCAGTCAGTTCTTCCCGACCTTCCTACTGTGGTGCTTCTCAGCACTGCTGCCCACCATTGTCTACTACTCCACACTGGGGGAAGCCCACTGGAGCAGGTGTGATGCTTCATTGATGGGCTAAGTGATGTGGCACTTTGGACTCACTAAATCATCCCCGTGTGTTCTTTCAGGTCCAGCGAGCAGCTGAGTATGATGCACAAGCTTTATTTCTTCCTGCTCTTCATGGTGCTCATCCTTCCCTCGCTCGGACTCACCAGGTAATTGCAAAGGGCTTCACGCTCCACAAATAACTGTTGCGGTTGTTTGCATTGTGAATTTGTTTAAAGTCCCAATGATCATCACACACACATCTGGGTGTGGTGAAATTTCTTTCAAAGACAAACTCTTTGAAAGTTTTCAAAAGAATGTACATATTTATCAATACATTATTTGGTTTGTTTATTGGAAACGCAGTTTGTATATATGTTTTATTTAAAACATATGTACCAAACTATGATTTTTTTTTTTTTTTGGTCGAGGCATACAAGTCATTTTCTCTCTTTCTCTCTCTCTCCCTCCCTGTAGTCTCGCCTTGTTTTTCCGCTGGCTGTTTGACAAAGAATTTCTAACGGATGGGAAGCTGAGGTTTGAGTAAGTTCCTCTCACGGTTGCACAAATGTCCTTTTTACTGCCACCTCTTGGTAACTGCTCTGCACAATATCATCACATTCTGCGCTATCCATAATGTTGACATGTTATTTTACTCTAAACAACTCTCTTCCCGACTAGATGCGTTTTCTTACCTGACCAAGGTGCCTTTTTCGTCAACTACGTGATCGCAGCGGCCCTGGTGGGCTCGGCCATGGATCTGATGCGATTGCCCGGTCTGCTTCTGTACATCATCCGCCTAGCATTTGCCCGCTCAGCCGCTGAAAGGAAATACGTCAAACAGGTTTGTGAGCGGCTACACCGAGACTCTACACAGTCTAAATGTTTTGCTCAAAAGGCCAAATAAACGATATTCGAGAAATATTGCAGCTGCTTTTATTTTTCTGTTTTATTACATGACATTCTTTTATTTCTATTGCTAGAACCAAGCCTATGAGTTCGAGTATGGTGCCATGTATGGCTGGATCCTGTGTGTGTTTACAGTCATCATGGCATACAGTGTCATTTGTCCCATTATTGTGCCTTTCGGTGAGTATGACAGCAGACATATGCACATAGAGAATATTCGGTATTCTTGAGGTTCGAGGCTCATTTACTTCGTAAACACAATAGCTGGATGAATTAGAAATTACCCGTAGTCTTATCACAAACATCCACCTCAAATGCAGTAAGTTACAAGTAAGGTAATTCTTCGTATGGGAAACAAAGATGTATACTTCATAGCGAGCCTTGTGGAACGCCACCAGTTTTAGTCTACTGGAACACCAGCTTGCTCGCAAATTCTTGTATCCATTTCTAAGCCCCAAATGTGGTCTGCCAGGACCAATGTAAACTGAGGATGCCCTTTCAAATGTTTCTATTGCCTGCATATCCCAACGAGGTCTCCTATACATGACGCTGAAGCACCTGGTAGACAAGCACAACTTGTACTTCGCCTACTTGCCGACACGTCTCGACCGCCAAGTCCACCTGAAGGCTGTCAATCAAGCTCTGGCCGCGCCCATCATCTGCCTAATATGGCTTTATTTCTTTTCGGTCCTTAGAACAGGTTAGTGACATGTAGTGGCCAAAAACAATGGCATCTTTTGAACAATTATTAGCTAGTAGCAAATATTAAAAACTAGGGGTGTAACGATTCATCGATACACATCGATTAATCGATATAATGCTCTCGGATTTATTGGCATCGATGCTAAACGTAAACATCGATTTATATCGCCGTGTTTGACCTTGGACATTAGACGTGACTTTATTTTGAAATCCAGTTCATTGTTGCTTGCTTCCTCTTTCCGGGAGCAGTGCGCGACGTTGTTGTGTTGTGAGCAGAGCAGGCACGTGAAAGGGGAGTCGACAACTAGTACGCGGGTCCTGGGCTGGTGCTATGGCTAGTGTCCAAAAATACGAGGAAATTTGCTCCCCTTTAGGCTTCAAGTCATTCGTTTGGAAGCACTTTGGATTCCAAAGAAAAGATTGCTCAACGGACAAGACACGTGCAGTTTGTAAATCCTGCCATGCGGTGATCAAATATTCAGGGAGCACAAATCTCGCCGCACATTTAAAGAAAAAACACGACATCAAAGTTCAGTGTTAAAATAAGCACTTTGTATACTACAATACTCTTGTAATTTCCTAAATAAAGAGTTTGCAGTACCTTGTTGATTTTCCGTATGAATTGTTATAAATCAGGATATTGTTCTATATTTTTTATTTAAAAAAAATATATATATATCGATCGTAGAGCACTATATCGTGATATATCGTGAATGAATCGCAGCAGGCTTTAAGATATCGGCAAATATCGTATCATAGTTCTTTGTATCGATATGTTATCGTATCGTGACAAAACCCGCGATTTACACCCCTATTAAAAACCTCTGACATTGCAGGTTTCTGGGCACCCACTTCTCTGTTTACTTTGGTTGTGCTTGTCGTCACCATCCTCATCTGCATCAGCTACACCTGTTTTGGCCATTTCCAGTATCTCAGTCCGCACAATTACACGGTGAGCGAGATATTGTGTCACATTTCTTCTTCATCTGGTGACACCTTTTGTGCTCTCTCTTAACATAGGTGAAGGAGGAAGATGAGGACACACCGGAGGGAGAGGAGGAAAACACCATGGTAAATGTCATAAATACAACTTCAGTAAACATTCATCAAGTTAGATTTTTTGAGCATCTTTACGTATTATTTTTATAGGTTTACCTACCCAGAGTGCTGAATCCCAAATCGTCAGCGGAGACTCCAATGGCGACTCAGGCCAGGCAGTTGTACGGTTCCACAGAGGGCAGCCTGCAGCATAGCCCCTCTCCTGAAGAGGACGACATCACTGAACAATCTTAATTTGACATCTTGCATTAACCCGGCCATCAAAGGACATAGGGGTGTGATGACATTGTGTCAAAGATTAACGCAGGGGAAAGGATGCCATTTGTTTGATATCAGAGGGACGTGCTACAAGAAAGCAAACTTCTGGGCCTTTGTGATTTGTTGCCAAAAAAATTAGCACATCATTGTTTGAGGGAAAAAAAGTCGAATGAATGTCTTGACAAATGATGAATGACAAATAAGCGTTGTATACCAAAGATGTAAGTGAGCGATTTATGATTCAAATGGACCTCTGCCAAGGGGGAAGCACTTCGTGTTATAATAATGCACTTTACGTCACACATCTGTTATTTATGTACACGCTGAGTTGGGATTACGAATCAGACAGACTTTTTTTACAATCTTTTTTTTAAACGTTTAAAACAAATAACACAAACTTTATTTTGAGATTTTCTTTTGTTGACCCCCCTCCCCCCCAATTTTTTTTGTAACAAATTAAACTTTTTTTTCACAATTTAAAAAGCATTTTTTGCGCTTCATTATTATTTTGGGTTAAAAAAAAGCAAACCTTTGAAGTAATGAGCATACTGTGCCATAGGAGGGCGCACCAGCGAAACGTTTAACTCTTCCAGTGTGCACAGACAGACGGACTTGACTGAAGTTTTAAAACCTTGGTATGTGGCCCATTACTGGACAATAGTGCCTGTAGCTCCGCCCCCTCACCTGATCTCTCACCACTGTCGAGCCCCTCTTGTACTTCTGCCATTTCCCCCCCTTTTTTACCCTCTCTTTCTCATCACACGCTTCCCACCAGGGCTGACTGAAGCCTCTGCTAGTCTGTTGTCATGTAAAGACTTTGGGCCACGCTTGATTATCACACTTGTTATGCTTGGGCAGTGGAGTGCTGCCCTAACAACGAACATATGTAGGTTAGTAGGTGACATGAAAAGACTGACCCCCACCCCAAGGCTACTTGGCACTGATCAGTGAGTTTGAATGGGACATTGACAGATGTAAACAACAGATTGCACAGAGTATAATCCATAAAAAATTTGGATTGCACTGGAAGGACTGCTAGAGTCGGTCTAATTTCATACATTTGTTAAGCACTCAGGTGCAACTCAAAACACAACAGAACAACTCTCTTTAGTTGTGCGTAGGTGTGCAACCCAGTTGATCCAGTTTCCCTCTCAATGCATTCTTGCCATTGTTGTTGTCTGTGCTTTTGTGCCACACAGACACCATTACTTTGTCGCCTGCTTTGCCTCTCTTTCAGCATTCACTTCATCCTGCACTCCCAGGCCATTGAGCGCCGCAATGTTTTTTCATATCAAGTGCATCAAATAGGAATTAAACAGTTTAGTGCACAGGTTTCGCCCACGTGTCAGCGCCGAGATCGATGGCCGTGACCCCTGAGCCAACAAGTGCGTATGGCAGCGACATGCTAAGTGACGCGGTCTCGCCTTTTGTGTGGCGGGATTAGTGTCGTGGCAACGCCGGTCGCCCGGGGCGGTGGGTTTCCTAGAACGAGCAGAACCGCCACCGCTTCCAAGTTCTCTTCCCATCCTGTACCAAGTGAGATTGGACCAAGGTCTGCTGTGAAGTGGATACTAGGAGTATATACATATACACACATACGTAAACATAAATACACACAAAAAAATATAACCATTCAGTGGTGTTTAGATAAGCACTGTGTATCTATTGAATTACAACATACCATAATATATCATTTTAATTTAGTAAGATTGAGAAGACACTAGAAATACTGCTCTTTCTCTTGGGCGGCGCCAATATATTTAAATATTTTGACGTTCCGCCACGTCATCATCGCTGCTCGGCGCGCACCAACCAATGGTTTGTGTATGCGTTGCTATGGTTACCCGGAAGGAATGCTCCGGCTCGCAGGACGAAAAATCGACGCTAAAACCATTACTAGTCCATAGAAAACTTTCGAGAACGAAGCATTAGCTAATAATTTATGACGAGTGAGTTTACTGACACTATAACGACCAAACTCCATGCTCGGAAGCGTTGTCCGGTGGTGGCTAGCGAGCTAATAACAGCCCAGATAGCCATTTTAACGCACGAACAATAACAATGGACGCTAATTCGTTATCCTACTCGTTGGAGCTGGTTGCGGGCAGCGGGTGCATTTTAAACACCGAGCAAAGGGCAGCTCTACAAACGTCACTAATTATTTTGAAGAAAAACTACAAGTTTAATCGAGTGTTGTTTTGGGGCAAGATACTCGGTTTAAAGGAGCACTATTTCATCGCTCAGGGGAGAAGGGCTGATGAGCTTAAGGACACGCAGCATTTCTACAGGTGACACGCATATTGATTCGAGTATTGAATTCTTTTCAAACCGCACATTTGTCTTACTGATTCATTCTGGCCTGGGCTTCTAGCTTCAATTGTATCGACTGGTTCTTGATCCCCACGACCACGGCCGAAATGATCACAGACGTGTCCAAAACAGCAAAGGGTCGATTCGAAGGCGACCCATCATTTGTGTACGAGTCCCGACAACAAGCAGAAAGACACGATCCTTCGGTGGAGGAATCGACGGTGAGTAATTAGCACAGTTTCAGGTCGGTTTTTGCATACAAGTAAATTTAAAATATTTGAAGACTGTTGACAAAATAAACCACATTAAGGCAGATTTGGCAATGAATGGAGAAAATCAGATAATAGAACATATGTGAACGGAATAAATCCAGTTTGGATTTGCACTCGTGTTCAGACCAAAGTGACGGAGGAGACGAGGCTGGCTGTGACAGTTCATCACATCAACGAGGAAGCCTCCGTGGTGCCGCGGGGCGCCTTCATCAACAGCACGCACGGCATCGTCCAGATTAATCGCAGCTTTGGCGGTGAGCGTGGCGTCAATCTCTTTCACGTGCGGACACAGAGATGCTCGGCGGGTAAAACTGAACGCAATGTCTGTCTCAGGTCTCTCCTACACCCAGGCGGGGAAACTTGAAAATTTTCTTCACTTCTCCCAGCCCAAGAACTTAAAAAAGAAATCCCTGTGGGAAATGGCCGATTTGAACCCTGCTTTGGACTTCCTGGATCCGCTGAGTGAGGACATTCCAAAAGGTGACAGTGAGACGTGAGGTTCACCGTAGGTAATATTGTAATTCATTGTTTCAATATTTCTGCCTGTCTAGGATCGTGGAGTCTTCAGTTTGAGAGTGCCAACAAAGTATGCGTGATTCGCAGCTTGTTGTGGTTGGGCCTGACCTTCTATCACGTGCCCATGACGCCACTGCACGGGTTAATCTACATCGGCTACGGGACCAAGAATTTGGACCTGCCGTTCATGCTTTAAAAGAAAGGTGTAGAGTTCTGTATGACTAAATGTATTTGTCTTGTTGTTTCATTCAATTTGAATCATTATAAAAACAATGAAAACAAAATCAACATTAACCCAGATTTTATTTACCTGACGATTACTTAACCACTTTGAGGTCTTTTTCTTCTTTCTTTTTTTTTTTAAGAAGATCAACAAAGTAGATGGAAGATGTCACACTCATAAAAATAAGAATGTAATATAAACAGTTGTTGCATCCATTTACCTGGAGCAAACAGACAGCAATCAAAATGATTGTTTTTTCCCTACATTTCAATCCTCCCAAATCATGCTAACTTTAGATGCAAAAAACTCTGAGTTTGTTTTTTGTTTTCAAAATTACATGGGAGGCTGGATTAAATGGTCTAGACGAGTCCTCACCCTGATTTAAATCTGTAGTTCCAGCAGCTGCGACACAGGCATCCTTCAGTGTTTAGTGTAAATGGGCCTGGGGCCATATCGCACGTTATCCTTGAGCAGGGGGCTTCCGACAGCCATGCGTTTCTTGCACCATTTTAGCCCGCGTTTGTAGATGGGCTTGACTGATTTGATGGACCAGCGGGTCAGGTATCTGGAAGAAGATGAGACAGACTGAGGATTTAGTTTAAAACATAATAATCAGTGTGTGACAAAATGTTGGCATCACCTGTTGAGTTGAGGTTTGGGCTTTGGAATGTGGCCCTCTGGAAGTTTGGGTCTGTGGTCGGGAAGCAAACCTTGGGCCCAAAACCAAAATAAGATCTATGGTTTACACGCAGCTGATAGCGTCGGAGGCTAATGCAGTAGTAATGTCATACTGTGATAACAGTAACTTATGAAAAATACTTGAATGGCAGTAACTGAGCGCACTGGTAACATTTATGCATTTAGTATTCAATGTGAAACACCACCAGCATTTATCCACAGCAGTTCCTGCAAAAGTATTTGGCCACGAATATAAAGTATCACGGGAGTGACGGAGGCGTCAGTACGCACCTGCCCTGTGAGCCATTTGCACACACACGGCAACTTTGCGATGCTCCTCAGGACAAAGACCTGTGACTCTTTTGGGTAGCATCCCTCCATCTGACCTGATGAACTGACTAAGTAGCAACACATCCTGTCAAGATAGGAGGAAAAAATATTTTAAAGGTGACTCGGTTTATTTATATCAATCACAGAATAGATATTTACCATGTAGTTGTATTTATGCTGCAGGTTCCATCTATAAATTGGACACTTGGCACTGGGGTTTGGAGGGTCAGGTGCGTCTGCAGTTTCCAATATTTTTCCTTCAATCTGGCAGATATTTGTATAAATTATTATTTATAATATAATTATAAATGGGCACATTAGAAATGAATTCTATACACACAAACAATAATCAATGCACTGGATATTATGATTGTTTACATGATACTTACAGTCACCGTTCTGTCCTCGTGCTTTTCCACGACTGTAGAAATAAACAGAGGAAACATGTTACTTGTAGTGCATGTTCAATATTCCAATCGTTGAACAATTAGAGGGAAGCATCTGGATGAAATTGATGTACCAGCGCGCGAGCACACACTATTCTAAAAGTGGCATTAAAACATCTCACCTTGCCGGATTCCTCTCTTTAGACAGACTGAATGCAACAGTTGCGGTGTCCTTTGCAGCGCAGCTAAATGTCCACTTATACCGCCGTTAAAGGTCGAAAACGAGCTCCAGACGGATCGCAAAAGACCGCGGGCCGCCATCTTGGATTTCTGACCTTGCCCGCTTCCGTTGGCGAGATTAAAAACAGCGACATGAGAGGTCAGGATGTGTAATTGCAGCCACCGGGTGAGGTAAAAAGAGCACGTCTTCCGAAACTGACAGCCAAAACAAAACATTTTACTTTTTTTTATAGTTAGGTCTCTCTCTCTAGAATGACATTGGAGCATGGGAAATGTGAAAATACACAAATAACATTTTGTTATGTGCCTATTTCTATAAAAGGATGGATGGATGTGTGGCTCTGTTAAGCCTTTAGGCAATGGATAATTGATCAGAAATGAAACAGCAACACATGTACACAGACAATAGTACTTTAGTACTGTCATGTACAGTAGTCTTTTTCCTCTGGCTATATGAATAACACAGATTTTCTTTTGCACTATACTGAATAAATAAAATGGACTTGACATGACTTCAATTACCACCCAACTTTACAAACACAATCCATGTGATTTTCTCGAATCCTTTCTTGGCTTTCAAGCACAGCCAAGCGGAAATTCCTTTTCAATCTCAAGATTTATTGACACCTTTAGGGACCTTTATCAGAAACATGTCCCGCGGTAGGCTGTGCAAGTTGGGTCAAGAAGTAAATCAAGCTGATCTACGATCACAGCTTTAAAGCAGAATAAGGGCTCAAAATTAAACACAAGGGAGAATAATACGATACGTAATCTGAGGAAAAGTCCTTGCCATAAACGGTTTAGTGTAGATATCAACAATGTAAGAACAATTTCAAGCACGTCTTCAATGACTATTAATAATGCGCAAGGGGAATAAATTCTAAAATGTATGTCATCCTTTTTGTGTCTCTGTTGTATACAATCTAAAAACAAAGATGAAGTCAGCCTGTATTGCTCATGATAGACAGGGGGTGAACAATATGGTCAACAGCGATTGTGAAATGAGATGAGGCTCTGTTTTGCAAACCAAAAAATGCTGGTTTGGTCTTTAAAAAGAAAAGAAAGGGGGGTGATAAAGTGTTTTTCTTGCTCTTGAGAACACAGCGCTTTTAACCATGTTTTTGTTTGCCGACATCGCCTCGTCGGATCTGCTTGCATCGTGCCAGCAGGCATTTTAGCTTGACTTTTAATGTCTCAAATGCAAAATCTAAACAAAAGATAATAGCACCACAGGACATTGGACGCATCACTGGGAAACAGAAAAGTTTGCTAACAAAAATAATGGATGAACAATGAACAAGGGTCTTGTGTATTTAACTCTCAATGTAAACATGAGGGTAAGATAAAGCTATCGGGAGTCTTTGTTTTGGTTATTTCTAGCCTCGTATTCTCAAATGCTACGATGACAATGGCGCTTGAGGGCAACGAGAGAACAAATGAATAGCCTTGCTCATTGTAAAATGGCTAGCAAAAATTGCTACATTAGCTAATGACAACTGGGAAAAAATACACTTACCGGTATGTGGTTTTTTTTTCAGATTATATGCAGAATCCGGGTGTCCAATATTAGTCCAATATCATCGTCCAACCTTAAAGACAAGGAAAGAAACATTCTTATTGTTGTTGACATGATGGATAATGTGTCACAACTATTTCATGTTCGCACCAAGCAAGCACTTTTGTTTTCATATAATTTGGTTTACACAGACGTACAGAAAACAGAGAACTAAATAAAAACCAACTGAGAGGACAACAAGGTAAATTTGGACAGGGCATGAGTAGCTGAACAGGAGCCTCCATTGTGACTCGGCGTGCTAAATACGAACACGACACCAGAAGGGACATGTTGGCCACCGCGGTTCCTCAGGGTTAATGGACAAATAATGGAACAGATCTCTCATACAGCGTTTGAAGCGTGGAGAGGAGCGCACTGAGATGCAAATGGGATCATCTCATTTGTGTCGAAGAGAGGCCTGATAGATTAACATCGGGCCGCCATCACAGAAGCGCCACTGTGTCACTTGCTCTTCCACATTGAAGCCGTCGCATTCTTGGAGGGAAGTCCAAAATATTGCATCTAAAGTGTCTGGCCACCTCCTCGCCCGCCTTTGATATTCAAATGAAACATGGCCCCGTACAAACAGGCGCCGCAGCCAAAGTAAATCAGATAGGATTCCCCGTCAGATGAAAAGAGCTCGGCTGACATTCTCACAGCGAGAGGCAAGAAACAACCCAAGCGATGTTGCTTCGATGTCATGGTGGGAAGTTATTGCTTTGTGGAAAAGGTTAGTGTTTTCACCTCACTTCCCAGGGCTCAGCGTGGAGCGAGCAGATGAACTGAGAATCTCGGCGCGCACACACAAAAATGAATCCACCCCACCCAGTGGCCACCTGCATTCCCCATTTATTGTCACGCTGCTCGCTTTGTTTGACCGTGAACGTTTTCGGTGCGCAGAAAAGGCCCCGATGGCTTGGGCGTCTGCTGAGCGGCCCCGAGACGCCATAAGAGCGGAGCTGGCATAGGCAAGACTGCTGGGCATTGCACGGTTGGAAGAAACACCCCACTGCCATCTCCATGTAAACAATAACAAATTGGGTGGCCACGTTCTAACCGCTAACCCAGTGCGCTGCCCTAAATGTTCCTGTGTTTGGACCCCCCCCCCCACAATTTGGCATAGATGGAAAGTGACATTTTTGGAAGGATGTGGGCAAGATTTGCCTCATCCCAAAAGCCACGCCATTGACTCATTCCCATGCGGATGGAATGCGAAGATTTGCTGGCGACCAGATTGATGGTATGCAATTAAGGGCCCGGCTGTCGCTAAGAGGCTTTGCTGCGTGATTAACTCGCGAGGTCCGTTGCATCCAAAGAGGTCAACTGAACACAATTAGCCTATTTCAAGGGGATGACTCGGGTGGAAGGCGCCCGCTGCTCGAAGGAGGAGGGAAAAGAAGCGGACAAGTGGAAACAGGTTCGGACCAAGATCAAGGCCTCCAGCTCATGTGTCACCGTGTCGTCCCAGTAAAGGTTCCGTGAAGGTGACAGGAATCTTTAAGCACCATCCCCGCCCCTTTTTGTCTTCTCAGCCACTAGTCTTCCCACACTAATCAGGACGCGGGCTTCTTCAGTAGATGTTTTGCTTTGAAGAGGCTCTTATCCTTATTTCCCCCCACTGGCCCCGTTGGCCCGGCTCTCTCTTCCAAGCTCCCCCTGCCTCGCTCGCTCTCGCATGAACACATTCCCTGCGTCAGGAAGGCCTCCGAATCCAATTTTCATGCAGGTTGCATTGCCAGTGATACAATGGGTCCCATAGCCCCAAAAGAGGGCCTCTTTCAATGTTTTGAAACACTTTTTCAATCTTCTCCCCCTATGACGAGGATTTTGTGGGGCGCTCAGACCACGTCCACATGGGATGGCTGAGAAAGTGAGCGTACGGAAAATGCCGACCAGAGTGACGACGGAATATTGGCGATGTTTTTGATACTCGAGCGGTTACAAACTTCAAGACCATTGTAAGCCAATAAATTACAAATCATTTTGGTTTTCAGACACGAACATTGATGGTTTCTGTTTCTGGTTAAAAACCGTGTTGCGTAAAGCGACCACCAGTCTGCTAGATCACCTGCGGTTAGCGCAGGGGTGGGCAAACTACGGCCCGCGGGCCACATCCGGCCCACGGGACCGTTTAATCCGGCCCGCCAACCCTGAACAAATTGTATTATTAAACTTTTTTTTTTTGGTCATTTTGCCTGCAATGACTGCGTTTTCCCAGTAGATGGTGAAGCGCTCGCCTGCGCATTTACTACCGGAAGCCGTGTCAGAAAGCTCGGTGCACACTCACAAGTGCGTGTACGTACTCAGTAGTACGGACTTGGCGCACTCTCGCTCTATTCGTATCAGTCCCGAATTTAGAGCGTGAGCTTTGACGACAGCATTCTTATAATTCGTGCGCTGAGCTTTCAGATGCAGTTTTGCGCTAAAGCCACCCACAAACCTTCCCCTGGAATCCTTCCATTAAAATGAGTGGCCCGAAAAAAAGAAGTGAGTGCCGATTGTTAAAAAAGAGTGGACAATTTGGCTCGACGTACGCGACGTGACGTTCAGCCACATCAACATCAACCCGTCACAGATCAAGGTAAACGGACCAACACCTCGGATCTCGCCTAAGAATTGCCACAACAAATTTTACTCCAGACTATGACGCACTAGCAAAAAAGGGAGACCAACAACACTGTTCCCACTGAAAATGAACGGGAGGCTCTCAAGTTTATTGTAAAAAAATGCATTTTGAATATGATTTGTACACATAGCAGGGATTGAAACTAGCGACCATTCTCATCTTCAAACAATGCAGGATGCTCAAGGACATTGATGCACCACCTATTTGCGACTAATCTTAACCTGTAAAGTTCTTAAGGCTTACTTTAAGGAGGTGTTTCCCGTTTCCTCACCTCTGTTACCAGGTGTTTGCGAGTTAAAACTCTGCTCTGATTTTCAGATACCCCTCACCGTGTTGCTGTTTTGATTACTTTATTTGGATGTATGCTTTCACCGATTCTTCAAGATGATATATTTGGTCAGAATGTTTGCCGTTTGATGTGATCTCATAAGATAAACATCTTTCATTAATCTGACCTGCAGGCACTGAAGTGATGGAGATTGTTATTCATAATACCAGTGTCGTATTTTATGAGAATCACTGATAGCAGTTTTTTAGTGATTTTTTTTTTTTTTTTAATGCTGTTAATAAATGCATTTGTTTTCAAAAAACTTGTTTGGAATATCCATGCTTTACTACCTACTAAAGGCCAAGATCTTTTATGCAATGACCTTTACAGGTCGCTTATATGACTTCACACAACGCCTACGTCCATCTGCTCCTTGTCCGGCCCTCCGGTCCAAATTTAGAACGAAGTTCGGCCCGCGAGTCCAAAAGTTTGCCCACCCCTGGGTTAGCGTCTTCCTCTGCTTGAGTTGTGTTTGTGCGACCTTACAAAGGGTCACCTCCCCTTGGCCTTCAACGGCGTCTCGGAAAAAGTAAATCAACAAGCAGAAGGGGTGATGCTGGGGGGCGGGGGGGTGGGGGTGGGGGTGGGGGGATTGAGGCTCGGGTTTAGCTCCTCTCTAGCCAGTAAGCTCCCAGCAGGGGGCAGTGGTGACTCTCAGGTGGCGCTAACAGATAAAGAGCCAACAACCAGATGAGAATATGAAAAGTCATTATGACAGCTACAAAATTAGGATTGCACCTCTCAGTCTCTGGGAGTGTCAATCAAAAATGAAGCATTCAGTTTACGTACAGAATGTAGTGTATGATACGGTTGGTAAGCGACAGCGGTCAAGTCAAGAGCTTTGCTGCTTAATCAAGAGACGTTTGGACTCGGACAAAAAAAAAAAAAGGCAAGATGTGATGCAACAAAAGCAGTGAAAGGAAACCAACCTCAAGTCCTTCCACGTCCCATTCACTGGCTTTTCTAAGGACCAAATCTTCAGTAGAATTCCACTGTGGGCAAACACAGGAAGAGGAAATGCATTGGTGGAACTGCTTTGTCATGGGGGAGTGCATAAGAAGTCTTCAAGAATCTCAGCAAGAATCAAGTGAACAGATAAAAAAAAAAAAGTCAATTCAAACATCAAATTTGTTATTTTGCTGATATTGTGCTTTAGAAACAATCCAGATCTTATCTATTTCCCACCATGGCTGACGTTACTACGAGCACCGAGGGACTTTCTATCTTGTGTTGCTCACCGCGAGGATTGTGTGAGTCAGATGAACTGCAAACATCACGGGGTAACCTCAAGTGGAGAATACATTTACCGTTTTGTTCCGTGTATAGTGCGCCCCCATGTATAATACGCACCCTAAAAATGGCATGCTGATGCTGGAAAAAAGCCTGTACCCATGTATAATACGCACCCAATTTTTATGAATTTAAAAAAAAAATGTTTTTTTTTTTTTTTTTTTTTTTTTAAGTCCCAATGATCGTCACACACGCAGGGAGGCAATGGGTCCCATTTTTATAGTCTTTGGTATGGTCTTAACTAGGCTGGATGTAATTTTTTTTGTTGGCGTTGATTTCTCCGACTGCGCATAAACGCACCACCGCGCTCCGTGCGCGCACGGGAAAGACGCGTGCGGACGTGAAAAAGGCGGCTCTGTATGGGAGAGACGTTGAAGAGGAATAAAAACACCCTTGGAAACCAAAACTTGCCCCTCGTCGTGACTCAGAGCCGCAACAAATGTTTCGGATTTGTGTAGGGTACATTGTGACAGACAGCAAACGAGCAGGCGATCGAGCACGCGTCTGATACGAGAGCATTGCGGTCGCATGGAGCGTGTTTGAAGTGAACAGCAGAGAAGAAAGGAACAAGGCAAAGTGTTGTGAAATAAAATGCACAGAACGGCTGCGCAAGACACGTCAGCTATATAAAGAGCAAGAGTTGTTTTCTCCCTATTAGTTTCAATTCACAGTTTAATTAGCAGTTTCAATCAGCAAATAACAAAATGCGTATTACAGGTAATATTTTATTTCACAACACTGCCTTGTTCCTTTGGTCTCTGCTTTTCATCCTAAAACACAAAGGCACTCTTTAAGCAATGCGACAGTGAGCGCCTGGCACGCCTCTTTCCCGTGCGCGCACGGAGCGCGGTAGTGCGTTTACGGGCAGTCGGAGAAATCAACGCCAACAACAAAAAATTACATCCAGCCTAGTTAAGACCATACCAAAACTATAAAAATGGGACCCATTGCCTCCCTGCGTGTGTGACGATCATTGGGACTTAAAAAAAAAAATACAAAAAAAAAAAAAAAAAAAATACAAAAAAAAAATTAAAAATTTTTGTACCCATGTATAATGTGCACCCCAGATTTTAGGACAATAAATTAGTTAAATTTTGCGCACTATACACGGAAAAAAACGGTATAAAGAGGATACTGCAAAAATCAGTGGACTGTGTATTGAGCCTTGTGGAACACTCTCAAGGAAATACTGCCTATTTATTTGGCATAAGCCAAGTGTTGAGGGATAAGTTTGAGGTGACTTGATGCAATTTTCTTGAAAATGTTGGTCAAAATCTGAATTTGAAGGCATTCCTCGAAACTGTTTTACTGATGTCGTCTTCAGAAGTCGAGCAGATGGTTCAAATTAGTTCTGTGAACGTTGTATACATTTGTTGTCAAAGTTGAATTGTTCACCGGGTTCTTCTACAGGCCATGCATGGTCCTGAAGAACAAATCGTCCTTGAGAACTCGGCAGGTTGCCTCCTTCAAGTTGTCCTTTGTGCCAGCGATATCAAGTAAAAACGGGCCTTAGATGACTTTGAGCACAAGACGTTGTAATCCGTTCAAACAATGTGATAATTGGATTTACTCCGAGGAAGAAAAAAAAAAAAGAAAAAGAAAAAACAAACATCTGGCCCATGTAGATTGAATTCCCTACAAAGCAAAAATGGCACACAAACCATACACTCCAAGAAAAAAGTTGGCCGCGAAGCAGGAACAGTGTGATGATTTATAAATCCCCAACATCTCATATCATCACAGGAAGAACAATAAAAGGAAATCTTCACAATCTCACCAGGGCGCCACAGGCTTGTATCAGGGATCTTAGAGGATGATGTCAACCGTGGAAAAATTAGACATGATCACAGAATTTTTGTTTAGTTTTTTCTTTTCTTGCCGCCTGTCGGCCGCAACAGAACAAACGGCGTCCTCCCTGCTGCTCTGCGCTTGTTTAAAGAACAGCTCGGACAAATGTGGGCTGTTTTCTCTTTGCGGCGGTCGGTGCAATGATCCCAAACACAAGGGACCTTTATGGCGGCCGAGAGGGATTCAAAGCAGCAAAGTGAAGCAAAAGAATACAGAGTTCTCTCAGCTGACTTGATCCATTTTGTGGCTAGTAAACACCCTGTTGTCACCCCCCCCCAAAAAAAACCCACAAAAGCATCAAAGAAGGCGACCGCTCACAACTGCCACACCAGATCACCTGAAGGGAACAAATACTTGATGCGGCGTGTCTTGTGTTGATGCTCATAAGTGCTCCACCTGTTCTATGTTAAGATTTTTTTTTTTTAAATAAAAGCTCCATACGTTTTGATTATTACCACATCTCATCGAATTACCGTTTTTTTCCTTGTATAATGCGCAAAATCTAACTAATTTATTGTCCTAAAATCTGGGGTGCGCATTATACATGGGTACAAAACAATTTTTAATTTTTTTATTTTTATATATATTTTTTTTTTAAAGAAAGTCATGGTACAACAAAACCAACAACAGGACTGACCGACAAAGTCGTGGAACAAAAAGACAGGGTGACATAACCAAAGACAGGAACAGAAACCAAACAGACATCATGACAGTAACACATGCAATGATCCGACGGTGAGCGAGGGGCAGACAGGACTTAAATACAAAACACGTTACATCGATTGAGGTGACACAGGAAGAGAGGGGCGAGGCGAACAGAAACTATGGCAACCTAGACACATCGCAAAACTGGGGACGAGACATGACAAATCTCCCTCGAAATAAAACTTGAAATCACCTTTCTTCTTGTTTGTTGTCAATCGCGCATCGCATTCAGCCATCCTGCCCAACACACTTAGTAAAATTCATAATTGACGACACATCGTTTGATGCGATGGTGCAATCCTTGATGGTGTGTTATTGTCAAATATTGTTTTTTTTTTTATCTCCATCGCGGACCGGACGTCATACGGAGGCCGCCATTACAGATGCGCAGAACGGATGTGCAAGACACGTCAGCTATATAAAGAGCGAGAGTTGTTTTCTTCCTATTAGTTTCAATTCACAGTTTAATTAGCAGTTTCAATCAGCAAATAACAAAATGCGTATTACAGGTAAGATTTTATTTCACAACACTTTGCCTTGTTCCTTTCATCTCTGCTGTTCACTTCAAACACGCTCCATACGACCGCAATGCCCTCGTATCAGACGCTTGCTCGATCACCTGCTCGTTTGCTGTCACACCCTACCACAAATCCGAAACATTTGTTGCGGCTCCGAGTCACGACGAGGGGCAAGTTTTGGTTTCCAAGGGTGTTTTTATTCCTCTTCAACGTCTCTCCCATACAGAGCCGCCTTTTTCACGTCCGCACGCCTTTTTCACATGTGCGCACGGAGCGCGGTGGAGCCTTTACGGGCAGTCGGAGAAATCAACGCCAACAACAAAAATACATCCAGCCTATTTAAGACCATACCAAAGACTATAAAAATGGGACCCATTGCCTCCCTGCGTGTGTGACGATCATTGGGACTTGAAAAAAAAAAAAAAAATTACTTTTTTTTTTTTTTTAAATTGGGTGCGTATTATACATGGGTACAGGCTTTTTTCCAGCATCAACATGCCATCTTTAGGGTGCGTATTATACATGGGGGCGCATTATACACAGAGAAAAACGGTACTTATTTCACTGGCAATCTGATGATATTTGATCTGAAGCTTTTTTGCTTGGATGCCTGGTACATTTCCTAAAATATGTTGATGATGGCGCCACGGATGGCCGCCACGGTGAGTCGCTCTATTTCTTTGTCTTATTTTGTGTGTTTTCTGTGTCCTCTGCTGTCCATCTCGGATCACTTTTACCAGAGAAGCGCTGTAAAACATCGGACAGTCTTCTTCATTTTTCACACGTCCTGAGTGTTGTTAGTCACCTAAATGTTGAACAGAGGCTGTGATGTACCGAAGTCAAATTCCTTGTTTGGCACGCCCAAACATGGCGAATAGAAATTCTTGAATCTGGAATCTAAAACTTCTTTTATTATAACTTACGGGAATGTCCAACGCATATTGTTTGATTCTCATGGCTGGCCTCAGCAGCACAGAAAGACCGTCCTACTTCAGGTTACCATACAAACTGCCCGCAGCACAAATGTGGCTCTCGTTACTGCAGTTGTAAGAGCAAACCTCGGGAGGCGGCGGGTAATGCGAAACAGATATTCCGTATCTTTATTACAACACTTCCAAGGAGGACCTGCCTACTGAAGGTGAGCCTTCTCCCTCAAGTACTATGCACCAGACCAAATGGCTGGCAAACTTAAATGATGGAGGACGGCGCAATTGCGGTACAACAAAGCAACATACGTTCAAGAACTCACGTTTGACCGTTGATGAACTTGGTCAGCTCCTCAGAGTCAACAAAGTCGTCATCGTGGTCTCTCCCTTCATAATGTGATGAACCTCACCCCCCCCGACTCGTGTGTTTAATTAATTTGACTCCAGATGCAAACCATCTGCCCTCGGCCACACTTAGCACTAACGATACGTGACAAGATGAAATCTGCAAAAAAGTTTTCGGTTCGAGAGGTAACAATTTGCAACCCAATCAAACTCAAAATGTTTGAAACAGGTCGTCCGCCGCGTCCTAACATTTGTCTGGGCCCTTTGCCAGATCGCAATCACGCTGACAACCAATTAAAGTAAAGACCCTGGCGTGTGTCCTTAGAGAGGGTGGTAGTCTGCCATATCTAATTAAATGACACTATCATCACGTCTGTCAAAATTGTTCAAGTACATTTTAAAACAGCTCACAGTTGCAACCAAGTAGTGGCAGAATACTAGATCTGGTAAGTTAACAGTTAGCCTAGCTTGTTCCAGTTCCTCTATTTTTTTTTTTGGGGGGGGTGGAGGGGTAATTTACACGGGTGGGGTCTCTCACCTTTTAAAAATCGCTTACAAATGTGCATTTTTATACCTTGCTTCACGCTTGGTTTTGGCCCTTTAGCGCTACATGCTGACAAAAAGTAAATGTCTTTTCCCAGATGTTACTCCCGCTTTAAAGCGCACAGCTGTGAGCGCTCCCGCCGACGTCTTTAAATCATAACTCTCGCCCCCAAAGCGCATTCAACGTGGGTTTATATATGTGCATTCTATCTTCAATTGCTCTGTCAAAACTGATTTGTTCATTATGGACGCCCGGGCTGCGTTTACATGCTAATGGCGTCTTCCTGGGGATGGAAGGGCTTGGCTTGCATTCTTTCACTGCTAACTGAAATATGGCAGCGGACGCTTGATGGATCATCGGGTTGCTTCACGCGGACAGTCGCCGTCTCGTGAGGATGACTCCTGCCGATATTGTTCTGCTAAGTTCCCATCAGCTCCTCTGCTATGCTGACATCAAGTTCTATCAGGATAAAATAAAAAGGGAAAAAAGAAATCAAATCACGTTTCTGCTCTGCTGACACTCACTGTAAAAAAAATCTCTCATGAGAATTTCGCAGGAAATCACACAAGTATTACGATCGTATTGGGCTATGTCGAGCCTTGGAGCTTTGCACGCCAAAAAACGCCGTGTTTCAAAAAGATTTCTTGTCTCTTCGGTTCAGTTATTGGTCACATTAATGGTGGAAAACGTTTTTAAATTATTTATTTTAGTCTCATTGTTATTGAAGGTGGTGAGTCTCAAGACTACTGAACACATAAAAACGTCAATACAGAAATAAGTGAATAATTCCAAAAAAATTAAATTGACCGACGCTAGGCTATCAGTAACAGGCAGCAGGATACATTCATATCGTTTCCTCTTTTTCGGGCACTGATTTATCATTTCCTCTCTCAGTGAGGTGAAATTTAGCCTTTCATGTTGTTCTTCAGGGGTGTCGCGGGGCGTCCCCTTCCAATGACAACCCACCGCCGCGACACAAACGAGAGATTCTTCAAAGACGACACTCGGCTTTCCCTCTTTGTGCGGCCCCATGCCATTCATTCCTTCCTTCCTTCTCAAATATCTCCCGGGTGAACGACGGGAGATGATGGAATCCGTTTGTCTTTTACTGATCCCTCAGCACGTCTCAAAACATAGGCAGACATAACAAGAAGCGGTCAAACTGCAACCCTCGCAAACACGTTTTACAAATCCCTAAAATTAATTCTGTAAAATGGCATCGCCGAAAATTTCCTCGAAGGCCCTCCGGAGGTTATATATGAAAGCTTTCTTAACCTAAATACTACACTTGGTTGACCTTCAATGAGCTGAGCTGCCTTTGGGCGCGCTGTCTTCATTTCCTGTCTGGTCGTCCCCTGTGGTCTCCCCACCCAGATAGCGGACCCCCAAATCACAGCTCCCCCCCACCCCAGAGGCAATGACACTTTCCCATCTAGCTTAGCTCGCATTTTCCGACTTGCTCCACTTTCATCTTAAATATAAATGCTACTCTCAGTGACACGATGATGGCACGATTAAAAACAAAAAAAAGAACAACACGAGGCACAACTGAATAAGTTGGGCAAGTCCCTAGTGAGGGCCAAGTTATCAAATGCATCGGCCTGCCACTGGTAATCAAGGGGAGCGTGTGGGAGCAGCTTCACCTTTGGGACCCGACCGGGGGTGGCGAAACCTGCGAAAACCATTACAGCGATGGAGAAACTTAAATCATGAGAGTGAGGCAGCTGCGAGAGCGCTAACTCGCCAGAAAAGTCCCGTTAACGCACACTGACACTCAACCGGCAACTTTACGGGGTGACAGATGGATTGCTAGCTGTAAAACACCATGGGAGTGTGTGCGTAAAACTATGGCATGATATCACGAGGTGTCAAAGTTGGTTTAACTCGAAAGGTGCGTTCCAATTTGAATGAACGCTCCATCTCGAAGTAACAGCCGAGATCTACTTAGACTAAGCATACGTCGTTCATCCTTTGGGATAGAGAAGTTGTGGGAGGAGGGCCTCATTAGGGGCCTCGGCATTGGGACCCGCCCCTAAGGGAGGATAGGTCGTGTTCTTTGGCTTTTGAAAAATGGGGTGTTGACAGTAGCACGTTGTTTGTGTACCAAAGTGAAACGGCCCGGAACACGTCGGCATCGACACTTGTCACCGCGCGAGAAAAAATGACTCAATATTTCCGTCTATGTTGGCGCTCGTGTGGGCGGTTTGTAACATATTTCGGATTTTCTCACACCTCCTTCAAAATTAAACGTTGCCCTTGAGCGGTTGTAATCAGTAGAATAAATCAAATGTGTTATCTTTAGCTCCCCCAAATAAGGAATCTACATTAAAAATGACATTAAACATAAAAAAACGATAAATTTAAATGGCAAAAAAAATTCTGATGAGTTAGTTTTTGGTCGTCCCTAGGTGTAAGTGCGAGTGCAAATGGTTGTTTGTCTCTGTGTGCCCTGCGATTGGCCGGCAACCGGTTCAGGGTGTCCCCCGCCTACTGCCCGTTGACGGCTGGGATAGGCTCCAGCACACCCGCGACCCCCGTGGGGACTAAGCGGTTCAGAAAATGGATGGATGGATAGTTTTTGGTCTCTTAACGCTTAAAACAATAAATCCAGAATATGAAGAAGAAACGGAACATTTGATTGTTTTACAATACCTTGCCCTCGAATTTTTGTTTAACTTAAAGAAATATGGGAATTTTTCTTTTATACTTTGGGGGACGGGGGTTTATGTTTGAATGTCATTAACTTGTATCTTAAATGTCGATGGTGGTGCACCTCAATGCTATCCGGATGCTAATTATAACAACGCAACAAAAGGACACAACAAAAGGTAGCAACCGTTGCGTTTAGTGAACATTGTGTGCGTGTGGTTGTTTTGGCAGCTGTGGCAAACACGCTGGCAGAAGTGGAGGTGACTCATCTTGATGAATGATTATTGACAACAAACAGCGCATCCTTGTTCGTCTTTCAATGGCGGCGACGTTCAGTGACAGGCTGAAAAATGGAAGACTGGCAATGCGCAAGATTTGGGGCAAGGTTGTGTGTGCTGTCCGGTCAAATGTCACAATGCTTCTATTCCTGTAATCAGCATCCAGCCGCCATTCCGCACCCTCGTGCCTCTCACGCATCCGCCGAGGTCGCGCATAGTGACAGTGTGTGTTTGGGCGTTGATGGCAAAGTCACCTGTGCGGCCAGAGTGTTGCCAGGTTGGGCAAACAGCTGATGGCTTCTTATTTCAGTTTGATATTAAAACGGGGTCGTGGAAAGAGAGGATAGAAGTAGCAGACGTTGCCTTGCGAGGAGACAGCAAGAGCTTCTTTACGACTAATCCCACTAAAGAGAAAAAGGGGACTTTCTTACTGACAACCAGCTTTGATCCTGAGCAAAAAAAAAAAAAGAACCCTGACATAAGCTACTTAGACGGATCCGTCTTTCTTTAACTTCTTTCATCGTCTCTCGGCTCATCTCTCACCTAAACACGTCACGTCGGACGTCGAGGTCAGCGAGGTCACCCGGGGCGGCGGCCTTGCAAGGTATTAGGAGGATCGGATTTCCCATCGATGTAAAAAAATTGGCTTCCGGGTCTTGATATAAACAGTGTGCAGACTAAACAGGCAAACTATCAAGTGCCTCCGTTAACAAACAAGTTACATTTTTCTGTCATTCAATAATAAGAATGAAGCACGCTCGACAAACAGCAAAAGCATGTGAGTGGGCATCACTGTTCCAATACCTTTGCAGCGGAGCATACCGGGACCTCACACGTCGGTTTCTTGCGTGTTTGCGTGAGATTTGTGCGCGTCGACAGTGCAACACCAAATTGGGGAGAAAAGTGCTGTTTGTTGTGTTGAAGCAAGCATCAACAGACGCATCTGCAACTTAGGCTGATTGCGTGAAACAAGAGCCCAAACACACACATGGCTACGCCATGATGATTAATACTCCCAGTTGATGATTGTGTGTGTGTTGACGTGTTTGTTGACACGGGGAACCTTTGCGGCGCAGCGACCCTTGAATTTGTAACATATACGGAAATACGCATTCTAAACACTCCATTCAAGCTCCAGGTGTTCAACACACACACACAAACACGGAGCTCATCTCAGGCAGTATTTTTACCAGAGACAGCAAAAGTACTCTACGATAAATTGATGGTTATTACATAGTACATTTGGCAATTGTGAAATTTCAATCTTTTTATGAGTAGTGTATTTCCCGTCAGATAGCGATTGCGAGGAACCTCGCACTTGGCCCAGGCGCAAAAAGAAGAAAAAAATCTCTCAGTGATATCCAAACCGCTTTAAAATAAGATAAGAGCATTTGGAACACTTTAAAAGTACTCCAAAGGTATTTGAAAGTTTTTTTGGACAATCTCATGGTTTTAGTCTGGCTGAAGATCTGAGCAGCGATCACATAATACTTTTCCCACTTCAGCGGTTCACTAGGGGGCGACGAGGGGAAAAAAGCCGTTTATAAACAGCGGTGGGAGGCGAGGAACACAAATGCAGAAAACCTCGAGGATGGGATATACACACTAGTAAATATTTACCAGATAATCTGTCTCCTTGCTCATGCTCTCCTGCTGCTCCGAGCATCTCGGACTTTCATGCGGGAGGAGATTTTTTAGATTTATTTGCATAAAAGTGCCCCTGCCTGGACAAAAATGATTTATGTGTGTCAATTCTACAAAAAAAAAAAATAAAAAATGACTGGCTGATGTTGCCATCAGTGGCAGGTGTTGCTAATGACATGAATAATGGCCGCCAGTGTTCATGGAAATGGCTGCAGTGTTATGGTGACCTGGCTCGTGCTGCAACATGGATGGAATTTGACCACCGTGAACATTATTGTTTGCACCTGTGCTTCTTTGGCTTTGACGTTTACATTTTTTTTTCCACGGATACCAGCCAGCTATATATTTGTTCATGTTCTCTTTTTCCTGTGTCAATTTTTAGCTCGGTGTACTGATGGTTATCTTATATTTGTATATCAGTCAATGTAACTTATTTGTTTGTGTGTGTGTGTGTGTGTGTGTGTGTGCGTGCGTGCCTGCGTGTGCGTGCTCAGTCAGCACCGTTTTTTTGTTGTTGTTAAGCCTTGCACAAGTTTTTTTTTTTTAACCTTACATAAGTGTTTGAAGACGTTTTCTGCTAGATTTGAACATAATAGTCTGTGTAAAAGCAAGGTGGGAAGAAATGACGGTGGAATGTATGAGTATGAGTTTTTCTTGTTGGTAGCACACATGGAATCGCTAGCTTGTTCTAATCGATGCGTTTTTGGAAGCCGCTCACACGTTCAGGTCGGGCGGCCGCTTTCACGTTGCTCCCATACGCGCCTGCAACGGGACGTCCAAGACAAGCGCACGCTTTTTGCTGCCGTTCTACAAATGAGCGTAAATGGAGCGAGAGGACTCGCTAGGGGCGCTTCCTGTTTAAAGCCTATGAAGACATGAAGCGTGCTATTAGCTAAAGAACAAAGTGGACAAATACGACGGATTTATTTTTGAGCGGCAGGGTGTCCAACCTCAGATGTTTTGTAGCATTTCTCTCTCAAACAGAAATGATTTTTCATCGGGGCAAAACACACTGGCCTAAACTGTTCAACGCCTACAAAATTGAACTGAAAGAAGATCTAGTTTGACCTTTTCTCGCCAAGACTAAAATTATTCCAGGTGTCTCTTTGGTAACGTTGGCGGGATACATTTGCAGACACTCCCTTGTGTAATTTGTAATTGTGAGAACAGTCGACTCAAAGTTCCTTTCAGGCCATGAAAGTAAACTCAATAGCGGAGACATTTGATGTAACCAAGCCCGAGTTCTAAACGTGTTTGGACCTATTTTGGACACATTATATTTGGAGTACTATTTGCGCTCTCTTTGTCTTCCAACTGTTTGATTCCTGATTTGCCTGCCTAGTTTTTTTTCCCCAGGGACTTGATGTATTTGACATTCTACACGACGAGCTCAGCATGTGCTGTATTGCTACCTACCTTTTAAACACATCACTGTTCCTAGTAGGTAATAATCTTTTTGTCTTACAATGAAAATTGATCTCAGTTGCTTAATACGCTTTGGGTTGACAAGATTGATTCCCAATAGCAAGTGATCCATCAATTTAACGGGTATTTGCAAACAACACTATCAAGCGCAAGAATGAGTCATCTTTTAGGTTTACTCGCATGTCTCTGTTTATCTGTTGAAACCTCATTTATCGTGGGGGATACGTTCCAGACCCACACAAAAATTCAAGATATGTCAAATTCTTTAAAAAAAGAAAAAATCATCACAACTTTCTATCGCTAAAGTCTGTTTAGCAGGTGGGCAAATAACACTATATTCTTTATCCTCAGCATAGAACTGACGTACGGAGGAGCAACCCAGAGACTTGACAAATGTTTTTTTTTTTGCTTTATAAAATACTTTTAGATTATACTTTTCAAATTAGAATAATTGTATCCAATTTTGAGTTCAATTATACACACATCAATATTTCAGAAGGTAGAGAAGTTACCGATATTGTATACATATTTTTTTTTTTTTTTACAGGCGGTTCAGATGCTGTCATGTGGAACTATTTCAACACCCGCATTTTGTCCGTTTTCAAAATTTACGCATGTTTATAAAAAATAAATCATGAAACATGTTCAGACGATTATTTTGTTGGATCTTGTTGGCTAACGGGAGCAACAGGTTTCATCCGGATCAGGGACTCTATCTTCACCCAAAGTATACGAAATGTCAACACCAAAGTTTTTCACTCATTGATTTGGCAGGTGGTAAATGTTTAAGCTCTTGGCTGAGGTCTGCGCTCTCAACGTGTTCTTGTCCTTCAAATAAGTTTTACAGACTGTTTATATATTACAAACACTTTGATTTGTTTATGTTCTGACACTACCGCAGCTTGTCGTGCTTCCTTTTATCGTTGATTATCGTCATCGGCAGTGTAGACTGGAAACAGTGAGGACAGTTGGCGTTCTAAGCCGCTGTTTCCAAACTTTTCATCCCCTTGAGACGGACGACCAACCAGAACCTCGCACTTCACGACCACTCTTATCAGCGCACTAACATCAGAGCCAAACGGTGCCTTGTTGCCTGTTAGATTGGATCTGGCGCGAGGTGGGCGACGTGTTTTAAAGCAGGTGTGGTCAATTGTATTAAAAGGACGGCGGCCGGATACGTAGCAGTAATAGGAAACCACGCATTTCTCGTTTCGTCCCTACTGGGCGAGAATAATCTTTGTCCAGCACGGCGTTGCTAAAATATTCCGCAAAATATGAAAATTTCACATGCGATGATGGCGTGGAATAACTGCTCAATGTCACAGGGGGTGGAAATTTAATGGGTGGTGTGTTAAAGCTCATGGGAAACAGTGGCAGCGCACCAGGAGACTTTCCTCACATTGAGGGGAGGGGGCGGTGGCGCGGGAAGCACTTGGGGGCAAGGTTCACCGTTTCCCAAACTCCTGCAGAGCTTCAGTAGCCCTGACTGCCACCCCGAATCTCCCCTCTTCTCAGCTTTTTGCTTTTTGTCCCACTCAGAGTCTCACCTTCTCCCTCCCTCAACGTCATCGCAATTCAATTAATCATGTCGGCCACTCCCAAACGACACTGGATTATACAGTACGCAGTAAATCACGTTAGATCTGAGGACTCATCTCCCCCCTACCCGCTCCAACCCCCCACTGCAGGTCAATATTGACTTTCGACTGAACCCGCGAGGCGGGAGAGCAACGGCGGAGCGGGACGTTAAGCGTTGCTTTTAAAAGGTCTTTCTTGCTCAGCTTTTTGTTTGGTTGCCACTCAGCTTCACTTGTGCTGCTAGAAAGTCAACAGAGTCAGGAATTTTCCGCTTGGTGTGACAGGATTCTGCCACCATTTGCCAAAGTCAGCATTGCACCCCTCCAGAGATGTCATTCAATACTACAAATTCTTTTCCAATCAATCAATACGTCGACACTTCCCGGGAACAAACATTTGCTCATGCTCTTAAGATTAAAGTACATTATTATACCTTTAAGGGCTATATTGTCCCTGAGGTTTTCCAACTTGGGAGCATAGTCTACAATTTGCCTCATTTTGCTTTGAACCAGGATGTGGACTGAAGTCCCAGTGGAAAATCCTGGAATACCAAATCAATAATTTTGTTCTTGAAGGAATGCAAATGAGACATGAGAAGGGATGGTGTACCACAAGGCTCTTTACACAGTCCACACAGTTTAACAGAACACTTTCCATGAATATCACAAATACTTGGCATTCCAATAGAAAATCTAGTGCAGATACACGCAGGAAGCAGTTTCTAGATTCTTATAGCAAGGACATAACATAAGTAAATCGGAACATACTGTTCAGAATCTGTCCATCCCTTTCCTTCTATTTATTTTACAGTGTACTTCTTAAGTACAGAGTGTGAGTACCTTTGCCACCTCGGGACTCAACCAAACAAGGTGGAAACATAAGGGTTAATATGTATTCAATGCCGAGGTGTCAAAGTGACCTGTGTTAATTGTACATGCCGGTTGATTTGTTTTCACTTAAGCTGCAGGAGGAAGAAAAGAGCCTGAGAAAGGAAGCTAATCAAAGGGACAAATCACTCTCCGGAGGCCCACCACACCTCTTGACCGTGCAAAGCGCCCACACACAATCAAGCTAGCCGCCTGGTAACCAGAACCGGTCTTCGGTTTCCGTATCACTCCCTGGACTCGCATCTCTCCGCTGGCGACCAATCATCCTTTTAGTTACAATTCAAGCTCTACACCCAGTTGCACGTCCAAACTGGACTCCTGCCTTTTGTGTGTCCCACGCTGTAGCTACATATCAAAAGGAAGGGCTGAGCCTTCGTTGTTCTGGCCCCTGGACCTTTGGGACAGTCAATCCAGATCGATTCAATCTGCCGAATCCCCAGATTGCTTTAAAAGACGCCCCAATAAAAGAAAGAAAATCTACCTCCATAGTCAAGCCTTCTTCTGAAACCGTTTGCATGAGCTATTTTATGATTTCATTGTAGAAGGGGAAATTATGGATTCATTGCCTGTCAAACACCCAATGTTAAATTTACAACCCTTCCCAACAATGATAAAGCCAATAACAAAAATAATACTTTCTTCTTTCGCCAAATGATTGCACCGTTGTACAAAATTGCATGGGAATGGGCTGGAGGAGGTGAATGAGTAGCTCATCATTCAAAAGCAGTTTGCTGGATAAACATCACCCGGCCTATAAAGGCCCCATATGGGCGTCCGGCGTGTTCTTAATCAGAACCATTTTTTGCAGAGAGGTGCGCCCTGCAGGCAGACTGCTGGGGATTATTAGACTGTAAAATTTTGTGCTGTTTTAAGCGGGGATCTAAATGTGTTGGCCACGAAAGGGCGGAATTATTTACGACTTGGCAAATACCTCCGCTTCGTTGCCACTTTTATTGCTGAAACGTCGGATTACGCGTTTGTAAATTGTCAGTCCGTTGAATGAGTGGAATGTGTCCTACTTGCGTAGCATGCATACATATCTGTAACAATGAATATGGATGAAAAATGCATCAGTGGCAAATTTCCTCAATCAACAATGGCCAGACTTTAGCGAAAAGGCAAACTGCCTAAATGAAAACGGAATAACAGGCGCATGATTACATAATCCGCAAGTGGAGATCTTGCAGTTCCCAATCATGTTTGCTGTGTTCACTCCCACAACGGCGCAAACACCCATTTCCAACTATCATCCGCATAGACTGCTCGAAAATAGGGCCCTTCATGTTCACCATGCGAATCCTTCTCCCTCAGCCGGGTCATGAGCGGGTCAGCGCCGGGCGGGGTCGCGACCTCCCGCTGCGTCCTTAGCCATGTGGAGAATGTGGGTCATCTTCAAAGACGCCCTACGATCAAGCTACTTCCACGGATGCGAAACTACAATTTGTCCTGCTACAACAATTAGACTACTCGGAGGGCCTCGGGATCAGTCAGTCCTACAAAAGTGACATGATTATTCTTAAACCCTAATAAACATAGTACTCAAAGATATTCTGGATCTGAATAAAAAAATAAATCAAATTGTATTATCTTTTTAACTATCTGCAACACTAAACAAGATAAGAGCTATGAAAAATTTATAAAGTTGCAAGTAAAGGCTCTCATCTATTTGTTGGCGTGCCTTCATAAAAATGAAATTGAAGTTTTGTGAGGATCAGAAATCAAGCGAGCTCGAAAGCTTAACGCGACCCCCTTTGGCATTAATAACTTCCCGAATGTGACTTGGTCGTTCATTGATTTACATCCACGGTATTAAGCAAACGTAATTTCTTCCTGTAAATTTTATGCGGCCGGGGCACTTTGGGTGCGTTCAGTGTCGGGTTTAGCGGACACCCCGGAGTGCGGCCCACCTTGAGCAAAACCACATCTCATAAAGATCTCCAACTTTTCCTCCTCTTCCCCAGTGTTGGGTTTCCCTAGCTGTCTGTGGACTCAGTGTAACTGGAAAACCGGCAACGCTAACAAAACCCAATTTAGCCACATAACACACAAGCACGCGCACACGCAAGTGTTGTGATTATTTAAATGGGCATTGTATGACTGTATTTGAACTCCACAATGCTTGTTGTGAATCATCTCTGTGAAAAGTACGGTATAGATAAATGTTCCATACGAGGCATTATGCTTTTAAGTCATTTTCTTTAAATATGAGGAATATGGTAGATTGTTGTACTTGCTAGAAATTCCTGATTTGTCTTTTGCCAAATGTCAAAATGCATGTATTGTTTTTACTTTGATTCGCATTGAAGAAAGGAAGGTATTTTTGGATTTTTTTTTTTTTTTACCATTTTCCACTAAACATCGCGTTATAAGGATCTAACTTTTTTTATTTTAAACTTCTGGTTATTGATTGATAGTTTCAATTCAAAATGAGCATCGTAGATACGTTTCAGACCATCTGATTAAAACCCAAAAGTATTACTCGCCCCGCTTGCTTTAAACACTTTCAAACTTATTCAAACACACTTTGTAAACTATTCCTCAACACCTGCTCCTACTTTTTTGGCTGTTACGAAATGGGAAACTAACACACAAGAAAAATAAAAGCTGTCTTATTCACACAGTTCTCTTAAAAAAAAAAAAAAAAAGTCAGTGTGTTTATTAAATTTACTGTAAAACTGACACATGATTTAGCACTTTTTTTTTTAGCAAGGTTTGTTCTATTATACTTGTTTAGGTCCAATTCCTTCCAGCGGATGCGATTAAACATGGCAGGTGTTTTCTAATGTTGTGACTACTAACTGTTTTTTTTTTTCTTCCTGCAACTCTGTGATCCCTACAGTGACCCTGACAGGCAAACAAAAACAGAACAATAATTCTGCCTGTGAGAAGCATTCGTATTTCTGCGGCAGACTCGCCTGGAGCCAGGCATTCCATCTCCCGCTGTACTTGCTGCGCAATATTGACTTACATGAAAGATAGTTATCTGCTCTTTACATGTTTTTGCTCTTATTTACATTCTTCTAAATGTAGGTCACAATTTATTTGGCTTCCTAAAAAACACATTTATCCATAACCGACTCGACAATGGTGACGACTAAAATTCCGATAAGACACATTCTTACTTTTGAAGCATTTAATTGCATTTCTGGCGTTCCAAGGAAAGATGTAATAATTTCACTTTCTCCAGCAATTAGTCAGAACATTATCTTTATTAGTCAGGCTGCTCGGGGGAAATCAGACTTGAAGTGCGCAAAATGGTCGTTTAATTGGATTTTACAGACCACGGTCCGGCTTCAGGCACTTAGGGGACACGGCTGTCTCTTTATTGTTTAACATATCGATTAGAAATGTATTTTACACCGTAGCATAATTTAAGGTTTATAGCGGGGGGGGGTGGAAATGAACTACGGTGACGTCAAGGGAAATGCTTCAAACAAAAATTTGCGCCCGAAGCAGTGAAGCTAACCTGCGTTAAAAAGACAAGACGATCCATTCACCCGAGTGGATCAATGCTTGCACGCACACACAATGGCAAACACAATGGCTCAATTGTCGGAAAAAGCGGTTCAAAGCTAGGTGGGAGGCGTGGCATATGACAGCCCGGTGATGCAATTGCGCCTTTGCATTGTGTTTGATGGGAAATGGAGCACGTCAATAGATTGATCAATGAGCTCAGCGGCGTCGATTCGTTGGCAAGACGGCTGCCAAAGTCGGTTGCGCAAGTTTACGACTGTCATTAAATTCCGATGAGGTTGCTTTCAACGGATAATAGAATAATTGTACTATTTTTTGACAGTTCTTTAAAAATATGATTTATGACCGACTGGTGAGCAATTAAAAAATGGAGCGGGCTGCGTGCTAGCCCACACTTGGACTAAACCAGGTTAAGGAAACAAAGAAATTCCTTTCAGGTATCAAAGCTATCTAATTTAACGGAAGATGTAAAGTCCGTTTGTTCAGGTGAAAGCGTCAACAGGACCACAATGGTCGCTAAGACAATGCGTGCGTTTGGAAATTGCCTGTAGTCACTCTACTAACACAAACACACCTGGAAGATTCACTAACATCAGATAAAAAGCTCTCAAGGGAAACCACGGCAAACAAGCAATCTGACTTATTTTAAAGAGTGGGGGTGGTTGTGTTTATTGAGACTATCTCTCGGATGCTATTTGAAAACAAGTACAACAAAGGGATTAGTCTTGCTTAACTGCGCAAACAAACCGCAGCTTGCATCTTGCCATCTTGCCAGCGCCGTGACTCATGGCAGAAAACTTTCCCAAACCTCAAAGGCGCCTGAGGGTGAAAATCACTTTTGTGTGGAGTTCAAGCGAATGACGACAAATGTCTGATAAACCAGGTCTGACTTGCGCCGCCGGGCCCGAGACTGAATTTGCGCGTACGTAATGCAATGTGTAAGCCTCCATACCAGAAGGTGGCAGTCGTTGGAACAGTGCTAACTTGACTTGCAAGTGTTTTTGTTGTTAGAGCAAACGCTGAACTGGCGCTAACCAGGCTAAAGTTCATCTTTGAGGCGACCTGTTTGCTTTTCTGTCGTGTGACTACCACGACAAAATGACTAAGCTGTAATAGAGTCATAAAAATAGGTACGACAGTAAACACAGACACCCAAAACATGTAACTATAGAAACAGAATTTGCCGTCTCTCACTTGGCTGACTAAATTATTTGACAAAGTGTTTTAACTGCTCAAAAGGGAGTACACAGATCGCTTGCTGGAAGCGACCGAGAAGAGGGAGGAGAGAGATGAGGGTTCAGCGAACTGGACGAGCCACTTGGGGAAATGACGGGAAGCCATTTTCCCCCCCCTGTTTGCTTGTTAACACACTTGAACTTTAGCTTTGGCTTTATCTAAAAGCCCCGACTTATCGCCTATTCCCAATATAAGAGCAGGACAGGTGGGGGGGCTTGAGGCCTCTGCCTCTGTGCGCCACTCCACTTACAGCTGGGCCGGGTCAACCAGTTGCGAGGCTGATAGGTTGATGATTTATTCCGGGGCTATCGGACATGAGCAAAGTCATCTGTGCAGCCGCAAATCGCCGCCAATTTCTCGCTCTCCCTCCGGCTTTGGGTGATCGAGAAAAAGAGAGCGAGAGTGGCGCCTTGGCGAACGATCGCAAAAATGGAACGAGGTGCTTTGTGTTCCAAAGACTACAAACAAGGCTTTTTATTCGGGCGCTGTCTTCGGCCGACAGTGAACAGACTCAACAGACCGTTTTACATCTGCACCTCATCCAGCAAGCAGACAACTTTGACTCCCGAGACATCCCAAGATACAATCAGTAGAAAGTTGCAAACCCACCAGAATCGGACTATTCTGCAGAACCTCCGCGGTAGGATTTGGCAAAGATTGGTTGTGGGGTGGGGGATGGGTGTAGCCGTAGCGGGAAGAAAGCAGGAATGTGGATTTGGCTCAAGATGGTTCGTCGGTCGGCCATTTTGTTCGTCTGGTGGCGCCTCTGATGCAATTTACAGTAGAGACACAACAACAAACATGCTCCCACATGCGCAAAAATATCAACGTTTGCAAGTCGACCAAATCAAGACTATAAATTTGCGGGTTGTATTCATCTGGAAATAACTCAATGATTGTTTCTCCGGGCTCACTGCTGAAAGACAAGCATTTAATGCTTGTTATGTAACGTTTTGATTTTTCATACTATTTCTCCATCTGTCTAGTGCATATGTGTCAAACTCACGGCCCGCGGGCCACATCCGGCCCGGCATGCAATTATATCCGGCCCGCGAGATCATTTTATATTATTGTTACTAATGGCCCGACAATATAAAGCGATAACACAATAAACTACAGATCCCATAATGCATTGCTTTCGCTGCCTTGCCGAGCGTTTTTCCGCGGCAATCAGGAGAAGTGCTTGTTGCTGCAAGTTATTGCGAAGCTAGCCCCTCATGATGCCGAAGAGAAAAGTTGATTCTGAAAACAGAACCTTTAAAAACTGATGGGAGGTTGAGTATATGTTTACTGACATTGCCAGTAAGCCCGTTTGTCTCATTTGTGGCGCTAATGTGGCTGTGTTGAAAGATTTTAATCTAAGACGGCACTATGAAACAAAACATCTGGATAACCTGAAAGACCTGAATGCAGAGCAGAAGATACAGAAGGTAGAAGAGTTAAAGAAGAAGCTGACATTCCAGCAGACGTTTTTCACCTGTGCAAAATCACAAAGTGAAGCTGCTGTGAAAGCGAATTTTATCGTGGCAGAAGAGATCGCCAAAGCAGGTTGTTATTGCTGAAAAGCACAAATTATTTTTATATTTCCAGGTTTTGTTTTGTTTTGCAGCATGTTCATATTTCTATCTTGTATAATTTTGACAGGAAATATTTTTATGAAGAGTAAAATCATTTGGGATATTTAAAATGTAGTTTTTTTTATTTAAAATGACAAAAGCAAAGACAATCAAACGTTTTGATTTATTATTTTAATGTTTACTTGAAGTACAAGCACTGTCACCATTTTTATTTATTTTTTCAGGCGTTTTTTTTGCAGCATGTTCCAATTTCTAACTTGTATAATTTTAACTGGATATATTTTTATGGAGATCAAGATATTGAGTTATTTAAAGTTTAAGTTTATTTATTCCAGAATAACATTCCTGTCCGTTTATGTTAAAAGTTAGTTTTAGTGTGTTCAATAAATGTTTGTTCTGTTCGGCCCGCGACCTGAAGTGTGTTTTGAATTTTGGCCCCCTGTGCAATTGAGTTTGACACCCCTGGTCTAGTGTGTACGCTACCTCCAGAAAAAAGGCCGCAAATGCTTTGCGGGAAATCTCGGGAAAGCAGAATCACGGCGTCAAAGCTCAACTTAATCTCAATTCTGTTTGATGAGTTTCGTTTGGATTCTAGACTAGTCATTTGAACACCCGAAGCCAGACAGCCGTGGTGTGTCATCATCACTCATGATAAGAACTGCAGTCACCAGTTTGGCCAGCAGAGGGCTGCACCACTGTATGGAGACACCTTGGAAGCATTCAGGCCTCTCCATTCAGTTGTATTGATTTATATTCTCTTAATTTCAAAGTAGTTTTCTTGGCAGCACTGCTTCCACTACGTGCATGAGAACATTAAGTGGTTTTTTTTGGTCGAGTTACATTTTAGCCTCTCCGTGCTGCTGTGTTAAGTTAATCTACCAGCCAAATCAGTAGTGCTGTTTGGTTTTAATAAACTATATTTGCAATGGGACTTTTGATCATTAGAGTCTTGATACTATGTAACCAGGGAATTAAAAAAGTCTTTATAGGATCAAATCTCAAGTGTGTCAATGCGCACGTCAGCCCTTAACTACGATTAACACTTAAATACAGCTCATCATCTGTCATCACTTTGGAACTCCTCTTACGGTGCCTCCTACAGCTGTTGCCAGAAAAGAAAAAAAAGAAGACAGGTGGCTCATTCTGAGCGGGCCATCGTTGAGAAGCCCCATTCAACAAAAAAAAAAGGGGAAGTCGCAGCGAGACTCATCATGTGGGTGTCGGACATTGTGCCTGGACTACGTGCCGATACGCGCACACGCACAGACGAGCAATGAACAAAGTTACTGTCAGTGCTGCTCAAAAGGGCATTATTAGCTTAATTGTTATAGCAATGCTATAATCAAGACTTATAATTAGAATGGCACTCGGGGACCTCAGTCCCCTGCCAAGATCGAGCTGTCCTGAATGTCTCCTGGCTTTTATTGATAGAACAATAAGATTATTTTCAGTTTAGTGTAAAATCTGGTTGTAATTCTACGGATGGGAGGCAACCCCGGTGTGTAAAATTGAAATGCCCGAGTAGTGAGCCTTGGGGGATGCCATCATTTTTTTAATTCTGTAAGGGCTGGAATGGAATGGATGATAAGGTTGCACGGAGCAAATTAAACAAGTCAAGGTACCACAGGATAGCTCACTAGTATTGATCCGGAAAACGTAGACAGGTGTGGGGTTTTTTTGGTCACCTGCATGCTACATTCCTCTCGATGTGCGCATTTATCATTCACGTCACTAAAAGCACAATCACAAGGGTCGACGCTCAATGAGGGGCTAAACGCAAGATTTGAACAAGCCACGCCCCACCGTGCGTGCACCAATCATGGCCGGCCCGCTTCGCACTCACACACGCACCCACGCAGATGCACGCACAGCAACTGTAGAGTGCAGCTGGAGCTGAAGAGCTGGACGCGTCCCGGTTTCCTGGATGATCATCTGACTCCGCTTTGGTGCGCGCAAAAGGAAACGTCAGATCGGAGCGGACGCGGCCTGCCTTCCTCTACGTCACTTGAGTTCGACTTGAAGGAGGCACGGGAGAGGGGTGCGAACGGCGGGCTGACAGCCACTGGCGCAACAAGCATGGGATTATTATTCAGTGCGTAATGTTGCCACTCGGTCACTGCGGGAAAGCGCACTGCCGCGGGACCATGTGAGACGTCCCGGATCGAGCCTCTCCGTGTTTGTGTGTAATGTGTGAATAGTAACCTCCCCCCCCCCACTCCACCGTGGCCCCCGAACCCCCTCCCCCCCCGCCCCTGAGGATCGCTCGAAAGAAGAGTTTGGGGCGCAAAGAGGATTTTTTTTTTATCAATTTGTGCGCCGCCACCGACATGGACGCGGCACCCACGGACCGACCAGGACCCCCGTTTTAACAGCCTTGCTTGTAAATGCTCACTTGATGGACGTGAAGCCTTCCTCCCTCCACCCAGCGCACCGCCAGCACCGCCGCGGATTCTAACACCTCGCCTGGATTTGGATTTGACAACACCATGAACTTTATTGACAGTTTGACACTATTATTTCTGACGCTGTCGGCTGTCAAGGTGAGTACACTGTGGGTCAAAAAATGGGAAAAAGAAAAAAGGAAACGCGTCACTTGACCTTGCAGGGTCATTGTTGGCCCTTTAACAAACTGCCAACATATGAAGCATTGCTTCTGAATAATTTAGGGACTTTTAATATATTATCATTTATGTTTAGGGATATAATTTTTATTAAATTAAACAAAAATATACAATAAACGTAATAAAAATAGCAACCTATGCTGCTCTCTCATTTCGTTTTTGACAGTGATATTTATTTTTATTTGTCACATGTCCCTTTTTCCCACCTAATAATTCAGGAGTTGTCAATTAAATCGTTTTTCTATGTATGTATGTATTATTATAATGTAAAATAAATCTATTATCAAGCCTCGTTTAATAGTCACTGAAATTTGAGATATATTTTTTTTAATTAAATAATTCCCTAACGTTTTAACATTTTTGAAAATTACTTTGGGAAGAAAAAAAAATGTCTGAACTCAATGAACTTTGCCAGCTGTACTGGCTGGTCATAGGTCAGAAGTGTGAGACATTCAATCAAAGACAGAAAATGGGAAAAAAAATTCTATACAATAAGAACACTTATTTTAAAATAAAAATGACCATGTGATATAATTAAGGCCCTTTAACCACATCCGCACCCCAAAATTGCAAAGGGGCATCTTGCCCTTGCCTAGCTTGACACTTCCCAATGTTTTGAGTGAGTGGGTTGGTGGGTGGTTATTTGAGGGGGGGGGGCTCTCCCAACCAGACCCCTACTCTCTCACACCACCCGGAAGGGGCGGGCTCTACATCCCCTCAACAGGAATGACTTTTTTTTTTTCCTTCATTAAGTCCAATTGGGGTTGAATGGTGCCGTCTCACGCAACATGAGCGAGGTATTGCAAACTCATGGAAACTTGCCAGTAATCCTTTTGTGTGGTGCCACTGCACAGACACACGCGCATGCACATGCAGACACATGCAGCAAAGCAGTGACAGGGGTTGACGGTGAGGTGGCTGGTTGACATTCTGACCAGCTTTTAATGGGAACAAATGCAGCCAGAAGTCCATAAAGGTTACGAAATCGACGCAACTGCCGCGCACACGGGGTTATAAAAAATTTGCCACGTTCAATGCCAAGATGAGGTCACATTGCCCCTATGTGCTGTGTAAATCATTACTGTCCAAAGATTAGATTTACTACTGTAATACATCAATTTCTTTTTCTTTTTTTTTTTGCTCTTTAAGGGGTTCAACCACCAAATGTGAATAGATGTTACGCAATAAGGCCTAGCACAACTCACTTTTGCTCCCATTTATTTATTTTTTATTTTTTTGCAGAGTGCCCAATTACCGAGGGAAACGCAAAGAGGTCCACATGACGGTAGGTGTCCTATAGGACAGGCTGGGAAATGTCAGAGCGTGTTTTGGGGAATGTGTGAGACTGTGAATGAGAGATAGCGAGACAGAGTTTGAGAAAGTGTGTGATAGTGCACGTGAGTGATTATGCCAGTGTATCAAGTGAGCAAATGTGAGTGTGTGCGTTTGTGAGAGTTCATGTGTTTGTATGAGAGAATAGATGTGTGTGTGTGTGCGTGTGTGTGTGTGTGTGTGAGAGGCCTATATGTGATGTCTTACCTTGACACGGTACAAGCACACTCTCGCCCCCCGGTGGCCAACCTTTCCCCCTGACTCAAAGACCTATAATAAGAGACATTTGAACGTTTTTTCCCCCCCACATTTTTTCATTTTTCATGTCTGACGTTAGGCGGAGGGAAATCTTACAGTCACCAGACTCACTTTTATAGAAAGGAATGTAATGTCATCCTTTTTTCCCCCCCATTCACAATCCCAGCATTGCTCAATCCGATTTTGGAAGAGTCAGTGGGGGGGGGCTTCTAGTTATTCGTCAAGCAGCGGCGTCGTGTTTGTATTGGCGGTCTTGAAGCTTGTTTTCCGCTCACTTGTTCTCAAATTGATAGCTTGGAAGCTGCCAGTCCAAAATGTGTGTCTCGGGACGAGCTGAGCATTTGGTCTGCCGTTGATAGATTTACATATGGGCAAAAGTGTTGATGTGAACCTCTTACTCAAGTCATTCATTAATTGGCGTGACTGCAATGGCCACGGATTACACCCGTAAGATGCCTTTTTTTTTTTTTTGTCTAGTTGGATGAGTTTTCCGCACTTCAGACAAGCAGAGCCAGTAGGCCGTCTTTCAGGCTGAACATGAAATTCTGAATCGTTCCCACAACACGCAGTCCAAAATCCCCATCAAGCCTTCCCACAAGAGTGGAAGCTGTTATAACCATCCGCGAAGTCCACAGTTTTGCTTCCCAAAGGTTTAACAGCTACCTTTCTCAATAATTTTGTCTGTATGTAAATACTGAGACGCGGCAACCTGGGAATAACCAGTCTTGTGCCAGGTGATTATCCAAAAGACACGGGGCAATTATGTAATAATTATTCTTCATTTTTATGGCGGTCATAACCAGTTCTAACTGCGATTTGGCCTTTATTAAAACGAGACGTTCGACAGCCCTGATAAAAGCTTGATAGCGATCCTTTTGTTTGAAGTCACTCGGTGTTTCCTAACTTCTATTAAGCCAGTGCTTCTCAATTATTTTCTGTTACGCCCCCCCCCTAGCAAGAAGAAAACTATTCGCGCCCCCCCTGCCCACCGTGACTATCCTAACTTGTCTTGTAAGTCGTAAAATGTTGCACTGTCGCAAACGTGACAGAAGTAACAATGAGAGCGCCACTGCCCCCTGCTGTAGTAAACGCGCAATTACACTTTATTCTAGTACTGCCAAAAAAAAAGCCTGTTCCCCAGGGTCACACGCGCCCCCCCAGGAATAGCACCGCGCCCCCCAAGGGGGGCGCGCCCCACTATTTGAGAAGCACTGTATTAAGCTAAGGCACAAAGTTTTTTACACAAAATCTCAGCACACCACTAAACCAAAATGTCTCATAACAGTCTGTCCACTATATTTATATACTGAAAACATAAGAATTGATCGTAATTATATCGCATGAACGGCAACAGGTGTAGCTAGCTAGCTAGCTAGGTTTTCAAAAGTACTGAATTTGCCAATTTCCCTTCCACAGTGATCCCCCTGATGGAGGTGTACAACAAGAGCTTGTGTAAGCCTCGGGAGCTGCTGGTGGAGATCCTGCAGGAGTACCCCGAGGAGGTGGAGCACATCTTCATCCCATCGTGCGTGGTGTTGACGCGCTGCGCTGGCTGCTGCAACGACGAGACGCTGCAGTGCATGCCCATGTCCAGCTATAACGTGACCATGGAGGTCAGACCACTCACTCACTGGTTATCCTTTGGGGACCCGTTTTGTTTTTGGGAGTGGGAGGGGGAGCAGACTCTGGTAGTTTTGTAGATCACTGTGCTTGAATCATCATTTTAGTCTTGGCACGAGAAGCCCGTTTGCGTGTGGTTTTTCAACAAGGCAATTATCATCTTGACAATTTGTTGACAACAGCCCATAAAGTATCTCCAGCGTGTTTCTGGATCTGTTTTGGATCCTTTTGGATTAAACAACAAATGACCTTAAGTAGCTTTTGCAACTTTTCTCCGCTGACTAACCCTTGTGTATTTTTCTTCACAGATCAAAAGAATAAAAACCCAAAGACAACAAAATGATATCTTCATGAGTTTTACGGAACACAGCGCGTGTGAGTGTAGGTAAGAAACAATCCACGCACACACAAAAAATGTGAATGTCTTTGGGGGGGAACATCCAAAAGAAATGTCAAATCCTCTTTCGCCTGCTTCGGACAATTTTGACAGGTCTGCTACATTTCTATCTTCTTATCGTCTGCTTCCTCCTCTTGGCTGGCGATAAAAAAGCCGGCTGCAGGTTGAAGCATATCCCGGTAGACATGTGCGCCGGCTTATCGTCATTCCATCGCACGCAGACGCATTAGTGCAGCTGCTGGCCAAATTCTCCGCGTTCCTTCTGCTTTTTCACGTTTGGTGTTAAATATGGTTTTGCCGTCTCGTTATCTTCCAAGGCGATGAAACGATTCAGCCGGAAGTCTCCTTTCCAACCATTGAAGTCTTTTCCAGAGTTTTCAAGCAGCTGTGAGATACATTTTCACCACCTCCAGAGAGGCTTGTCCTCTGAGTCGGTCAAATTATCCAATTTCCCTCCAATGTTTTGAAATTTATGTACTACAAATGATGGATCTCTCTATCTGTGCTAGCGATGTATCGTGAAACAATTCAAAGCTTTTCCACTAGATGGCCAAAAAAAGAACATAATTAAGCTGTGCTAGTTTTTTTCGGAATTTTTGTTTGGTGGGGTGACATGAGATTATTTTCTATTTAAAATCAATGTGCCTTAGTTCAGTAAAGGTAGCAAAACAGCGCTCTTCGCTACAATTACAAAAGTATTGGGACAGGTTGCCATTAAACGCACCATTGCTATTTACAGTGCCTTGCGAAAGTATTCGGCCCCCTTGAACCTTTCAACATTTCGCCACATTTCAGGCTTCAAACATAAAGATATAAAATTGTAATTTTTTGTCAAGAATCAACAACAGGTGGGACACAATCGTGAAGTGGAACAAAATTGATTGGATAATTTAAACCTTTTTAACAAATAAAAAACTGAAAATTGGGGCGTGCAATATTATTCGGCCCCCTTGCGCTAATACTTTGTAGCGCCACCTTTTGCTGCAATTACAGCTGCAAGTCGCTTGGGGTATGTCTCTGAGTTTTGCACATCGAGAGACTGGAATTCTTGCCCATCCTTCCTTGCAAAACAGCACGAGCTCAGTGAGGTTGGATGGAGAGCGTTTGTGAACAGCAGTCTTCAGCTCTTTCCACAGATTCTCGATTGGATTCAGGTCTGGACTTTGACTTGGCCATTCTAACACCTAGATACGTCTATTTGTGAACCATTCCATTGTAGATTTGGCTTTATGTTTTGGATCATTGTCCTGTTGGAAGATAAATCTCCGTCCCAGTCTCAGGTCTTTTGCAGACTCCAACAGGCTTTCTTCCAGAATGGTCCTGTATTTGGCTCCATCCATCTTTCCATCGATTTTAGCCATCTTTCCTGTCCCTGCTGAAGAAAAGCAGGCCCAAACCATGATGCTGCCACCACCATGTTTGACAGTGGGGATGGTGCGTTCAGGGTGATGAGCTGTGTTGCTTTTACGCCAAACATATCGTTTTGCATTGTGGCCAAAAAGTTCGATTTTGGTTTCATCTGACCAGAGCACCTTCTTCCACATGTTTGGTGTGTCTCCCAGGTGGCTTGTGGCAAACTTTAAACGAGACTTTTTATGGATATAAGATATAAGAAATGGCTTTCTTCTTGCCACTCTTCCATAAAGGCCAGATTTGTGCAGTGCACGACTGATTGTTGACAGACTCTCCCACCTCAGCTGTAGTTATCTGCAGTTCATCCAGAGTGATCATGGGCCTCTTGGCTGCATCTCTGATCAGTCTTCTCCTTGTTTGAGATGAAAGTTTGGAGGGACGGCCGAGTCTTGGTGGATTTGCAGTGGTCTGATACTCCTTCCATTTCAATATAATTGCTTGCACAGTGCTCCTTGAGATGTTTAAAGCTTGGGAAATCTTTTTGTATCCAAATCCGGCTTTAAACTTCTCAACAACAGTATCTCGGACCTGCCTGGTGTGTTCCTTTGTCTTCATGGTTCTCTCTGCGCTTTAAACAGAACCCTGAGACTATCAAAGAGCAGGTGCATTTATACGGAGACTTGATTACACACAGGGGGATTCTATTTATCATCATCAGTCATTTAGGACAACATTGGATCATTCAAAGATCCTCACTGAACTTCTGGAGTGAGTTTGCTGCACTGAAAGTAAAGGGGACGAATAATATTGCACGCCCCACTTTTCAGTTTTTTATTTGTTAAAAAAGTTGAAATCATCCAATCAATTTCGTTCCACTTCACGATTGTGTCCCACTTGTTGATTCTTGACAAAAAAATACAATTTTATATCTTTATGTTTGAAGCCTGAAATGTAGCGAAATGTTGAAAGGTTCAAGGGGGCCGAATACTTTCGCAAGGCACTGTATTTCTGATTTTACCCTTGTGGTCCACCATACTTGTTGCCTGGCAATAAGGAAGTTAGCCAAACACATAGACCTCGTAGATGGCTTGACCAACAACTTGAACAACGTTCATGAAAACCTGGTGATGAAATGCAATTTCTGCCCCTGAAAAAAAGTTTCAAAATGTCTGCGCAGTGCATGACCCCGCAGAATGAAACAGCAGCTTTCCTCACACTTTTGCCCAGCGAGAGATTGCACCACAAAGAATTATCAGCAAGAGGCGCTCAGAGCTGCTATTGTGTCCGTGAAACAACACTCAAGCCCCCCAGTGCCCCATCACTTGTGAAGTCGGGGTCATTTAAAAGTGAAAGCGAGTTGGGCAAAGTTTAGGGAGGTTGACCATGCGCAGATATATCTAATAACACATTTTGTTGTGTGCCTGCTTTCAGGTTAAAGAAAGAAGTGAAAGAGCTGCGAGAAAAGTGAGTACTACAGAGCATCTTGTGAAGCTTAATGCTTGAGTTGTACAATAGCCAATAGAGATTCGATCTCGTTGCGGCAAACAAAAGTCGGCCTCTCTCTCTCGGGGGCAGCCATTTTGACTCGTTATCCCGCCAGCCTACAAAGTTGAACACGAGCCGTACAGTAATTTTGTCAATGCTGGTTGACTTGCAGGCTTGTCAAACCTTAAAAAAACTGTACAGTAAGCAAATTTTAAACTGAAAAATAACTTTAACTGTAATTATTAATAATTTTATTTCCAAATGGATGGGAGAAGCTATAAATGTTCTGAACTCCTGTTTTGAATGCCATTGGGGTATTGAGCAGAATTATTGCGGTTCTCTCTCAGCAGCGCCTCTGAAGGTCTACAAGGTACTGCATTCCCTTTCGCCTCAAAAGCTTCAAGACACGATTAATTGATTCTCGGTGCGTTATCCATCTTGTTGTTACGATTAACAAAAGCCTACATTGCTGAGCCGTGCAGGTGGCTTACATCACCTCCGGTAAATAGGTGACTCTTAACGAGTTTGTTGCCCTCACCACGCCTGACCGTGATGCCTTTGCTCCGCCTGGCCGTATCTCCTATTTACATTCTTGCCCTCCTTCACATCCATTTAACTCCTGCTACTCAGATGTCTACTCGCCATGATATAGATAGCGGCATCTTTTTGAAGAGCCGCCTCGCTTTATGACGTTTGCTCAAGTCGCTCCGCTGGCACCAGAAGCCGCTAAAACCCGTTAAAATGACTCTCTGAGCGCTTGTTAAAAATCGGTGGCAGTTGCATTTGTTTGCGCTTTAGACAAGGCCAGTTGTCGTATAGTGTCGAGGGGCCTCCTCTTTAACCTCCTCTTGATTGTTTACGAGTTGTCCCGCAACTAAAAGACAAAGACGACGCACTGGCGGTCATTCAACTTTGCGTTTTATTTTTTTAGTAGTGTGACTCAAGTCATCAATGTGAGAGGTCGGGAGGAGCGGCTAAGCACTGGGTGCCAAAATATACCGGATTTCATAATTAGTCAAAACAAGACCATCGGCTCTGTCATATCATAACAAATTTTTCCGCCAAGGAACAAAAACGTTCATGTAAACACACGGCAAAGGACAGATTTAGGAGCAGAATGATAAATCTACCGCGGTATGTTGTACAATTTAATCTTTAATCTTCCAAGAAATGTATTGACGGATATTTATCATCGTGGAACGATGGTAGCGAATTGTAAGCGACATATTTTCTATTAGCATTACATTAAAATCAACATAGTTCAGTTTAACACATTTCACATTTGGTGCAGCAAAAATCAAGGATTGTGTTGTTGCTGGATTCTGTGTACAAATAGCTGTGGTCTGATATGCAAATGATGCTAGTTTGTTGCATTTTTGTCTTTTCTCCTGATTGTGGGCTATTCCCAGAGGCAGAAATCTTGCATGTTAAAATCAAATTCCTCAGAAGTTTCATTAAAGGGTCTTTACATGCTTGGGAGTAAAATGCCCAGTCAGCAAAAGGCGCACATGTAAAGCCCCAGGTGCATCCTTTGTAAGCCTCTAATCCTTTATGAGCTTGTTCCCATTGTGTTGCGCTTTGAATCAATAACAATGTTAAGACTTGAGTTGACTGATGTGGTCCGGACGAAATTTATTATTTTTCATTCATGTGGGGAGTTTTATATATTTATTTACTGTTTTATAAAACAAAACAGTAAATGGCTCGCACGCTCATCTTTGCACGGAACATTTTAGGTCCACGACGTTCTATTATTATGTGGGAAAACAGCCGACGTGAGGTTGCATTCTTTGCGCGCATTTCAGAATCTTTACCAGTGACATCGTTTATTTGAATTCCCACAAAACAAAATAGCTTTACTGGGGAAACTGACGCCTGTACTTTTTCAGTGCTTTTCAAACATTCCGTTCAACCGTAACCTATAACCTAATACAACCTATACCTTTATTTATAGTATAAATAAATATCGCCGCTTTGACTTTTTTTTTTTTTTAAGTAAAAACGCGCTCCACTCTTTCTCTCACTCTCAGACTCTCTCTCTCTGCGTTGTTGTGCTCTCTCTTGCAAACAATCCTGGCGAGGCCCAGCTAAATGCCAAAAACGAAAGCGAAAGAAAAACCGAGACTTAACAATTGGCGATTCGTATGTCAGCTTCGCCTTCTCCGCCTACCTGCACCTACGGAAGAGGATTAGATTAGTGAAGAAGAAAAAAACGAGGGGTGAAAGGATTCTGACTTTTTTCTCAGAATTCTGACTTTAAAGTGGGAATTCTGACTTTATTCTCAGAATTCTGACTTTATTCTCAGAATTCTGAGAATAAAGTCAGAATTCCCACTTTAAAGTCAGAATTCTGGGAATAAAGTCAGAATTCTGAGTTTAAAGTCAGAAATTGGGAATTCTGACTTTAGTCAGAATTCTGACTTTATTCTCAGAATTCTGATTTTAAAGTGGGAATTCTCAGAATTCTGAGAATAAAGTCAGAATTCTGACTTTAAAGTCAGAATTCCCAATTTCTGACTTTAAACTCAGAATTCTGACTTTATTCTCAGAATTCTGAGAATAAAGTCAGAATTCTGAGAATAAAGTCAGAATTCCCACTTTAAAGTCAGAATTCTGAGAAAAAAGGTCAGAATCCTGTCACCCCTCGTTTTTTTTTTATTCACTGGCCCTAATCCTCTTCCGTATGCACCTGAGTGTCGTGCTTCTCGTAATTAAAATGGCTTGGGAAGAGCTCCTTTGTCCTTTTTAATGTACTACACCCGCACCCCGTCCGTTAGGATGTTGCTAACGCACCCGTCACGCTAGCACTCGTCATCTCACGCTTCTCCGTGTTTTGCTAACATTGTCAGACGCTGCTAACCGCTAACTTAATCCATCTCACCCATCAAGACTAATCAATCGTCGTAAAGGCTCAAACGATTTTCCGTACGCCGCGCCCAACTGCTACAATCATGAAAGAAAAGTAAAAGGTACATTTTCTTCGGAAGGTCTCAACTTCAGATGGGCGATAACGGACGAGCAGGAATAAACGCATTGGCTGTTGTCGTTGCCGCGCCGCTATCAGCGGGATCGTAATCAGCGTGTTTAGTCTGTGTCGCTTTGCTGTGTCTCGTCTCTGTCTCCGTTGCCCTTTATGTGCTTTTCATCTTTTTTTAGGTGCCCCCTCGCACAATGCTGGTCCTTTTGTTATGTCACGAGATATGAGTGATGGCTATCTGTTGCTCTGCTAGGGGCAATTTGTAATCGAAAGCGATTGTGTATCAAACGCTGCTTTTGAGTCGCCGAGCAAGCGCTTGTCTCGCAACAATTCTGCCGCCATTTTGTGTCTCAAGTGCAATTGTTGGTTTGTCGTTGCTATGTGAAGCAATGAAGTAGCGGAGTCCTTCCATCTTTTTGACAATAAAATAAAATGTCCTAACGCTGCAAAAAGCAGATTCTCGAATCTTCTTCACATTAGTTTTTTTTTTTTATTATTAATAACATAAAACATTGGAACCGCTCTCTGGCAATTTAACTACCGTTTTTTTCCATGTATAATGCGCCCCCATGTATAATACGCACCCTAAAAATGGCATGTCGATGCTGGAAAAAAGCCTGTACCCATGTATAATACGCACCCAAATTTTGACTCCTACTTAAGTCCGTAAACGTAAAATTATTTCAGAAAAAAGATCATCTTTGGGAACAACCGGATGTTATTCTGCCGGTCAGCATCACTGCGCATGCGCTAGCAAACTCAATAGCGAAGAAATGTCTCGGATTTGTGTAGGGTACATTGTGACAGCAAACGAGCAGGTGATCGAGCAAGCGTCTGATACGAGAGCATTGTGTTCGTATGGAGCGTGTTTGAAGTGAACAGCAGAGAAGAAAGTGCATCTGTAATGGCGGCCTCCGTATGATATCCGGATTAAAAAAAATAATAATAAATTGTACCCATGTATAATGCGCACCCCAGATTTTAGGACAATAAATTAGTTAAATCTTGCGCATTATACATGGGAAAAACCGGTAATTTCCGTGGAGAAAAACTGATTTACTATGCAAGTGAATTGAGTTACAAGCTCGGTCACTGAAGGTCGCACTAACGTAAGACGTGAAAGATGAAGGTTTCAAGGGGGCGTGAAGGCGGCCCACGTGCGTTTTTTGCCAGTGTGCAATACAAGCCAGACTGTCACATGCCACGCAAACACTTGGAAGGGCAAACTGGGCCGTATGACCCGAGGACGGGTAATTCAGCACTCTTGATAATCCTCATCCGTCTCTTCTTCCTTTCCCCGGATCTGTCTGTCTGTCTGTCTGTCTGTCTCACTCTAGTATTTGCAAGCCCTGCTCTGAAAGGAGGAAGCATTTATTCGTGCAGGATCCGCAAACCTGCCGCTGCTCCTGCAAACACACAGACGAGTTTTGTAAAGAACGCCAACTAGAGCTCAACGAGAGGACCTGCAGGTGAGAGCGACTTGAAGCCAAGCCATTTTTTTGCTAAACTAAAGATTTGTAAAAAAAAATCTGATTCCTACCTTTTGTCCAGATGTGACAAGCCCAGAAGATGAGCGAGGAGAAACGCCGCGCACATTAAAGATGAAGGAATACTCCGTTCTATTATTAGAACGTAATGCAACGGATATTTCGCAGCACAGCACTTTGACATTGTTTTCTGTGGAAAGCATTCTGCTCTGGACTGAGAGAAGGACAGACAGTTGGCTCCCACGGTATATCTACAGTATGTGTATGCGTTGCGTGTCCGTGTGTGAGTGAGTATGTAGACCAGCATACTACACAACTGTTTGCTGCTACAAAAAAAATCATAATCAACTAAACAAACGCATCATTTGACGGAAGCGCCTTCTGACTTCACTTTCACTGGATGCGAGTCTACTGTGCTGGTACGCAAATCGCTCGGAGATTTAAGACGACAAGGATGAGGAGGGAGAGGAGCGTTCTGGCACGGATTCACACGTGGATGTCTGCTTTTACTGCTTCTTTCAGAAGATGGCTGCTTTTTCCTCCGAGGACATTTTCAGCACACGATTACGAGTGCCTTTAAAGGGATACTGCAAGCCGACGTGCTATTATAGCTGGCGTGAAAGAAAACCACTGAATGAAAACTCTACTGTAGTTTGATTCCATCGGGAAACCCAATGCCTCGCTTCAAAAAAAACAAAAAGACTGACAAAAGTGCTTTATAAATTATTCGTTCCTTTTTTCCAGGAAAAGGGGGATTTAACGCAGTAGTGCTTTGATTACACGTCCTCTCTGAACTTGTATATAGCTAATATTATCCCGTCATAGTCCATTGTAGATAATTTATAATGTCATAGAGTATTTTTCAGTATTCATTTTATTGCCCATATTTAATGCGCTCTATTTATATATGCAGTGTTGTGTCCCACCCTCTCCCTACCACTGTCCAGTTTTTGGCATGGATTATCTGTGCTTTAATTTTATTATATTTTTACATATTTAACTAAAATGAAATTACACCAACCAAAAAAAAAGGATCAGATATTTACTAACATTCCCTAAATGCTTCCTTTGTAGCGAGGAGGACACCTGAATTATTAGGCGGACGTACGCAAAGCGCGTGTTGGTCTTTTAACATTTGTATAGATGTGTATGTAAAGACGTGTGTGTTTTGTTTGTCGTGCAACACGCAATTACAGAAAAAAATACTGCTACCAACACCACTAGACTACCAACGACACAAAAATATATACAGAAAAATACAGCAACCTCTACCATCAGTCTCAGAAACCCGATTTATTAGCTCCTCCTCCTTTTTTGTTGTTGATGCTGTTCCATCACTAATAACCTGTTTTTATGTGTCCATGTAAAACAGTAAAGCATATTTATTTTCAAATTATATTGTTTTTATATAAAATACTGAAAAGGTTCTTGTGTCCTGTTCTCATTTTCTTCCAAAGCCTAAGACTTAAATATGTGACAACGCGATCGACTCATTAGCTGAAGTCAAGCTATCATGATTTTAAAAATAAATAAATAAATAAGACGGAATGGCTAGAAGTCTTAAGAAGAGATTTTGGAGTGTCTATTGAAGACATTTCGGTACTCTCGTCCGCCTCGTGATTACCAAGTGCCAAGCCAAGGCGGGAATAAGGGATTGTCCACGCCAGGAGCGACGTTGCAGCGAGAGCAGCTGTCGCTCATGACGCGCCAATAACATCTGGTCTCTTGTGTCGAACGTCTTACGCAAGAACATTGGATGAGCGGGTCATGTGAAAAGTGTGAGTCATTAATGCAATTTAGAATCATTACTCTTTAACTAGCCTCCCTTGGGAGGTTCACAAGGTTCAAAGGCTTAAATATAGGATTGATAATAAAAGGACAAACGGACGTCGACATCAATGCTTTTTTTTTCTTTAAATAAATTGCTCGCACAAAACCATAATGGCGGGTTAAAAAATGTGCGACAAACCGGCAGGCTTTTTAGTCACATGGCTGCTAGATGAAACGTATACCCCAAAAAGACAAAACAATGATCACATTAAGACTAAAAAAAAAAAAAAAAAGGAAGCTATTCAGACTGTGGTGTTGCTTGCCCCTTTTTTTTTTTTTTAAGTAGTAGTTATCCCTGCAGGATTAGCAACTTGGTCAGTAACACTTTAGCAGTAGCTGATCTGCGGGCCCCATGGCACCAATCTAAGCCCCCTGAAAGTGCTTTAAGTGGACCTTTAGGGATCTTTGACCATGTTTTAAAAGCGGTTCCCTCCGAGCCCTGTTGCCCCGCTGCTTCCAGGCCGCATTAGCTGCCCTCGCTTTACGTGCATACTTCCATATATAAAGCGCGCCATATAATCCCGGTAAATTCTGGGGGCCCTCTTGGTCTCAGAGTACAACTCCCAAAAGAATGCGGTAAACATTTAATCAGTGATTTAACGGGAGCTCGGGGCGCAGGGTGCAAGCTAGCCCCTGTCTTAGCTAAATTGTGCTTGTTTCGTGTCAGTCTGGCAGATTTAAAATGTTAACCTAAGAGGGTTTCTTATTAAGGGAGCTGCCAAATACGATTCAAATACAAAATACTAATAATTTAGCTAATACAGAAAGAGAGCTCAGATTTATTTGCTGTCTTATTGAGACCCGTCAATATTATCAAGCGTGACCTTTTAGCTCGTAACACTAGAAACCATGGCGACTGGCGAGACTAATAGTCAAGACTGGAGGCGGTAAACGTGCTTCCCGGCAGGTAAATGAGCGCACTCTGTGGATATAAAAGGACTCTAATCACGACTTGGCACCGTGCTCGGCCCACAGGCGTGTCCGCGGCGTGGTCAGGTATAATATGTGCTGGTTCACACGTAGTGTGCCTTTAATCTCCATTTACCCGTGTTTGTGACCGACAGTGACACAGGAAAAGGCCCTCGGTCATGAGGCGGAGGAGGGCGACGGGGAGTGATCCAAATCAGTTTACAAAAGGATCAGTGTGAGCAGGTAGGAAAAGAGACTAATTGAGATTAAGCAGGGAAAGGAGAAAGGAAGAAAGTTTTCTTTGTGTTTGCGACTGAGCCCCCACACACAGAATTGTTAAGCACTTTCTGTTCCAGAATTTTAATATAAAAAAAACATCCTACCGGATATTTCCGGGTCTTCGACTGAGTAGGTGAAAGGCGGGGTACGTATTGGATTCCTTCTCTATTTCCAAACAAATGGCTCCTCCTCCTTTGCCACAAATTGGAATATTCCATGAATCACATCATGACGAATTAATTGATTTCCTGGAATACAGAAGTGACAAAAATAAAAAAAAACATGCATGTGGCTGGCATTGGGTCCAGAAATGTGAAATAAAAGTTACAATTGAGCAAGAATCAGGTGTCCAAATTGTCTTTCAAGCTTTTGGAAAGCAGAGGATTAATTTATTCATCTCCCCTCTTGGTAGCCACCGTCTCCGTTTATTAGCCACAAGCTCGGCTTTGTTCAAATTATATAAATAAATAACTACAAGAGCTCGGTGGGGGGGGGGGGGGAACATCTTTGGCGGCGATGTCAAATTCCTGATGCGCCACAAGTCGCTTTGTTCTCAAAACGGAGTTGATGAATGTGCGGCGGAAGTTTCAATATTATGATCACTGTTCGTTCCCTCGTTAAACAATGAGTTTTTTTTTTTTTACATTATCATCACTGTTCGTTCCCTCGTTGGACACTGTGTTAAATTCTTTTTTTTTTGTATATGGTGTAAATCATTATGTTCGCTCCTCTTCTTTCCTACTTGCACATGTGGACTAAAAAAAACCTTCTCATGTTTGCCTGCTTTGCTCTTTTCTATGCATTCGACAATAAAGAACACATTGCTTGACTTCCATTTGAACGCACCACCTGGTTCCATACGACAGACCCCTTCTCAGCGTAAACACAGCTAAATCTTAACTTCTTCCCAGGCTGCTTTATGGAGGCATTAAATTGATCCATGGCATCATATGTCGGTTATCCTCCACATTTCCAGGTGACACTGACCAGATTTGTTTTGTTTAACTCGACGGTGTCTTGTCTGGTGTTACGGTCACATCAGACGAGTTCTACGCTTTTTAAGTCAAAGATGATTTTGTCCTCGCTGCTATCTCCCGTGCGATTAGCTTCCAACCCGTTTGGTTTCCCTTTCAAATGAACACAATTAACTTTGACCAACATTCCGCTGACAATAAACACAACAATGCTTGCTTGACCTTTTTGCTTCCTTTCTCTCGTGACTCCAAAAATGTCACTAAGTTTCCATCTTGTGTTCTCTAGGGCATCACGCATGACTTGGTCGCATGAAATGTCATGTTGTGATCACACAGTATATTGCCTGTACATTAGGACGATAATCTCAAACTATACTAAGTAGATTAAATTTAATCTCTTTCCAGTGCTACAGTGGAAGATTTTCATTTGTGGATGGCAAACTGCAGACAAATCCCAAGACCCCCCGAGCCGACCCGACCCCTCCCCATCCTCGAAACGACGCAAACCATGGCAAAGGTACAAGGGTAGTGTCACAAAGTCAAGTGTCGCGTCACCCACTGAATAACTATGCGCAACTGTTTGCTCACACTATGTACAAAGTGTGTGGCAATATCTGGAAAATGCTTACATCACAAAGTGTACTTCATGCTAACCTGGCGCGGTCAATAGCACGTTCCCCTTTTGTAAAAAGTCGTTATGCCGGGGGGTGGGGGGGGGGTTTAGGGTTTTGCAGGGCTTTTGGTTTGTCTGCCAAACTGAAGTTCAAGGACAAACAGATAAGACACACGCACACACACCAGCTACGCATGCAGGTTTCCAAGACTAAATCATTCATCAAATTCATGGAACGTGTCAGGAAGGAATTAGCTTGTGAATCGTGCTATCTCCAGCTTTTGGGGCAAAATGTAATAACAAAAAATAATAATAACAATAAAAACAGTAGCAACAACAACAATAACAATAATACATTTAATTGGTTGTGTAACTTCACATTTGATGTGAAGCTTAGATCTAAATGAATGTCTGGAAGTGTGCTCTCTATCAACAATCACGAGGAACCTAATGGGATTTCTCTCTTTGCATGTATATAAACACTTTGGAATCAAGAGGAGATAAAAGGCCAATGAGCTGCACTTAACTCTTTCCACACCAAGGCACATAAAAGGGGCTTCAGTCGCAAGGGACACAAACTCATTGACATGTCCGATGTACCCCACCCACCACCACCACCGTCCGTCAAACCTCCCACGAGGCATCTCGATCTCCTTTTAGCCTCGCCTATCAGCAGGCCGAGTGCCGCTGTCACCAGATCCCCTCGAGCCCCTCGAGGTTCCACGGGAATGGCATGTGAACCCAATTGGCAGCTTAACGGACGCAGAGCACTACAAACGAGAGACTCTCTGGGGTCATTTCGCCGACAACATCCCCAAAGAGCGTCCTCCTCCCTCGGAATGTTTGGCGTGGGTCGGACACCCCGTGAGGTAGCTAAATTTCAGACTGCTTTGATCACATCCATGATTTCATTCACAAAGTACAAGAATTGATAAATTTCATCCCATAAAAATTAAACTGATTGAAATTTTATGTCAGCTGGTATAAAAAAAAAATTGCCAGCTAAACACAAATGACTATATTGGGTTAATGTAGTCATGTTATACAGATTTGGATTACTGGTTGACGTTAAATTTCCAGTCAATTTTATTATATTACATTACAATAGTTCTGCGACAGGATTATTAGGTGTTTGTAGCATTTTAAGACCGTTGGCAGACTTAAGGCAAGCGTCTCGACTCTCCGGTTCTCCTTCAAAACCCCGGCGTCTTCCCCCAGCAATAAACGCGTCTTGCCAGAGATAATGTCAACGGCGACGATCCGGTTTCAGAAGAAAGTGGCACAGCCCAAGTTTTTTGGAAGCGATCCTGACCTCTGCTAACTCGGCAAGCTACGCTAGGGGGCACATGCGCCGCCGAGCAAGTTGTCGGTCATTGTCACATTTACGACGGTCCTCGGTTTACGACGGTCCCGACGTGACGTTTTGAGGTTACCAAGCGCCTGCAATTTACTAGCTTGGCAGAAGACGGCACACTCAGTTACTGCCGTGTATACTGGCTTTTATATGATTGCTTTATATTTATGAGCTAGAGATGATTTTCATGTAAATATTTACTGCAATTATGACATTTCAACCGTGTTAGCAGAGTTTAAAGGTAATGAATCCATTGTCGGAAATGGCCCACTGAAGATACTGGCGGTATTCCACAAAACTCTTCAATCGAGCCACATATTTTTCCATTTTAACACACTGACTTGCCGTTACAAGTAGAAAACAGGTGGTGCTTCATATACATTCTGATGTTTATCTTCCCTAAACAATCAAATCACTACATTCACCTAAATGTTGGAGATGAATGCTCGAGAACATTTTTTTACTTGACAAGGCCAAGTTGGTTTAGCTTCTTGTTAGCGGACATGATTAACTGCAGCTGCTTGTTTTTCTTTGCCAACATAAAAACTAATGTTTTCACAGCGCTCATTGGATTGACCAATACTCTAAACAATGGAAAAGTCCAAAGAACACTGTAGAGATCTAAGAGGAGATTTAAACATGCATAGCAGTTGTGGAAGTTTTTTGAAGAGATATCTTAACAACTCCAGATTTCCATAATTATCATTTGAAACTACTGTACATAAATTCAAGTTAGTGGGACTTGTCACCACTTGGATCAAAGGAAATTGCTGGGGACATTTCGGAACATAACAACACAATTTTTTATTAATCATTGAACATTTTGTAATCAATCCAACCTGGAAAAAAATTGTTCAAATGAAAAGCCCAAGTCATGATAAAAATAATGTCTATGATGAGTTCCATATCCTAACCTCTCCCATAAGCTCTCACCTATCGGCATATTTCATTCATTGCGAGCGAGTTGGGAGATTCCTCGGCAACCGTGCACATCTTCCGTCATCTTTTTCCTGCGAGCGTGGCCAAGCACATAGCGACCGCATATACGTACATTGCGGTTTGCCGGTAATTGCGACCTAGCATTGTAAAGTGATGGAGCACAGTTGCCAGGGAAGGCTCGCTGGCTTTGGAGCCGTGACTAAATGGTATGTGTTTATTTACATTCTGCTGTGTCGTCGAAAATACCCACCAGTTGGCTTGGGCAGTAAAGTTTAGTGGTCGTCGTCATCATTGCGAGGTGGTCTTTCATTGTGCGACCACTTCAGATTGGCTCTGGTTTGTGGAGGGCTTTTAGTATTTAACCTGGAAAGAAACAAAGGCGCTCAGTGACGTAACAGCGGTAGGGTTGAATTCTTGCATCATCTACTGAGGAATGATGCAAGATGACAAAATGCGTTGGAGAAACTCAAATTGTGGCTTCAACATTTGACTGGTCAACATTTGAGACTTGTGGTTCATTTGGCCGGCACTACTCAGTGACCTACTCCGAGATAGCAGGAGATCTTATTTTTGCATTTCAGTGCTTGGAAATATTTGGATGACGTGGCTCTGGTTGGAAGCCAAGCAAGTATGTGTGTGAGCCAGGTGGCTATCATCATCGGCATCACAGTCTCGAAAGACCATAGATTTCTTGTGTCTGGAGGTTAAGTCTTTCCCGTGTCTCCACTGGTTAGTGGAGCTGAAGTTTCCTCTCCAGTGCGCAAGAAGCCTGGGCAAGTTTTATGGAAGTCTTGAGTTTCCCAGGCATCAGGGCTTCCCTCTCGGCCTTCCTATTGTCATCCAAAGGAACGGTGAACCAATACATTTGGCATCAGGTTGGCTGCAGGAGTTGCCAGAACAATGCTTTTTTAAAGCATGAGTCTGCCTAACGGAGTCCGAGCCGGGTTTCCTGTCGGGGTTTGCTCCCTTAGCCTTTTCGTTCCAGACGATACCCACAAGGCAGCGGGGGAGCTATTTCCCCCATAGCTGGGACAGTGGTTAGCGGGCGCCAGGACATCCATGCGCCGGTGGGCCTGTACGTCACGCCTAGGGGCCCACTGTTGCTCCCCCGATCGATCCCCTGCAATTTGTCCTGGAGCCGTGAGGCACCCAGTTACCATGTGTGGCCACGAGGAGGCATGCAGAAGTCTTGACGCTAGACAGGCTATGTACCGGCTTAGGAGACTTACGCACTCGGCTCCTCTTTTCGCCCCCGGAAACAGGGGGCTAGCCGGCGGCAGTAGCTGAAAGCAGAAGGTAGCAAGCAGGAAGAAGCATACAACATGCACTAACTACAAGCAGCAGAAGGTAGCAAGCAGGAAGAAGCATACAACATGCACTAACTACAAGCACTACTACTCCAACACCGCTGCACTTCGCATCACAACGCCCTGTGTGCAAGCACACACACACGACAGGTGGCTATAATGACCAAGTAAATATTTGACACGGGCTAACAGCAAGCACTGCAATGTTAGTCATATTTTCCACAGGCAAGTATCGGAACAAAGCCCCGAAGGCTCATTTATGCTTTGGTACACTGTTCGGAGTCGAAAGATTAAAAAGCTTTTCAGGCTCACAAACATCTCAGCATATTCTCAGATTCCGGTTTCAATGCTATCCACCTTTCAATAATTTATGTGCTTTTAATACCCCTACATTTCAGGAATGACTACATCTTTTATTAGGGGTTTTCTTTCCCCTCTACGGTTGTCACGGGAATTATTTGATGACGTTGGACAAGGTTGCCAAGACATGAAATAAAAAATCCCCTTTGTTAGCCACAAGTTGCATCGTCTTTTTTCCCCCCACGTCCCATTCATGTCCTCATGTCATGAGACCTTGCGAAGTCTGCTGACTGACAGAGGGAAACTTGCAAGCCGGCGGTACAGGAAACATTTTGTCTATCTTTTGAACTACCGCTGCTTTTATTCTTCACTGGAGAGAGAGCAAGAAAGAAAGAAAGCAAGAAAGCAAGAGAGCGAGAGAGAGAAAGAGCAAGAGAGAAAGGTGGGAGCTTCAAAAACTAGCATCCGCCCAAATTCTATTCCGAGATGGTTTACACATAACCGTATTGATTTTGACTATAATCACGTCCGAGGGGAAGTATAGTATAGTATAGTATAGTATAGTATAGTATAGTATAGTATAGTATAGTATAGTATAGTATAGCATAGCATAGCATAGCATAGCATAGCATAGCATAGCATAGCATAGCATAGCATAGCATAGCATAGCATAGGATAGGATAGGATAGGATAGGATAGGATAGGATAGGATAGGATAGGATAGGATAGATCTTTGTCATTGTCACACATGTACAACAACATTTAAAAAGTGCCAACTGATCAGTGCAAAAAATAAAAAAATAAAATAAATAGAATAAAAAGATATATCGGTGCACAGTCATGATTGAAATCTTGTCCAATGGGATTGAACTCTGGACCGCTCAAGGACATTCCTAGAGTTGTCCTGCGGCCAATTATTTGATAGCCGTCTGTGGACGGTACCGAGAGTCATTCTGTCTCAGCCCTCTGGAGCAGGATGTCTCAGTACAATGATTCCAAAAATCTTGGCTGGTTCTAGGAAGAGTCTTGGTGGTTCCAAACTTCTTCCACTACTCCAGATCTTGGTACTTAGAACCAATCATGTCTCGGATGTCTTCAGACATTTGCTTTGACTTCATGCTTGGTTTGTCTTGACAGGCACTGTCAATCGGGGCCTCCATGACATCTCCAAAAGGCGCGTTGGGTCAAGAGTTGTGTTTGGGTGTACGTCCAGACATGCGACACCTTACTGCCCCCTAGTGGTCACTAACCAGATTAAAATGACCTTGTGGCGCTGAAAGAGGATTACAGACCGTGAAACGACTTGGTGTTATTTTCATTGACAAAATCGGATGTGGTTCTAATGTGATCTTATCCAACACACACGAGTACCACAGTACAATATCCTTGATAAGAAATTATCCGTTGTACTTTGACTTATCCAGGGAAAGTAAAAGCGGTCGATTTAGCAAACGTCTGACTCACTGAATGAGTACGTGGCCACAGTCACACACACCCCAGCGTCACAGCACAGCGTCGCCTTTGCGTCAGCGCTTTCCCTTCGCCACACACAAAGCCTAAACTGTGCTCGCCCAGGAATGAAACAGCAGCTGATCACACGTCGGCTCCAAGACTCTGAGACGGCGGATGGGGTGAATGAGCAAAAAAAAAAAGAAGAAAAAAAAGGTCCTGTGGTGTTTGCAGGTGGCATTGGACACAGATGGACTTTATGAGCCATGTGCTACATGCTAAGGCCTTAACGCTAGTCACACACACACACACACACACACACACACAAACTCAATCAGAGCTGCTCAATTAGACTAAACTGAGCCAAGTCCCCAGAGTTAATGTTTAGACGGACTCGGCCTACCAAGATATACGCCGACTGGGCTGAAGGTCGCTCTGGATGTCCTCTTTGATCTGTGTGTGTTTGCGTACTTGTTTCCTGAAGTTGTATGAACCTGAAGAAAAATCTGTTTCCTGCAAATACAAACGAATAATAATTGTGGTTTTTAATTCTGATCAATAAAGGCATACAGTAAAGAAGGTTAGAAGTGCACAGACACAAAGACGTTGAAATGTAATCGGACCAAAAAAAAACATCTACTGACAGTAAATGGAAGCTATGTAGCCAAAAGAAATTCAACGAAATGAATTGACTGTTGGGAATAATTATTGAAACTGTTCTACGGAACAACTATTTTTCAGGTTGTAAATGTAGGTCAGTGCTTCTGCTCATGCTAAGGCCAGCAAAGAACGTCCAACACTGTGGGAATTGTACCGCAGTTGTTTCCAGGGAGTGTACACATTGTATTGACTCAAGTGAGGTCATCTGCTTGGCTGACGATTTTTGTCATTGTCTTGTATTGTATATCGTGTTACACGGCTGACTTTTTAGAAATTCTAACACCACTTTGGTGGGCTCAACGGGAGTGAGGGCAGACGAGTGATGGAGAGATTGACAGGCAAATGGCCGGGCAGTCAAACGTACCAATAAAGTAACGGAGACGCAAGAAAATCCAGCTGTGTCCAAAAGAGGCCGTCCAAATGCTGACAGGGCAAAAAATAGCACAACAAATTCCGCACGCAGATATTTGCAAGACCACATGAGAGATTGTGAGAGGCATTGTTGACCGATCAAATCTCTCTATTTCTATTGGCTGCCACAGTCACATGACGGCTTTCTGCCAACTCGGCACAGGATCAGGCCTTCATTTTCATTCCTTGGATTAACCCAAAACATTCATGTACTGAAAGTCCAACACGATATTGTGTTGTGTGACAATACAGTATAAAAACGGGTTCTGAACAAAAAGCAGAGAAAACAGGATTTTGATGAAAAGAAAATTTAGTGGCCTGCTGTGGGATTACAATCACAACAAATGGGAGGCAGAACAAAATAATTGTAAATTGTATATAATTAAATGGGCGAAAGTGATTTCATAAAACAGCAAACTGAGTTGTGCGCTTGGTAATGGAACAAATGACACCAGTTAGTGAAGGTATCACACGATACCAAAGATGTCCACCTGCTTCCCCCGAAAGCTTCCAAGCATTCCCCATGGGATTGATTCAGGCCAAATCCCGCTGCCGAGTTGGCCGTGTGCAAGGCTCCGGCCGGCGGAATGGTTTTTGTGCCTCCGCCCAGAAAGGCTCCTGCTACCGACATGGAAAACCTCTGCGCAACAATGACCACACACATGGGAGAACAGTTGTACAGAAAGTTGCTAATGTGTTGCTCCAGACTATGGATGCCAAGGAGAAACCACCAAAGCTTGGCAAATATTAGTCACCTTTCCACTGAGCACTACGTTTTGGTTTAGTTTTCGCTCATTACTTACGGTCGCTTAGTCACGCTGTCCGAGCTCCCACAAAGCATAGCTGATCATCCAAAAACTGAATTTCCATGATAAGACTCATCACAAAAATCCCATTTTAGTAGATTTTATTTTGAGTTTTGAACTATGGTTGGTGTTTCAAATGAGGGTTCCTGCACACATTTCCTCACTGGCACCAATCTATGGTGGCATTACACAAAAAAAGGCAAAGTCTCTTTGATGACGCTGAGATGGTTCGAGTTGCTTGTTATCATAACAGAGTTACAAATCAGTGAGATCATGACAATGTCTCTCTGTCTCGCTCTCTGTCTCGCTCTCTGTCTCGCTCTCTGTCTCGCTCTCTGTCTCGCGCTCTGTCTCGCGCTCTGTCTCGCGCTCTGTCTCGCGCTCTGTCTCGCGCTCTGTCTCGCGCTCTGTCTCCCTCTCCCTCCCTGAAGAGACAGTGTCTTGACTGTGACCCTTGCCGGCTGCCAGTTGGCAAGCAACATCCTGGCCAGGTGCCATGCGAACCCGACGCCTCAGGCAACGTGCAGCTCGCCTCGTTCGCTGCGGCAGAATGGAAAGCAAACGAGGCTCCTCCTACACGCCCATCTGCTCTACAACAGCGCCCGCCAGCGGCTGAATGGAAGCATTGATTCATTAGGGAAAAAAAAAGCTAAACGGACCCAAACACAAATACTGCCTGTTCACCATTTTGTAGTGCTATTTATACGTCTAAGGATGAAATAATCACTAGGTCTAGGACTTTTTACCCTAAGTAGCACCTTAAAAAAATATTTTGGTTTCCAGTAAATATTAACAACTGTCAACAATTTTAATACTCGTATCAAAAAAATTATTCATTTTACTGAATGCCTTCATTGATCAAACTATACGAAACCAACTGAGCAAAATCTGTCCAGTCACTAATTATTTTTGCTGCCTTATAGTTAAATGAATCACTCTTTGTCATGTACCTTCTTATAAATTAGACCAAACACGGCAAAATTAGGCTTGAACTTTGGTGAGGTCATGTTAATATTGTAACCAAAAGCCTGCCTGGGGCTTCATCGAAGTCGGATTGGCGGTGACCCGGCAAGGGGAAATCAGGGGAGGTGGGGTGCTACTTAATCGAATCAGACCACATGAGTGGCGCACAAGCATTGGAGAGTGCCTTCCACCGCAGCTGTGGGCCTACGTGAGCGTCTGCAGGAGCGCCACCCAAAAGAATTCCTCCCTTGTACCCTTCCGTCAGTTTTCTCCCCTTGTGTGCACCCACGAAAAGACTCTTGACTGTGCCCGCTGTTTTCAGTGAAATCTGTCCTAGCAACTTTCCCACGCTGCCATCCGCTAGTCACATTCAGACGTGTCAGCAGAACACAATATGTGAGACGTCAGATGTGACCTGACATTTTCATACTGCCCAGTGATGGAAAGAGACTAAAGTGGGGTGGGACTCGATTACAAAGAGTAATCTAATTTAAAAAAAAGCTTTGTAATCAATAAGTATTAATTGATCATATCCTTATCACATAAGTTATGTTATGTACAAGGGGGGAAATCTCGTGGAGGTGGAATATGCGTCTACATCCGTGACGAATGGTGCCGGGACTCTGTAGTGGTACGCAAGCACTGCTCGCCACTGGCGGAGTTCGTGATCATTAAGTGCCGTCCTTTTTACCTGCCAAGGGAATTTACCGCGATTCTGCTAGTCGCGGTTTACATCCCGCCTTCCAACATCGAAGGCGACAGGATCGCGGCTCTTAGTGAACTGTACCAGGCTGTCAGTGAATAAGAGACAGCGCACCCTGACGGTTTCACCATCTTCGCTGGGGATTTTAATCATGCTAACCTGAAGTCTGTTTTTCCGAGGCTTCACCAGCATGTTAATTTTCCTACGCGTGGCGACAGCTTCCTGGACCGGGTCTACTCTTCGCATAAAGGAGCTTTCAAAGCCGCCCCCCTCCCCCATCTTGGACTTTCTGACCATATCACTGTTATGCTTTTGCCCGCATACAGACAAATGGTGAGAGCGTCCAGGCCGGTTCGCAAGCAGGTACGGGTGTGGCCTGAGGGTGCCTCTGATGCACTGCGTGACTGCTTTGGCTCTACTGACTGGGACATGTTTAGGAGGGCTGCCACTTGCGACGATCGGACAGACATTGAGGAGTATACTGACTCTGTTTCCTCCTACATCAGGAAGTGCATTGATGATGTGACTCTCTCAAAATCCATCGTCACTCGGGCTAACCGGAAGCCATGGCTGACAGGGGCTGTCTTCAGGCTGCTGAGGGCCAGGGACAAAGCCTTTAGAGCAGGGGATGAGGCTGGCTTGAGGACTGCGAGGGCCGACCTGTCCCGGGGCATCAAAGAAGCAAAGAGGGCGTTCTCGTGCAAAATTACCGCCCACTTCAAGGACAGCAGGGACGCACGGAGCCTTTGGCAGGGCATTCAGACCATCACGGATTACAAGCCCGCGCCGCAGAGCTGTGAAGGCGACGTCCGTCTGCTCAATGACCTCAACCACTTCTTTGCTCGCTTCGATGCTCAGAACAGCACTTGCCCGCTGAAGGCCACTCCCCCTTCACACGAGCTGCCCCTGTGCCTCTCCGCCGACAGCGTGAGGAGGGCGCTTGCCGCTATCAACATCCGTAAGGCGTCGGGCCCTGACAACATCCCGGGTCGGGCGCTGAAGGACTGCGCTGGTGAGCTGACGGATGTCTTCACGGACATCTTTAACACTTCCCTGCAGCAGGCCATCGTCCCGTCGTGTTTCAAAGCTGCCACCATCGTACCTGTGCCGAAGAAACCCGCTCCGTCCTGCTTCAATGACTACCGCCCCGTGGCACTTACGCCCATCATCATGAAGTGCTTTGAGCGGCTTGTCATGGAGCACATCCGATCCGTTCTCCCCCCCACCATTGACCCCTTCCAGTTTGCGTACCGAGCCAAACGGTCTTCTGAGGATGCCATCTGCTCTGCCCTCCACTCGGCCCTCACCCACCTGGAGAGGAGGGACTCGTATGTGAGATTGCTGTTTGTGGACTTCAGTTCTGCCTTCAACACCATTGTGCCACAACACCTCATCAGCAAACTTGACGCGCTGGGCCTCAGTACCTACCTCTGCAACTGGCTACTGGACTTCCTCTGTCAGAGGCCACAGGTAGTACGTGTTGGCGACAAAATCTCCGCCAGCATCACGCTGAGCACGGGGGCCCCCCAAGGCTGCGTGCTCAGTCCGCTGCTCTTCACCCTCCTGACGCATGACTGCACTGCAACCTACAGCGACAACCGCATAGTGAAGTTTGCTGACGACACGACTCTGGTGGGTCTCATCACCAAGGGAGACGAGACTCAATACAGGCTGGAGGTTGACCTTCTGACCACGTGGTGCAGGGGCAACAACCTCCTGCTGAACGTCGACAAGACCAAGGAGATTGTTGTGGACTTCCGGAAGGGTCACACCCAACACCTGCCGCTGACCATCGACGGTGCTGTGGTGGAGAGAGTGAGCAGCGCCAAGTTCCTGGGGGTGCACATCAGTGAGGATCTCTCCTGGTCCACCAACACCGCATCACTGGCAAAGAAAGCCCAGCGCCGCCTGTACTTCCTGCGGAAACTCAGGCGAGCGAGCGCTCCTCCGGCCGTCATGACTGCATTTTACCGCGGCACCATTGAGAGCGTCCTCTCCAGCTGTATTGCTGTTTGGGGTGGCGGCTGCACTGACTACAACTTGAAGGCCCTGCAGCGCATAGTGAACACGGCTGGTAAGATTGCTGGTGCTTCGCTCCCCTCCTTGAAGGACATTTACACCTCCCATCTCACCCGCAAGGCGACCACGATTGTGAGTGATGTGAGTCACCCCGCTCACTCTTTGTTCGAGCTTCTGCCCTCTGGGAAGTGGTACAGAAGCCTGCGCTCCCGCACCACCAGACTCTCAAACAGCTTCATACTCCAGGCTGTTAGGATCCTGAACTCGCTCCCCCGTTCTGCGTAGCGTCCTGTACTTTTACTGTCTGTACTGTCTGTATGCACACTGGCTCTTATTTGTTGTGTTATCTGTTTATTTATTATTTATTATTACTCTTATTATTTATTGTTTGTGCCTTTTTGTTTGATGTTTTTTACTTTTGCGCTATGCTTGCTGGCTCCGTTTTGCTCCTCTTATTTATTGTGTTATCTGTTTATTTATTATTTATTCATCACTCTTACTATTGATTGTTTGAATTTTTGCCTTCTTGTTTTTATATTGTGTCGCGTACTTGTATGTCTATCGTGTTATGTGTCTCGTCACCGTGGGATAGAGAAAAACGTAATTTCGGTCTCTTTGTGTATTGTGACATGTGGAGAGATTGACAATAAAGCTGACTTTGACTTTTGACTTTGAATTAATTTTAGTTAACGACTTATTCGACAGACACGTCAAATTTTTCACATTTCAATACAAAGAAGCAAAAATGTTCCTAGCTAGAATTGAACTGACCAAAAATTCAAGTACCCTTTAAACGTTTTTTTTCTCATCACAGCTTTAAATGGCAGTTAAATGGCTATTATCACAGAACATTGGGGGAGGAAGAGACTTACCAGTGTAAGGCTGGATGTTACTTGGTTCAGGCCTCCTGGCATCCACACGAATGAGGGTCACGACGGACACATTGTAGCTTTGATGATATCTGAGTTGTTGGCAGTCAGTCATTGAATAAAGATGTGTTCATTACTTGTGCCACTACATCCGTTGGTGTGCTTCATTGGATTCCTTTTTGCAGTTTTCACAAAGCCAAGTTTTTAAACAAGCCTTCCAGTTAAAAGGCTATTATTACAGAACATTTTACAAAGATTTTTAAAAAGAGAGACAACATTTACTCTTACCAGTGGCCACTCGAAGTGACTTGGTTGTGACCGTACGTCATAATCTGCTGGCCTCCTTAATTTGGTTATGGCGTCCACATGAATGAGTCGCAAACACGTCTTCGAATTCCTTCGGTTGGTGCGCTTCGTCAGTTTTCACAAAACTATGCTTTCAATAAGCCTTCCATTAGAAACTGATCTCTTAAATCGAATAGAAGATACGCTTTCGAATATTATATTTCTCTTTCTTTCCATTTCTTCTATCAATTTGTATTCCCTGACATGGCTGTCAGTTTCATGGCTGTTCCGGAAACAGGTGCACTGATTATTCCGTATGGTTTGGAACAACGGTTCCGCATTGTTTGGCGCGCAAACTCCAATTAGGATGCTGTCAACAACGGAAAGGCGGCAATTACGCTTCCCGGCCTGAAGATGGCAGTGTCGCCCAGTTTTGCACCAGTAAAGTCGGCGAATAGTACATATGCGAAACAAAGTTGTCTTTGATATACATTTACTTATTAAAACAACAAATAGTTCATAATGAGTCAACCACTGATGTTCAAGTGCAACCTTATTTCCAAATTGTGACATGCAACAAAATCTATTATAGCGCAGCAGTGTTATTTATATGCTTTATAGATTGCCACTTTGAAAGGGAACATAAGGTGTGTGGATTTCAAAGTGGTTCACATAGAAACTTCTCTTTATTAAAAAAAAGTTTTTTTTAATAAAATACAAATACTCTGGCCCTGAGTCAACTTCAGTCTTCCAAATACACCTCCAGTTCAATCTGTTCAGTAAAATCTTAGGGGAACAGGAAGCTCACAGAAAAATGGGCGGAATGGCGTAGGAGAGGTCACCCCGGGCGAGTCCTCCGAGTCGGTCATCTCCAAAGAACTGGCGTGAGGGGGGTTTCGGTTTGGTGGCGGCTGAGACGTACCACATGTCCACACCTGTGGGGTTCACAGACACCACGAAGCTACTTGAATCTTTGAGCATCGCAGTTTTCCCAGAGAAGACGTCATACACCTAAAACGGAGAGATAAAAAAGTCATGATGCGGATCAGCTTAAATAATGAGTTTCATTGAGAAGGATACAGACCTTGTAGATACCCGCAGTGTAGTTCAACTTGCCGAGGGATGTTTGGTAGCGGTACGGCATGTCATTGCGTCGACTGAAGAACACCAGGGCACTGGCATTGTTTGACAGCGGCCGCCAAAACACCTCAATCCCGCTCTTCTCCTGATGGGATAAACATTCTCAACGCTATCCAGCAAAGGTGGATGAAAAATTAGCACCACACCTTCAGGATACGTCGACCTTGAAGACCCAGCGGGTCTTGGTTGATTCTAATGGCCATTTTGTTCTGCAGGATGCTGCGGGCGCCACTACTGATGGTGCGAAGGTCATTGGACATGAAGATAGGCGCAGCCATGATGGCCCAGAGAGCCATCTGTGATCGAGACTGCTCCATGCTGAGGCCAAAGTCACCAATGATCAACTGTCAGGACAGAGGAGTTTGCAAGTACTGTACATGACAAATTCATATTGCATCAATTTCCATTTGCATCAGATCCTCGGAACAAACCATATCGGGGTCATTCCACCTTCCGGGCCCGGCTGCAGCAATCAGCACATCCTGGTTGTCAAAGAACCAATCCACAATGTTCAGCACGCTATCCCACGAGTCCTGGATGTCGTCGTAGTTACGCCACACGTTGCAGATCTTGGCCAAAAGACCGTAATTCACCTAAAAATTTCAGAGTTTTAACCCAAGTGCAATGACGGTGACAAGTAGATAAGATGATTATGATACCTTAGGTGGCAGACCACCTTGGTAGGCAGGCCAGCTGCAGGAGTAGCCAATAGGACGGCCCGTGGCGTTTAAAGCCTTGGACATGCGAGGATAGCCTTATCCAGGGAAGAACGGAATCAAAAGGGATCTACAAGCAAGCCACTGTTGATTTGCATCTATTGTAGGTGTGTTACCTTGCTCCTGCTCCTTTGCATTTGAATAGCAACCGTCAAACTTCAACATATCAACCTCCCACTCGGCGAAAGTCTGAGCATCCACCTCGATCTTGTCCAGAGGCGTGCCTGGGTAGCCCCCGCAGGTGTGTGTGCCCATATCACCATAGATACCTAACTTGAGACCCCGGTCGTGCATGTAGCGGGACAGTCGGCGGATGCCTCCTGGGAACCTGAAGTGTGGCACATGAGCTAACATTCTAAACCTGCTGACTCTTGTTTTTTTATTAGGCGTCATATGACTGCCACACCGTCGGTAAAACATTTATTGACCTAGAACAGGGGTGGGCAAACTACGGCCCGCGGGCCACATCCGGCCCACGGGACCGTTTAATCCGGCCCGCCAACCCTGAACAAATTGTATTATTAAACTTTTTTTTTTTGTCATTTTGCCTGCAATGACTGCGTTTTCCCAGTAGATGGCGAAGCGCTCGCCTGCGCATTTACTACCGGAAGCCGTGTCAGAAAGCTCGGTGCACACTCACAAGTGCGTGTACGTACTCAGTAGTACGGACTTGGCGCACTCTCGCTCTATTCGTATCAGTCCCGAATTTAGAGCGTGGGCTTTGACGACAGCATTCTTATAATTCGCGCGCTGAGCTTTCAGATGCAGTTTTGCGCTAAAGCCACCCACAAACCTTCCCCTGGAATCCTTCCATTAAAATGAGTGGCCCGAAAAAAAGAAGTGAGTGCCGAGTGTTTAAAAAAGAGTGGCCAATTTGGCTCGACGTACGCGACGTGACGTTCAGCCACATCAACCCGTCACAGATCAAGGTAAACGGACCAACACCTCGGATCTCGCCTAAAAATTGCCACAACAAATTTTACTCCAGACTATGACGCACTAGCAAAAAAGGGACACCAACAACACTGTTCCCACTGAAAATGAACGGGAGGCTCTCAAGTTTATTGTAAAAAAATGCATTTTGAATATGATTTGTACACATAGCAGGGATTGAAACTAGCGACCATTCTCATTTTCAAACAATGCAGGATGCTCAAGGACATTGATGCATCACCTATTTGCGACTAATCTTAACCTGTAAAGTTCTTAAGGCTTACTTTAAGCAAGTGTTTCCCGTTTCCTCACCTCTGTTACCAGGTGTTTGCGAGTTAAAACTCTGCTCTGATTTTCAGATACCCCTCACCGTGTTGCTGTTTTGATTACTTTATTTGGATGTATGCTTTCACCGATTCTTCAAGATGATATATTTGGTCAGAATGTTTGCCGTTTGATGTGATCTCATGAGATAAACATCTTTCATTAATCTGACCTGCAGGCATTGAAGTGATGGAGATTGTTATTCATAATAACAGTGTCGTATTTTATGAGAATCACTGATAGCAGTTTTTTAGTGAATTATTTTTTTTTAATGCTGTTAATAAATGCATTTGTTTTCAAAAAACTTGTTTGGAATATCCATGCTTTACTACCTACTAAAGGCCAAGATCTTTTATGCAATGACCTTTACAGGTCGCTTATATGACTTCACACAACGCCTACGTCCATCTGCTCCTGGTCCGGCCCTCCGGTCCAAATTTAGAACCCAGTTCGGCCCGCGAGTCAAAAAGTTTGCCCACCCCTGACCTAGAAGATTACTGTATGGTTCGAGTTTGCGTATGTGCGCACCTTTTCGGGTCCGCCTGGAGCCGCCCCCGCTCGTCTCTTTGCATGGACGACCAGCAGTCGTCGATGTTGACGTAGACATAGCCCAGCTCCCTCCAGCCGTCTTCTGCCAGCCTGTCGGCCATGTCAGTGAACAGATTCTCACTGGACGGAAACACACACGTTAGGAATCTTTTAGAATTAATTGGGTGAACAATTCCAAATGGCATCAACTTGCCTGATGCAGTTCTTGGGGTCATTTTCACAGTCTATGTCACAGCGGAAGCGTTCCCAAGCCAACCAGCCCATAGGAGGGGTCCGCATGAGGCCGTTGTCCAAGGCGACAGTGGCCACAAGGAGTCTTGATGCCAACACAAGCGCTGTCCAATGCATCACTATGAAATAAAGTGTTTGGTTACCAGTTGCTCACATTTTAATTTGATTTATAGAATATGTAAATATATGCTACTAAGCATAACAGTGGTTTTAAAATTTCCAACAGGTGGAGAAATCACTACTCTTGCAACCTATAAATTATTAATGTTAACAATTCCAGTTTTACAAAGACAGACGTATTCATTTATTGCACCATAAACGGTTTATAGTATTGTATTTCGGATCAGTGCCACAATTTAATGGCAACAAGTTATAAGCATATTAGTATTAAGCAGTAACTGTAGAAAGCAAAATATGAATATGACGTAAAGGAACTCACCGATTCTGAGGTATCGCAAAAATAATCGAAGAAAAAGTCGAGCGATGTGTCCAATGTCTTATATGTGCTTTCTGATCTAACCTCGCCCCGTTCAAAAGGAATACTTGAACGAGCAGTGTCCACGGTCCATGTTTTAAATACGGAAGTGGAGGTCACGTGACATGGAACTTTTGTCAGCTGACCACCAAGATGGCCGCATCCCATTATTGTTGGCAGGCTTTCTTTTATCCTCCGAAAAATCAAGGCTGAAAACTTGATGTTGGCTCAGGATATCTCCAAATGCATCTGTGCCACAGAGATTTCATTAATTAATCTAAAAAAACATTTTGTAGAAGTAAAAGAATAAAAAACTAAAAATAAAATCACAATTTAAATGGGCAAATATACCGTTTTTTTCCGTGTATAGTGCGCCCCCATGTATAATACGCACCCTAAAAATGGCATGCTGATGCTGGAAAAAAGCCTGTACCCATGTATAATACGCACCCAATTTTTATGATTTTTTTTTTTTTTATGAATTTTTTTTTTTTTTTTTTTTTTAAAGTCCCAATGATCGTCACACCCGCAGGGAGGCAATGGGTCCCATTTTTATAGTCTTTGGTATGGTCTTAACTAGGCTGGATGTAATTTTTTTGGTTGGCGTTGGTTTCTCCGACTGCCCATAAACGCACCACCGCGCTCCGTGCGCGCACGGGAAAGAGGCGTGCGGACGTGAAAAAGGCGGCTCTGTATGGGAGAGACGTTGAAGAGGAATAAAAAAAAAACCTGGAAACCAAAACTTGGTGATTTCAAGTTTCATTTCGAGGGACATTTGTCACGTCTCGTCCCCAGTTTTGCTATGTGTCTAGGTTGCCATAGTTTCTGTTTGCGTCGCCCCTCTCTTCCTGTGTCACCTCAATCGATGTAACGTGTTTTGTATTTAAGTCCGGTCTGCCCCTAGCTCACCGTCGGATCACTGCATGTGTTACTGTCATGATGTCTGTTTGCTTTCTGTTCCTGTCTTTGGTAATGTCACTCTGTCTTTTTGTTCCACGACTTTGTCGGTCAGTCCTGTTGTTGGTTTTGTTTTCTAAAAAAAAAAAAAAAAAAAAAAAAAAAATGTTTGTACCCATGTATAATGCGCACCCCAGATTTTAGGACAATAAATTCGTTAAATTTTGCGCACTATACACGGAAAAAAACGGTATTTCACACAGGAATGAGGTGTTCAGACATCAAGTATTTGTGAGGTTAAAAAGTTTAGCAAGATAAATCATTTCAAACGTTTTTTCATTTATTTAAAGTAAAAATAAACCGCTTTCATAATCAGACTTTTTTTCAACCGCGGCTGCTATTGCTGTAAACACAAACATGTACATGAGCAGTGCTAAAAACGACAAGCATGTGTCGTAAGATTTGATTGGTGGACTGCTGGTAGGTGCCCTAATGTAAATGTTTGAGGACGAGGACGTTGGTCCCTTTGGCGCTGAACATTAACTACACAAATTGATCGGTGTCGGGATGAAAATGGCAGGATTGTGGTGTTCAAACTCTGCTGGCCTCCAACAAGATGAATCTTTTCTTCTAATTTTAATTCACACAAGACTTTGTGCTCCCAAGCAATGTTCCCTCTAATTGTTCCTGTATCTGGGCATACACACAAGCTCCCTGAGCAAGCTGAGGACTACTGTGAGCAACATCAGATATGCACGCTTTATTTTTGAATAAGTAATTTGGTCCACTTGAAAAAAGACAAAAATCTGAAAAATGGGATGTGTAGATGTTATACAGTATGTGAGAGTCCTGCTTTGGCCATGGGAAGAGTCCTGCTTTGGCCATAGGAAGAGTCCTGCTTTGGCCATGGGAAGAGTCCTGCTTTGGCCATGGGAAGAGTCCTGCTTTGGTTTGGCTGAGGGTCCTGTTCTGGAAGATATGAGACATATACATCTTTCAGACATAACATTTTGCTCACATTAAAACATTCACATTTTCCACAATGACTTGTGCTGTAGCTTGTGATACAGTGCAAATTCCTGTAACACTTTAGAAAATATCTAATTACACCGTTTTTCTTGGCATTTCTACTACCCATAAATGATCTAATAGTAACAACATTTAATGATTAATATCCATAAAGACAAAATCTTAATAACAGTCACTAGAATATGCACAAATCTGACTTAAATTTTACCTTATTTTTCACGTCTGTCCTTCTCACTTCTCCAATGGTTGTACACTTTGTCCAGGTTGATGGCTTAGTCTGCTTCTTGCTTTGACTTTATGCGCATCAGCTGGTCCAAATGTGTCACTTCAAGACGATTTCTGGATTTTGTTTCGATATGATTCATTAAACTAAATCCTCTTTCACAGTTGGCATCGCTGCATGTTTTGCAGACTAGACCTTTCTCACTTGAAAATGAAAAAATCTCACCCAATTTCACCGCTTTTTCTTTAATTTGCAAATACTCCGACAGCCATTCCATCTTAAAAGAACTGCATTTCTTTTTTACTGTGGCTTGGTGAGTGGATGTATCGCTGCCTGTTCGTTTCGCCAGGATGCGGGGTTTGTATTAGCATCAATTAACCTGCTAGCTAACCTGCACGGCGCATATAGGCAGGGCCCAGACGCAAGCACCGTCAATGCCATGATTGGCTTTGTATTGTAAGTGAACCGTATCGTATCATTGGCTGTCACTCACTGAGTGAGAAACAAAAAAAACATTATAAATATTATTGGACGAAGTAATTAGATTAGGTCTAATATTAATATAATATTATAATTGATATAATATATTATAATCTAATATTAACACGTTATGTGTATGTTGTTTATGCGCTGGATAGGTTTTCTTGTGCGCTGAGAATGTGCGGGCAGTGCGCGATTGCGCACGCGCGCAGCTTAGAGGGACCATTCTTATTTGTCTGTTTTGTGATGAAGTCACTGCCCTCCTCGGAGATTCTTCTCCACAATGTCATTTTTTTACTTTAGTGATAGGAAGCAAAACCCCACCCGAAATCCTAAATGATTCAAAGAAACTATTTTACAGTACAAAGCCCTTTTCGTATGAAGCACAAAAGTCACCCAGCGACCCCACACAGTGCTGCTGAGAGGTTTTTGACCCAGTGCTACGCGGCTGCGTCCTTGTCAGTGGGCCAATGATTGACTAGCGTCCCATTTGACCGCTGCGGTTCTTCAAGCAGCGCTCAGTGAATGAGAAAAGAAGCTGAGAGCGCATCTTGCTGCTGGCTTGCTGGCATCAGGATCTCACTCACCACATGGAGACATCCAAAGCAGCCTTCCTGCTGGCAGTGCTTGTCTACACTGCTGGTAAGAACTCATGCTAAATAGACAAAATTAATAATCTATTTCAGTTGTGTTTTTAAAGCTTATTTGATTTTTAAAATTTAATTTGTTTTTACCCCAAATCATGAGGGGTTTCTTTTCTTTAATTTTTATTTCCTGTTTTAAGCTTAATTTAACTGCTTTTTAAAATAAATTATTTTTAACATGAAACTTTTCCTTTAAAAATTGGATTTTGTTTTACACTTTTTTTTAAAGGATACCACTTCTAAAAACAATAAAATGTGCTTTTAAAATATATTATTTCCCTATCCTTTTTTGGGAGGTTCTTCATTGAATGCTGCATGTTTTGTTTGCAGTAAGCGGGAGTGATGTCGTGGGGGGCTACGCCAAAACCGGGGGTGCCTGGCTAATCTCGATCAACAAGCGACTGTATACCACCAACACGGTGGACGAGTGCGCCGCTAAATGTGATGCTGAGACCAGTTTCACTTGCAGGTGACACAAATTCTCTATCACACGCATCCTAAAAAAAAAAAGGAATATTCTCAAAAAATTCTGGGAATCTTTTCATGCAAATTTGAGGAATTTTAGAGAATATCCTCATACACATTCCAGGAATGTTGTCACACAATGTTGGAAATGTGTTCAAATTTCTTACATCTTCACGCAGGTCCTTCATGTATGTTGACAAGGATCAGGAGTGTTGGACAGCAGGGGCAAACTCCAAAACAGAGACAGTCCTGCGCAGAACCAGCGCAGCCTTATATGAAAAACAAGGCGAGTTTGCTTTTCAATACATCCATCCACCCAGCTTAATGCTAATGTACACCATCGACGAGGTCAAGTCAAGTTTATTTATATAGACATACCGTATTGGCCCGAATATAAGCCGAGTTTTTTTGCATTGAAATCAGACTGAAAAGGTGGGGGTCGTCTTATATTCGGGGTCTAGACATTATACCCATTTTCCCTTGTGCGCAGCGTTAAGTTAAAGGTTGCTGGTATCGACTGAGTATGTTGTTGTGATTGTATTCTCCGATCGCGGTTTGTTTCGTGTGCGCGCCGTTTGATTGACAGCTCCGGCGCGCTCATAATCGACTGAACATGTTGCTGTGATCGTGTCAGTCCTAAACACAAAGTGAGTATATACGTTTCATCGTTACTACTGTCCACTGTTGTGCCGTCAGTCCGATCGCGGTTTGCTTCGTGTGCGCGCCGTTTGATTGACAGCTCCGGCGCGCTCCTTTGAGTTTGCCTCGCATCGTACGAGTGGCCGTTACGCAGCGGGACGGCGACTAATGCTCGCCAGCAAATGTATTTTGTTGACTCAATCAATGACTTATGTTTGGTGTGTTGCAGAGTATATTTCAGTTATGGTTATTTATTTTTATTTTTTGCCAATAATTCAGTAATGCAATCAAAACTGAACGACGTCTTCCCTCCTGTGTTCTGACTGACACCCGGGGGCGAAAAGAGCATAACTATCCGAGCTATACAGTCCTCAGGCTCCCCAACAATAGCGGTAGCAGTTTGCATTATTTTATTGCAATGTTTTTCCTTATTCAGATTTGTTTCAAGACTACACTTAGTTAGACTTCACTTTAATGGTTAATGCAGTTATTGAAGTGTTGTTTTATCACAGTAGATTGGCTTATTTACATTTCAAAAACATTCATTTACAAATGTTATTGCACTTTAGTTTACATAGTTGAATGTTCAGATAATAAGATGTGATAGACAGTTATCGTATGATTTGAATGAGGCAAAATAACATGCTTTTGCTCTCAAATATATTGTTATAATCATTTGTTTCTGATGTAATTGTTTTCTGTATAAAAATTAAATTTTGTGTTCAAAAAGGGGGTCGTATTATAATCGGGGGCATTTTATATTCGGGCCAATACGGTAATTCTTTATCCTCTGCAAAAAAGTGTCACCTCAGACATTTTGCAGAGTTAACTTTTAAGAACCGCTGAATGTGGTCTTGCAGATTACCTACTGGAGTGTGTGAACGGAATCGGAAAGGACTACAGAGGAACAAAGTCCAGAACAAAGTCCGGAAAGACATGTCAACGATGGGAGGCTAAATTCCCGCACAGGCCCAAGTAGGTGGCGAGGTGACGTGATCACATGACTAATTGTTTATATAAAAACTGGTGAAGCAATGTTCTACAGATTACAAATGAGCAATGAATAGTTACAATATTATACATACATAACAATCTGTGATGCTGCAGTTTGACGCCCGAGACCAATCCCAAAGCAGATCTGGAGTCCAATTTCTGCAGAAACCCAGACGAAGACGCAGGGGGTCCCTGGTGTTACACCACCGACCCCGAAACCCGCTGGGAGCACTGCAACGTTGCAAGCTGTACAGGTAAGACCCCACCAAGGGTGAGCGTCATTGTGGGGCTTTTCGAGAATTGGTTAATTAAAATGTAATTCATTTTATTCATAACGGGGTTAATTATGGGGTTATTTATGATGAGATATTTAATAATTGGTGAATTCATTTTAATTTATTACAAATGTAACAATTCAAAGTAAAAATTATTTAAATAAATGAATTTCAATGTGGTTACATTTATTAAAATAAACCTATATTTACATTTGGTTTTATTATGATTAACCAAGGATTTCACCAATTATAAATAATAGTTCACTCCTTTCAGACAAATCCACTATTTATCTTTTTTTTTTATATAACTTATGACTGCCCCCCGTGTCTCAACAGAGGACTGCATCCACTGCAATGGTGAGAACTACCGAGGTAAGGTCTCCATCACAGAGAGCGGTATAGCCTGCCAGCGCTGGGACTCGCAGGAGCCTCAAAATCACGGATACAACCCCAATGCGTGAGAAGCCCTCACCCGCAGCCTCTTCCAAAATCAACAAATTCCTATGTCCATTTAACACCATTGGCGTGCCACCTCCAGGCTCCCGCAGAAGTATCTGGAAGAGAACTACTGCAGGAACCCAGACGGAGACCCCAAGCCATGGTGCTTCACGACCAACCCCAACAAGAGATGGGAATTCTGCTCCATCCCTCGCTGCAGTAAGTCATATGGGCGGGGGGGGGGGGGGGGTTGTGATCGGGGGTGTCACCTTCAAGATTGCTTTGAAGACCTCTTGTATCTTCGCCAGCATCGGAAGCTCCCACCATAGCATCAGAGACCATCTGCGCTACGGGTGAAGGCAGTGGTTACCGGGGAACCATTGCAGTGACCGAGTTCGGCAAAACATGTCAGAGCTGGTCCAGCCAGACACCTCATAAGCACAACCGCTCACCTGAAAACTACCCCTGCAAGTGAGACCTTTATTGAACACGCCTGCTAAGTACATCTTCAATCCAAAAACTTCTTTTGGGATTTGGACTTTGATATTCTTTGCTTACCCCACAGAGGTCTGGACAACAACTTCTGCCGGAACCCCGATAACGAGAGGAAGCCGTGGTGCTACACCACCGACCCTGACACCCGCTGGGAGTACTGCAGCGTGCCCACTTGTGGGGATGGACCTGGACCAGGTTCTTGATGACAGATTGACTCTTGTGGGAAGGGGGTGTCTTCAATCATGCTCACATGTTAACTTCCTGTTGCAGATGAGCCAGTCATTCCCACAGAGGATGATGACTGCTACGAGGACGATGGGTCTAGTTATCGTGGAGTGACCTCAGAGACTATCAGTGGGAAAAAATGTCAGTCTTGGTCCTCTATGAGTCCACACAGGCATACCAAGACTCCACAGCGGTACCCTACAGCGTAAGACCCTCTCTCTCAAGTTTTACATCCAAAAACTTGCTATCGTGATCATCTCACAAGTCCTTGTTCCGACATTGTTGTCTAACAGGGACCTCAGGAGAAACCTGTGCAGGAACCCAGACGGAGACCAAGCTCCCTGGTGCTACACCACCAATCCCAGCGTACGCTGGGAATACTGCAACTTGCAGAAATGTTCCAGCAGTCCCGTTGAAGAAAGCACGCCCGCCATCGAACCCAGCACACCTGAAAAACCCTCCACCGAGGAAACGAGCCCGAAAGGTAAAATCCTTCTTTGGGTTTGTTAACACATTCCGTTGTCATATCGACTTTTTTTCTTCTGCAGACTGCAAGGTTGGGAATGGCGCCACCTATCGGGGCACAACTTCTATCACTATCATGGGTGTGACTTGCCAAGCTTGGAATGCTCAGACGCCACACCTACACAACAGTTTCACACCAGAAACTCATCCTGACAAGGGCCTGGATGGCAACGTGAGTTGAGCCTAATCTGGGTTCTCAAGCAAATGCGAGTCCTGTCATTGTGTAAAAGTATTGAGACACTGGCGTTTTTAGAGCTGCAGAAACCCGGACAATGACGCAAACGGACCCTGGTGCTACACAACAGACCGCAACAAGAAATGGGATTACTGTCAGATTGCTGACTGCGGTACGTGAACACTCCCAGACACGAGTCGCCGGCATGCTGGGAATTTTCATTCTTTAACAGTACCACCTTCCTTTGTAGCGGGTGTAACATGCGGCACACCCGCCACCAAACCCAAGCGCTGCTACGGTCGCATCGTGGGCGGCTGCGTGGCTAAAGCGCATTCGTGGCCCTGGCAGATTAGCCTTCGTACCAAGTAAATCCTGGCAGATACTAGATGGCCATGCTTGGTCGGAAGTTGGCCATCTTAATTGCTAATTGGAATTTTCCAATTTATTTCAGTTCAGGAATACACTTCTGCGGGGGAACTCTGATCCACCCTCAGTGGGTGCTAACGGCCGCTCACTGCCTGGAGAGGTCTGACATATTCGCAGTAGACATGACACAAAGCGCTAACTAGCTGGCTAACTGTGGCGTCTTCCTCTTGCAGGTCCAAGCGACCGTCGGCCTACATGGTTGTTCTGGGCTCACACAGGGAGCAAAACCTGGAGGCCTCTGCACAGCAGAGGGGCCTGGAGAAGTTGGTGCTGGGACCCAACAATGCTGACATTGCACTGCTCAAACTAGAAAGGTGACAAGTCATGAGCCAGTCTTGCTGTAGTTCCTTTTGGAAATTTGTGATGAAAGTATTTGTGATGTTTGTTGACGTTTTATTTCAGGCCTGCAGTCATTAATGACAAAGTGTTACCTGCTTGTTTGCCAGACAAGGATTACATTGTTCCTAGTGGAACCGAATGCTACGTCACCGGATGGGGAGAAACTCAACGTACGCGCTTCAGATCACACAGTTGGTCAACCAGTTTTCTTGATTTTGATTGGGGCATTTTCTTGAATACATTTTTTTGTATAGCTACGTTTGTATAGCTATATTCAAGAAGTTTTTTGTTTTCGTGACTACCATGGTTACTAGGTACGGGTGGCGAGGGCATCCTAAAAGAAACGGGCTTCCCGGTCATCGAGAACAAGATCTGCAATCGTCCATCGTACCTCAACGGCCGAGTGAAAGATCACGAGATGTGCGCCGGGAACATCGACGGCGGCACCGACACTTGCCAGGTAACCTTGAGTCTCTTCGCCGTTCAAATTCCTTTGAAAGTCAACCCTTGCATTGTATCACATCCTCTTCCAAATTTTGACACTGGCAGGGCGACAGCGGGGGTCCTTTGGTGTGTAATGCACAAAACAAGTTCATCCTGCAGGGTGTCACTTCTTGGGGTTTGGGCTGTGCCAACGCCATGAAGCCCGGGGTTTACGCACGGGTTTCCAAATTTGTGGACTGGATCGATCGAACCATCAATGCCAATTGAAGTGGACTGGGAAATAATAGATTAAATCGTAAAGGGACGCAAAGTATGACTGGAATAAACACTGGGGATACGCAAAGAGTTGTCTTTCTGATTTATTGCATGAAGCGGCTGTGGTCAAGCTAACTAAGAGGACCCTCATGATCGCAAACATTCACTTGTTTAGATACCACACACAGCATGCAGCAAGAGTTTTGTGATCAAAAATGAACAAAAGTAGTTTGGAGTATAAATAAATAAGGGAATCGGAAAAGGATTTCAGACACTTGCGGGTTCTTGATTGGTGGAAATGTTGCTGTTGGTGTTGTGGAGTAGCCTGCTGGACAACTGCTGCTCCGTCGCTTTGTACTTCGTCCTAAAAAGAGCAAATGACACATCAAGTTCACGACACAGTTAGCATTGGCAAGCTAGCATGAACTAGAAGCTTTGCCTGGGAACAAGTAACTTTAGCCAGTTAATTGAACTACAAACTTCAGCCAGCAAACTTTAGCCAGAAACTCCAGTCCTGCAACTCACTTTTCTGGGTGTTCGACATCGTCAATGGTGTCGGGCAGCGGGACCCCACGGGTTTCCGGAAGCATCAAGACCAAACCGCCAGCCAGGAAAGCTAAGAAGCCTAAAATAAACATTCTGAAGGTTAGCCACTCCTACGAACTATGGCTACCCAGCTCGAATCATCGTGATAACGTGGTGAGCCAACCAAAGATGATGAGTGGCAGCTCCAGCCAGATGACGGCCAGCCGGTAGAGCAAGAACGGGGCCACGATCCCGCCCACGTCGCACAGCGTAGAACACACAGACACGCCCAGATTCCTGAAGTCAGGGGATGCCGTTAGGACCTATTCAAACTTGACCTGGTGACTGGAGAGTTTATTTACCTGACAAAAGTCGGGTAGAGTTCCGTGTTGACAAAGACGACCATCTCGAACGTCATGGTAATGCCCAGCCGGCCCACGCACGTGACCGCCGTCTTCAACCAACCTGCCGACACCGAGTCAAGCGTTAAGCCAACCTCCCTGGCGTAATGGAAGACGGCGTTACTCACCGTCCTGAAGGAAGACGGCGATGAAGCAGGCGGCTCCAGCCACAGCGTTGGCTGCGGCGAAGGGGAGGCGGCGGCCCACACGCTCGATGGTGAAGAGGATGAGGAAGGCAGCGGGGAATTCCATCAGGGCGGAGATCAGGAAGCTGATGTAAACGTTTCCTCCCATGATGCCCAGACGCATGATCAGGCCCTGGTAGACCACGGCGCTGGTGAACCTGCGACAACATAACACAAAATTTGCTGTGGGAGCCTTTTGTGAAATCCAAAAGTATCTTAATCCTGGTAGGAACTGACCAGTTGTAGCTGAGAATGAAGGTGTGCTTCCTCATGTTGGGCGTTCGGACCAGGTCCATCAGGGAGGCGGTGGACGACGTGGCAGCGTTGTCGTCGGCCAGCGTCTACGGCGCCGACAAAGCAGAAGGAGATCAAAGCTGGTTTTGGACTTCGGGAGGAGGTCACTGAAGGCAGACCTCAATGTTTTTGCTCAGTGTCCTTTTGTTCTCCTTGGCCATTGCCTCAGTGACTGTCACGGCTTGGGAGTTCTTGTTTTGCGATAGAAGCCATCTTGGAGACTCCGGGATAAACCTGACAGTACACACAATGATCTGCGTTAAGATCCTACCTTCTGAGTAACATTTTTTGCGTCTTACCAGTAGTAGAAGATGTAGAGGAAGTAAGGAATGGTGATGACGACCTGCAGCCAGCGCCAGTCGGAGATGTAGTAGGCCAGTAGGGGGAGCACCACCAGGCCCACACTGAAGAACATCTGGTACAAAATGCCCACTGTGCGGCGCGACTCCACGCCCACAATCTCTGTGACTGAAAGGAAATAGCGCTGGATTGCGATCCTATTGATATTGACGTGCCAAACGATACACACGATCTCGGTCTACCCACTCAGCACGTAACCTGCCATCCATCCACCCTTCACGCCGAACCCGAAGAGCACCCTGAAGATCAGCATGGACACGTAGTTGGGCGCCAACGCCACCAGAATGCCCGCCAAGCCGTTAAACACGTTGGAAATCACAAAGCTCAATTTCCTACCGAACCTGCGAGGAGAAAATAAACAATGGTGCGTCACCGGGAAGCCGAGCAGGTGGGCAGGGGTTAACATCAGACGCTGGCTCACCTGTCGGCCAGGTAACCGATGGCGATGCTTCCCAGCAGGAAGCCGATATTGAGCATGGCCTGGAACATGTCCATCAGCCAGGCGTCGGAACACACCAGGTCAAACTGCAGACAGATTTTTTTCTTTCAGTACCGTATTGGCCCGAATATAAGACGGTGTTTTTTTGCATTGAAATAAGACTGAAAAAGTGGGGGTCATCTTACATTCGGGCTCTAGACATTATACCCATTCATAACGCTAGATGGCGCCAGACATCTTTAAAGCGAATGCTGAACTTAACTCCCCAGGCCAAAGCGAACCCGTCACGAATAAAAAAAAATTGAAATAGCGGTAGCATGAAGAAGAAAAACAAAAAATAGAGGTAAGAGAAGAAAATAAGTGAAGAGATAACAGAAAATGGAAAAACCAGAAGCCATTCATTCACCAATGTGATTGTACTTTAGTATTTAAATGTTCAGATATGTTAAGAGTGATAACAGTTTTTGCATGATTTGAATGAGGCAAAATAACATGCTTTTTCGCTCGAACAAATTATAATCATTTGTTTCAGATGTACTGTAATTCTTTTCTGTATAAAAATTAAATTTGGTGTTCAAAGTCTTTTTTCTAAACTTGAGTCTTGAAAAAGAGGGGGGTCATCTTATAATCAGGGTCGACTTATATTCGGGCTAATACGGTATTTGCATTTTTCCTCCAGAGCGGGTCTACCTCAGTGACGAAGGACCGCCTCCCCTCATAGTCGTATTCCCACCCGCTGGAGCAGAGCTTGGTGGGCATACCACTCAGGTCAACTTGGGTGGTGTCGCAGGTGAGCGTGGCGTTCCAGTCCACATCGTACTGCTCGCAGCTGCTGTACTGCGGCTCGCCCGACGCGTTGACTAGAGGCGCCGTCATCTGCCGACCCTCAGCCGGGCTGCGGCCACACGACTGCCTCCACTGCTCCACTGCACCGTCCTGGCACCAGTGGTTGGGCGTGAAACCCTGGAAGACGATGCCCACGTAGACGCCAGCCCAAGGAACGGACACTAGACAAAGCAGGGCGAAGATGCGCTTCTGGCAGCGGCCAAACTTGCCGACTTCCTCCAAGATGTCGTCGAATGAAGTCATTGTGGCGCAAAGTGGCGAGCGGTCCAGTCCGCTGGGTTTTTAAGTGGACAGGTCTGATCAAAGTTCAGCCAACTGAGCGGCGAAGCGTTAAAACATGTTTACAGACACACGCTTTAGGGTGTCACATGAGGTCAATAGTTTACGTTACTTATGTGCACAGTTACCGGTTGGGAAAAAGATGGCCATGAGGTGAGGTGTTTAGTAATTTTGTCATTTCTTTTGACAAATGAGACATGATCACCTTTTTTTTTTTCCTGGAATAAAAAGGTGTTTAGAATTTAGTAAAGTTCACTAAAACAAATATACCAAAGCATCATTCTACAGGTATTTATTCAAATAAAGAGACATGAGTACATGGAGGTTCTTTTAAATAGCAAAAAAACAAGCACAATGGTAAGACAACAAAAGCAGGATGACAATGATCATCGCACCTCATTTCTTGTGCTTTTCTCCAGTGCAACATTTTTCTGTCCTCTTTTGAAAATCGCAGAAAACAAACCAGCGCACGTGCAAATCCAGGGGGGGGGGGGTGCTTTACCAGTAACAAACATTTACGTACTGAGCCAAACTCCCTCACAGCTTTGACGATATAAAGAATTGTTACAGCCTGAATAAATAAATACTGCTTGACAAAGGGTCTGTTTATGTATTTTCAAGGGACAGGTTTATTTTTCCTGCAGCAATTTTCAGAAAAGGCCGTCTGAAAGCGGCTTTCATCTTAACAATGGATGATTTAAGTCAACCCTCAAAACATTCGATTATTATGCTGGCAGTTTCAACATGTGGCAAATACATATTTGAATTGCCTACCAAACGACGACTTGGCTAGGCAATAAACAAAACAAAAAAACAAAGCAACGACAACAGGCATTGAAATATGGCTCGGATGAGACATTGCGCTCATATGGCCACTCAAAAGTTTCGTTTACAGAATCACACTTAAATAATGATAAAATCTCAAACAAACAAAGGAACGTCTCCGGCGTAGAGTATGAAAATGTGAGGACAATCAGTGAAAATTTGAGAAAATCCATCTTTAAAAAGAAAAAAAAATAGGCCTTACGCTCTCTTTTCAGGGGGCTGTTTACCGTGAGTGCAAACAATGCAACACCCGAGCATTTCTATTCCCTTTAAAACCGCACGAGAACTGACCTTCACCGCCTATGTCCACTCGGCCAGAGTTCGTTCCTCGTTTTGCTGGCTGGCCGACCGATTAGCTTTGCTGCTTTTGCAGCCACGTGGACCTTTGACTTAAACAATCTGCAAAGAAACACTCGCTTTAAGATAAAGTGCTACAGAAATGGCACGGCGACAATCACAAAGAACATTTTGGACAAAACGTGGCACCCGGTGACACGAGGGACCAACTCGCCTTGATTGCTTCCAGAGCAACGGTGAGAAACACTTTAAATAAAGGAGCGATCAATAAATAACAAAATGGCGGCAAAGGGGGCTGGAGGAAGTGTCAGTAATGCTGAGATAAGTAGCTATGGCGACATTCACACAGAGAGAGAGAGAGAGAGAGAGAGAGAGAGAGAGAGAGAGAGAGAGAGAGAGAGCGAGAGAGGAGAGAAGAGAGAGAAGAGAGAGAAGAGAGAGAAGAGAGAGAAGAGAGAGCAGAGAGAGCGAGAGAGCGAGAGAGAAAGAGAGAGAAAGAGAGAGAGAGAGAAAGAGAGAGCGAGAGAGAGCGCAGTTCCGGAGGGCGAGTTACACCCGCAGGAGGTCCTCATCGCTGTCGTCGTCCTCACGCTTGGCTTTTGGTGCTGCGTTGTGATTGCGGCGGGCGGCCGCTGAGCGAGCCTTGCCGCTCTTCCGCTTTCGCTCGGGCTCGTCCAGGAGGCCCACCAGGTCCTCGTCACTCTCCTCCTGATCCGGTGCCGCAAAAAACAAGAACCATCGCGTGAGGGTTTATCTTGACAAAAGTGCAAGCAAATGTGAGGAAGTCTTGCTTTGTTTGTAATTTTCTACAAGCGAAGGCTCAACACGTCTTGTGTTGCCTCATCTGTTTGCTCGCTCTCTGGCCGAAGTGCATATGAAAGGAGTCGAGATATGTTGCCGTCTTGCCAAAGTGAGAGCCAAGGCACGTTGACATCCCGAAAAAAACGGTATTTCACACAGGAATGAGGTGTTCAGACATCAAGTATTTGTGAGGTTAAAAAGTTTAGCAAGATAAATAATTTCAAACGTTTTTTCATTTATTTAAAGTAAAAATAAACAGCTTTCATAATTAGACTTTTTTTCAACCGCGGCTGCTATTGCTGTAAACACAAACATGTACATGACGGTGCTAAAAACGACAAGCATGTGTCGTAAGATTTGATTGGTGGACTGCTGGTAGGTGCCCTAATGTAAATGTTTGAGGACGAGGACGTTGGTCCCTTTGGCGCTGAACATTAACTACACAAATCGATCGGTGTCGGGATGAAAATGGCAGGATGGTGGTGTTCAAACTCTGCTGGCCTCCAACAAGATGAATCTTTTCTTCTAATTTTAATTCACACAAGACTTTGTGCTCCCAAGCAATGTTCCCTCTAATTGTTCCTGTATCTGGGCATACACACAAGCTCCCTGAGCAAGCTGAGGACTACTGTGAGCAACATCAGATATGCACGCTTTATTTTTGAATAAGTAATTTGGTCCACTTGAAAAAAGACAAAAATCTGAAAAGTGGGATGTGTAGATGTTATACAGTATGTGAGAGTCCTGCTTTGGCCATGGGAAGAGTCCTGCTTTGGCCATGGGAAGAGTCCTGCTTTGGCCATGGAAAGAGTCCTGCTTTGGCTTGGCTGAGGGTCCTGTTCTGGAAGATATGAGACATATACATCTTTCAGACATAACATTTTGCTCACATTAAAACATTCACATTTTGCACAATGACTTGTGCTGTAGCTTGTGATACAGTGCAAATTCCTGTAACACTTTAGAAAATATCTAATTACATTGGCATTTCTACTACCCATAAATGATCTAATAGTAACAACATTTAATGATTAATATCCATAAAGACAAAATCTTAATAAACGTCACTAGAATATGCACAAATCTGACTTAAATTGTACCTTATTTTTCACGTCTGTCCTTCTCACTTCTCCAATGGTTGTACACTTTTCCCAGGTTGATGGCTTAGTCTGCTTCTTGCTTTGACTTTATGCGCATCAGCTGGTCCAAATGTGTCACTTCAAGACGATTTCTGGATTTTATTTTGATATGATTCATTAAACTAAATCCTCTTTCACAGTTGGCATCGCTGCATGTTTTGCAGACTAGACCTTTCTCACTTGAAAATGAAAAAATCTCACCCAATTTCACCGCTTTTTCTTTAATTTGCACATACTCCGACAGCCATTCCATCTTAAAAGAACTGCATTTCTTTTTTACTGTGGCTTGGTGAGTGGATGTATCGCTGCCTGTTCGTTTTGCCAGGATGCGGGGTTTGTATTAGCATCAATTAACCTGCTAGCTAACCTGCACGGCGCATATAGGCAGGGCCCAGACGCAAGCACCGTCAATGCCACCTGTCACTCACTGAGTGAGAAACAAAAAAAACATTATAAATATTATTGGACGAAGTAATTAGATTAGGTCTAATATTAATATAATATTATAATTGATATAATATATTATAATCTAATATTAACACGTTATGTGTATGTTGTTTATGCGCTGGATAGGTTTTCTTGTGCGCTGAGAATGTGCGGGCAGTGCGCGATTGCGCACGCGCGCAGCTTAGAGGGACCATTCTTATTTGTCTGTTTTGTGACGAAGTCACTCAGGTCAAGCAAATTAATTAACTGGGTGATAAAACACACAATCAAAGACGGGAGTCAAAGTTCACAAACATTCTCTGCCCTCCTCGGAGATTCTTCTCCACAATGTCGTTTTTTTACTTTAGTGATAGGAAGCAAAACCCCACCCGAAATCCTAAATGATTCAAAGGAACTATTTTACAGTACAAGGCCCTTTTCGTATGAAGCACAAAAGTCACCCAGCGACCCCACACAGTGCTGCTGAGAGGTTTTTGACCCAGTGCTACGCGGCTGCGTCCTTGTCAGTGGGCCAATGATTGACTAGCGTCCCATTTGACCGCTGCGGTTCTTCAAGCAGCGCTCAGTGAATGAGAAAAGAAGCTGAGAGCGCATCTTGCTGCTGGCTTGCTGGCATCAGGACCTCACTCACCACATGGAGACATCCAAAGCAGCCTTCCTGCTGGCAGTGCTTGTCTACACTGCTGGTAAGAACTCATGCTAAATAGACAAAATTAATAATCTATTTCAGTTGTGATTTTAAAGCTTATTTGATTTTTAAAATTCAATTTGTTTTTACTCCAAATCATGAGGGTTTTCTTTTCTTTAATTTTTATTTCCTGTTTTAAGCTTAATTTAACTGCTTTTTAAAATAAATTATTTTTAACATGAAACTTTTCCTTTAAAAGTTGGATTTTGTTTTACACTTTTTTTAAAGGATACCACTTCTAAAAACAATAAAATGTGCTTTTAAAATATATTATTTCCCTATCCTTTTTTGGGAGGTTCTTCATTGAATGCTGCATGTTTTGTTTGCAGTAAGCGGGAGTGATGTCGTGGGGGGCTACGCCAAAACCGGGGGTGCCTGGCTAATCTCGATCAACAAGCGACTGTATACCACCAACACGGTGGACGAGTGCGCCGCTAAATGTGATGCTGAGACCAGTTTCACTTGCAGGTGACACAAATTCTCTATCACACGCATCCTAAAAAAAAAAAGGAATATTCTCAAAAAAATCTGGGAATCTTTTCATGCAAATTTGAGGAATTTTAGAGAATGTCCTCATACACATTCCAGGAATGTTGTCACACAATGTTGGAAATGTGTTCAAATTTCTTACATCTTCACGCAGGTCCTTCATGTATGTTGACAAGGATCAGGAGTGTTGGACAGCAGGGGCAAACTCCAAAACAGAGACAGTCCTGCGCAGAACCAGCGCAGCCTTATATGAAAAACAAGGCGAGTTTGCTTTTCAATACATCCATCCACCCAGCTTAATGCTAATGTACACCATCGACGAGGTCAAGTCAAGTTTATTTATATAGACATACCGTATTGGCCCGAATATAAGATGAGTTTTTTTGCATTGAAATCAGACTGAAAAGCTGGGGGTCGTCTTATATTCGGGGTCTAGACATTATACCCCTTTTCACTTGTGCGCAGCGGTAAGTTAAAGGTTGCTGGTATCGACTGAGTATGTTGCTGTGATTGTATTCTCCGATCGCGGTTTGTTTCGTGTGCGCGCCGTTTGATTGACAGCTCCGGCGCGCTCATAATCGACTGAACATGTTGCTGTGATCGTGTCAGTCTTAAACACAAAGTGAGTATGTACATTTCATCGTTACTACTGTCCACTGTTGTGCCGTCAGTCCGATCGCGGTTTGCTTCGTGTGCGCGCCGTTTGATTGACAGCTCCGGCGCGCTCCTTTGAGTTTGCCTCGCATCGTACGAGTGGCCGTTACGCAGCAGGACGGTGACTAATGCTCGCCAGCAAATGTATTTTGTTGACTCAATCAATGACTTATGTTTGGTGTGTTGCAGAGTATATTTCAGTTATGGTTATTTATTTTTATTTTTTGCCAATAATTCAGTAATGCAATCAAAACTGAACCACGTCTTCCCTCCTGTGTTCTGACCGACACCCGGGGGCGAAAAGAGCATAACTATCCGAGCTAACCCCCTATACAGTCCTCAGGCTCCCCAACAATAGCGGTAGCAGTTTGCATTATTTTATTGCAATGTTTTTCCTTATTCAGATTTGTTTCAAGACTACAGTTACAGTTAGACTTCACTTTAATGGTTAATGCAGTTATTGAAATGTTGTTTTATCACAGTAGATTGGCTTATTTACATTTCAAAAACATTCATTTACAAATGTTATTGCACTTTAGTTTACATAGTTGAATGTTCAGATAATAAGATGTGATAGACAGTTATCGTATGATTTGAATGAGGCAAAATAACATGCTTTTGCTCTCAAATATATTGTTATAATCATTTGTTTCTGATGTAATTGTTTTCTGTATAAAAATTAAATTTTGTGTTCAAAAAGGGGGTCGTATTATAATCGGGGGCATTTTATATTCGGGCCAATACGGTAATTCTTTATCCTCTGCAAAAAAGTGTCACCTCAGACATTTTGCAGAGTTAACTTTTAAGAACCGCTGAATGTGGTCTTGCAGATTACCTACTGGAGTGTGTGAACGGAATCGGAAAGGACTACAGAGGAACAAAGTCCAGAACAAAGTCCGGAAAGACATGTCAACGATGGGAGGCTAAATTCCCGCACAGGCCCAAGTAGGTGGCGAGGTGACGTGATCACATGACTAATTGTTTATATAAAAACTGGTGAAGCAATGTTCTACAGATTACAAATGAGCAATGAATAGTTACAATATTATACATACATAACAATCTGTGATGCTGCAGTTTGACGCCCGAGACCAATCCCAAAGCAGATCTGGAGTCCAATTTCTGCAGAAACCCAGACGAAGACGCAGGGGGTCCCTGGTGTTACACCACCGACCCCGAAACCCGCTGGGAGCACTGCAACGTTGCAAGCTGTACAGGTAAGACCTCACCAAGGGTGAGCGTCATTGTGGGGCTTTTCGAGAATTGGTTAATTAAAATGTAATTCATTTTATTCATAACGGGGTTAATTATGGGGTTATTTATGATGAGATATTTAATAATTGGTGAATTCATTTTAATTTATTACAAATGTAACAATTCAAAGTAAAAATTATTTAAATAAATGAATTTCAATGTGGTTACATTTATTAAAATAAACCTATATTTACATTTGGTTTTATTATGATTAACCAAGGATTTCACCAATTATAAATAATAGTTCACTCCTTTCAGACAAATCCACTATTTATCTTTTTTTTTTATATAACTTATGACTGCCCCCCGTGTCTCAACAGAGGACTGCATCCACTGCAATGGTGAGAACTACCGAGGTAAGGTCTCCATCACAGAGAGCGGTATAGCCTGCCAGCGCTGGGACTCGCAGGAGCCTCAAAATCACGGATACAACCCCAATGCGTGAGAAGCCCTCACCCGCAGCCTCTTCCAAAATCAACAAATTCCTATGTCCATTTAACACCATTGGCGTGCCACCTCCAGGCTCCCGCAGAAGTATCTGGAAGAGAACTACTGCAGGAACCCAGACGGAGACCCCAAGCCATGGTGCTTCACGACCAACCCCAACAAGAGATGGGAACTCTGCTCCATCCCTCGCTGCAGTAAGTCATATGGGCGGGGGGGGGGGGGGGTTGTGATCGGGGGTGTCACCTTCAAGATTGCTTTGAAGACCTCTTGTATCTTCGCCAGCATCGGAAGCTCCCACCATAGCATCAGAGACCATCTGCGCTACGGGTGAAGGCAGTGGTTACCGGGGAACCATTGCAGTGACCGAGTTCGGCAAAACATGTCAGAGCTGGTCCAGCCAGACACCTCATAAGCACAACCGCTCACCTGAAAACTACCCCTGCAAGTGAGACCTTTATTGAACACGCCTGCTAAGTACATCTTCAATCCAAAAACTTCTTTTGGGATTTGGACTTTGATATTCTTTGCTTACCCCACAGAGGTCTGGACAACAACTTCTGCCGGAACCCCGATAACGAGAGGAAGCCGTGGTGCTACACCACCGACCCTGACACCCGCTGGGAGTACTGCAGCGTGCCCACTTGTGGGGATGGACCTGGACCAGGTTCTTGATGACAGATTGACTCTTGTGGGAAGGGGGTGTCTTCAATCATGCTCACATGTTAACTTCCTGTTGCAGATGAGCCAGTCATTCCCACAGAGGATGATGACTGCTACGAGGACGATGGGTCTAGTTATCGTGGAGTGACCTCAGAGACTATCAGTGGGAAAAAATGTCAGTCTTGGTCCTCTATGAGTCCACACAGGCATACCAAGACTCCACAGCGGTACCCTACAGCGTAAGACCCTCTCTCTCAAGTTTTACATCCAAAAACTTGCTATCGTGATCATCTCACAAGTCCTTGTTCCGACATTGTTGTCTAACAGGGACCTCAGGAGAAACCTGTGCAGGAACCCAGACGGAGACCAAGCTCCCTGGTGCTACACCACCAATCCCAGCGTACGCTGGGAATACTGCAACTTGCAGAAATGTTCCAGCAGTCCCGTTGAAGAAAGCACGCCCGCCATCGAACCCAGCACACCTGAAAAACCCTCCACCGAGGAAACGAGCCCGAAAGGTAAAATCCTTCTTTGGGTTTGTTAACACATTCCGTTGTCATATCGACTTTTTTTCTTCTGCAGACTGCAAGGTTGGGAATGGCGCCACCTATCGGGGCACAACTTCTATCACTATCATGGGTGTGACTTGCCAAGCTTGGAATGCTCAGACGCCACACCTACACAACAGTTTCACACCAGAAACTCATCCTGACAAGGGCCTGGATGGCAACGTGAGTTGAGCCTAATCTGGGTTCTCAAGCAAATGCGAGTCCTGTCATTGTGTAAAAGTATTGAGACACTGGCGTTTTTAGAGCTGCAGAAACCCGGACAATGACGCAAACGGACCCTGGTGCTACACAACAGACCGCAACAAGAAATGGGATTACTGTCAGATTGCTGACTGCGGTACGTGAACACTCCCAGACACGAGTCGCCGGCATGCTGGGAATTTTCATTCTTTAACAGTACCACCTTCCTTTGTAGCGGGTGTAACATGCGGCACACCCGCCACCAAACCCAAGCGCTGCTACGGTCGCATCGTGGGCGGCTGCGTGGCTAAAGCGCATTCGTGGCCCTGGCAGATTAGCCTTCGTACCAAGTAAATCCTGGCAGATACTAGATGGCCATGCTTGGTCGGAAGTTGGCCATCTTAATTGCTAATTGGAATTTTCCAATTTATTTCAGTTCAGGAATACACTTCTGCGGGGGAACTCTGATCCACCCTCAGTGGGTGCTAACGGCCGCTCACTGCCTGGAGAGGTCTGACATATTCGCAGTAGACATGACACAAAGCGCTAACTAGCTGGCTAACTGTGGCGTCTTCCTCTTGCAGGTCCAAGCGACCGTCGGCCTACATGGTTGTTCTGGGCTCACACAGGGAGCAAAACCTGGAGGCCTCTGCACAGCAGAGGGGCCTGGAGAAGTTGGTGCTGGGACCCAACAATGCTGACATTGCACTGCTCAAACTAGAAAGGTGACAAGTCATGAGCCAGTCTTGCTGTAGTTCCTTTTGGAAATTTGTGATGAAAGTATTTGTGATGTTTGTTGACGTTTTATTTCAGGCCTGCAGTCATTAATGACAAAGTGTTACCTGCTTGTTTGCCAGACAAGGATTACATTGTTCCTAGTGGAACCGAATGCTACGTCACCGGATGGGGAGAAACTCAACGTACGCGCTTCAGATCACACAGTTGGTCAACCAGTTTTCTTGATTTTGATTGGGGCATTTTCTTGAATACATTTTTTTGTATAGCTACGTTTGTATAGCTATATTCAAGAAGTTTTTTGTTTTCGTGACTACCATGGTTACTAGGTACGGGTGGCGAGGGCATCCTAAAAGAAACGGGCTTCCCGGTCATCGAGAACAAGATCTGCAATCGTCCATCGTACCTCAACGGCCGAGTGAAAGATCACGAGATGTGCGCCGGGAACATCGACGGCGGCACCGACACTTGCCAGGTAACCTTGAGTCTCTTCGCCGTTCAAATTCCTTTGAAAGTCAACCCTTGCATTGTATCACATCCTCTTCCAAATTTTGACACTGGCAGGGCGACAGCGGGGGTCCTTTGGTGTGTAATGCACAAAACAAGTTCATCCTGCAGGGTGTCACTTCTTGGGGTTTGGGCTGTGCCAACGCCATGAAGCCCGGGGTTTACGCACGGGTTTCCAAATTTGTGGACTGGATCGATCGAACCATCAATGCCAATTGAAGTGGACTGGGAAATAATAGATTAAATCGTAAAGGGACGCAAAGTATGACTGGAATAAACACTGGGGATACGCAAAGAGTTGTCTTTCTGATTTATTGCATGAAGCGGCTGTGGTCAAGCTAACTAAGAGGACCCTCATGATCGCAAACATTCACTTGTTTAGATACCACACACAGCATGCAGCAAGAGTTTTGTGATCAAAAATGAACAAAAGTAGTTTGGAGTATAAATAAATAAGGGAATCGGAAAAGGATTTCAGACACTTGCGGGTTCTTGATTGGTGGAAATGTTGCTGTTGGTGTTGTGGAGTAGCCTGCTGGACAACTGCTGCTCCGTCGCTTTGTACTTCGTCCTAAAAAGAGCAAATGACACATCAAGTTCACGACACAGTTAGCATTGGCAAGCTAGCATGAACTAGAAGCTTTGCCTGGGAACAAGTAACTTTAGCCAGTTAATTGCACTACGAACTTCAGCCAGCAAACTTTAGCCAGAAACTCCAGTCCTGCGACTCACTTTTCTGGGTGTTCGACATCGTCAATGGTGTCGGGCAGCGGGACCCCGCGGGTTTCCGGAAGCATCAAGACCAAACCGCCAGCCAGGAAAGCTAAGAAGCCTAAAATAAACATTCTGAAGGTTAGCCACTCCAACGAGCTATGGCTACCCAGCTCGAATCATCGTGATAATGTGGTGAGCCAACCAAAGATGATGAGTGGCAGCTCCAGCCAGATGACGGCCAGCCGGTAGAGCAAGAACGGGGCCACGATCCCGCCCACGTCGCACAGCGTAGAACACACAGACACGCCCAGATTCCTGAAGTCAGGGGATGCCGTTAGGACCTATTCAAACTTGACCTGGTGACTGGAGAGTTTATTTACCTGACAAAAGTCGGGTAGAGTTCCGTGTTGACAAAGACGACCATCTCGAACGTCATGGTAATGCCCAGCCGGCCCACGCATGTGACCGCCGTCTTCAACCAACCTGCCGACACCGAGTCAAGCGTTAAGCCAACCTCCCTGGCGTAATGGAAGACGGCGTTACTCACCGTCCTGAAGGAAGACGGCGATGAAGCAGGCGGCTCCAGCCACAGCGTTGGCTGCGGCGAAGGGGAGGCGGCGGCCCACACGCTCGATGGTGAAGAGGATGAGGAAGGCAGCGGGGAATTCCATCAGGGCGGAGATCAGGAAGCTGATGTAGACGTTTCCTCCCATGATGCCCAGACGCATGATCAGGCCCTGGTAGACCACGGCGCTGGTGAACCTGCGACAACATAACACAAAATTTGCTGTGGGAGCCTTTTGTGAAATCCAAAAGTATCTTAATCCTGGTAGGAACTGACCAGTTGTAGCTGAGAATGAAGGTGTGCTTCCTCATGTTGGGCGTTCGGACCAGGTCCATCAGGGAGGCGGTGGACGACGTGGCAGCGTTGTCGTCGGCCAGCGTCTACGGCGCCGACAAAGCAGAAGGAGATCAAAGCTGGTTTTGGACTTCGGGAGGAGGTCACTGAAGGCAGACCTCAATGTTTTTGCTCAGTGTCCTTTTGTTCTCCTTGGCCATTGCCTCAGTGACTGTCACGGCTTGGGAGTTCTTGTTTTGCGATAGAAGCCATCTTGGAGACTCCGGGATAAACCTGACAGTACACACAATAATCTGCGTTAAGATCCTACCTTCTGAGTAACATTTTTTGCGTCTTACCAGTAGTAGAAGATGTAGAGGAAGTAAGGAATGGTGATGACGACCTGCAGCCAGCGCCAGTCGGAGATGTAGTAGGCCAGTAGGGGGAGCACCACCAGGCCCACACTGAAGAACATCTGGTACAAAATGCCCACTGTGCGGCGCGACTCCACGCCCACAATCTCTGTGACTGAAAGGAAATAGCGCTGGATTGCGATCCTATTGATATTGACGTGCCAAACGATACACACGATCTCGGTCTACCCACTCAGCACGTAACCTGCCATCCATCCACCCTTCACGCCGAACCCGAAGAGCATCCTGAAGATCAGCATGGACACGTAGTTGGGCGTCAACGCCACCAGAATGCCCGCCAAGCCGTTAAACACGTTGGAAATCACAAAGCTCAATTTTCTACCGAACCTGCGAGGAGAAAATAAACAACGGTGCGTCACCGGGAAGCCGAGCAGGTGGGCAGGGGTTAACATCAGACGCTGGCTCACCTGTCGGCCAGGTAACCGATGGCGATGCTTCCCAGCAGGAAGCCGATATTGAGCATGGCCTGGAACATGTCCATCAGCCAGGCGTCGGAACACACCAGGTCAAACTGCAGACAGATTTTTTTCTTTCAGTACCGTATTGGCCCGAATATAAGACGGTGTTTTTTGCATTGAAATAAGACTGAAAAAGTGGGGGTCATCTTACATTCGGGCTCTAGACATTATACCCATTCATAACGCTAGATGGCGCCAGACATCTTTAAAGCGAATGCTGAACTTAACTCCCCAGGCCAAAGCGAACCCGTCACGAATAAAAAAAAATAGAAATAGCGGTAGCATGAAGAAGAAAAACAAAAAATAGAGGTAAGAGAAGAAAATAAGTGAAGAGATAACAGAAAATGGAAAAACCAGAAGCCGTTCATTCACCAATGTGATTGTACTTTAGTATTTAAATATTCAGATATGTTAAGAGTGATAACAGTTTTTGCATGATTTGAATGAGGCAAAGTAACATGCTTTTTCGCTCGAACAAATTATAATCATTTGTTTCAGATGTACTGTAATTCTTTTCTGTATAAAAATTAAATTTGGTGTTCAAAAAGTCTTTTTTCAAACTTGAGTCTTGAAAAAGAGGGGGGTCATCTTATAATCAGGGTCGACTTATATTCGGGCTAATACGGTATTTGCATTTTTCCTCCAGAGCGGGTCTACCTCAGTGACGAAGGACCGCCTCCCCTCATAGTCGTATTCCCACCCGCTGGAGCAGAGCTTGGTGGGCATCCCACTCAGGTCAACTTGGGTGGTGTCGCAGGTGAGCGTGGCGTTCCAGTCCACATCGTACTGCTCGCAGCTGCTGTACTGCGGCTCGCCCGACGCGTTGAGTAGAGGCGCCGTCATCTGCCGACCCTCAGCCGGGCTGCGGCCACACGACTGCCTCCACTGCTCCACTGCACCGTCCCGGCACCAGTGGTTGGGCGTGAAACCCTGGAAGACGATGCCCACGTAGACGCCAGCCCAAGGAACGGACACTAGACAAAGCAGGGCGAAGATGCGCTTCTGGCAGCGGCCAAACTTGCCGACTTCCTCCAAGATGTCGTCGAATGAAGTCATTGTGGCGCAAAGTGGCGAGCGGTCCAGTCCGCTGGGTTTTTAAGTGGACAGGTCTGATCAAAGTTCAGCCAACTGAGCGGCGAAGCGTTAAAACATGTTTACAGACACACGCTTTAGGGTGTCACATGAGGTCAATAGTTTACGTTACTTATGTGCACAGTTACCGGTTGGGAAAAAGATGGCCATGAGGTGAGGTGTTTAGTAATTTTGTCATTTCTTTTGACAAATGAGACATGATCACCTTTTTTTTTTTCCTGGAATAAAAAGGTGTTTAGAATTTAGTAAAGTTCACTAAAACAAATATACCAAAGCATCATTCTACAGGTATTTATTCAAATAAAGAGACATGAGTACATGGAGGTTCTTTTAAATAGCAAAAAAACAAGCACAATGGTAAGACAACAAAAGCAGGATGACAATGATCATCGCACCTCATTTCTTGTGCTTTTCTCCAGTGCAACATTTTTCTGTCCTCTTTTGAAAATCGCAGAAAACAAACCAGCGCACGTGCAAATCCAGGGGGGGGGGGGTGCTTTACCAGTACCAAACATTTACGTACTGAGCCAAACTCCCTCACAGCTTTGACGATAATGCAGAATTGTTACAGCCTGAATAAATAAATACTGCTTGACAAAGGGTCTGTATTTATTTTCAAGGGACAGGTTTATTTTTCCTGCAGCAATTTTCAGAAAAGGCCGTCTGAAAGCGGCTTTCATCTTAACAATGGATGATTTAAGTCAACCCTCAAAACATTCGATTATTATGCTGGCAGTTTCAACATGTGGCAAATACATATTTGAATTGCCTACCAAACGACGACTTGGCTAGGCAATAAACAAAACAAAAACAAAGCAACGACAAAAGGCATTGAAATATGGCTCGGATGAGACATTGCGCTCATATGGCCACTCAAAAGTTTCGTTTACAGAATCACACTTAAATAATGATAAAATCTCAAACAAACAAAGGAACGTCTCCGTAGAGTATGAAAATGTGAGGACAATCAGTGAAAATTTGAGAAAATCCATCTTTAAAAAGAAAAAAAATAGGCCTTACGCTCTCTTTTCAGGGGGCTGTTTACCGTGAGTGCAAACAATGCAACACCCGAGCATTTCTATTCCCTTTAAAACCGCACGAGAACTGACCTTCACCGCCTATGTCCACTCGGCCAGAGTTCGTTCCTCGTTTTGCTGGCTGGCCGACCGATTAGCTTTGCTGCTTTTGCAGCCACGTGGACCTTTGACTTAAACAATCTGCAAAGAAACACTCGCTTTAAGATAAAGTGCTACAGAAATGGCACGGCGACAATCACAAAGAACATTTTGGACAAAACGTGGCACCCGGTGACACGAGGGACCAACTCGCCTTGATTGCTTCCAGAGCAACGGTGAGAAACACTTTAAATAAAGGAGCGATCAATAAATAACAAAATGGCGGCAAAGGGGGCTGGAGGAAGTGTCAGTAATGCTGAGATGCGTAGCTATGGCGACATTCACTGAGAGAGAGCGAGAGAGAGAGCGAGAGAGCGAGAGAGAGAAGAGAGAGCGAGAGAGGAGAGAAGAGAGAGAAGAGAGAGAAGAGAGAGAGCGAGAGAGAAAGAGAGAGAAAGAGAGAGAAAGAGAGAGAGAGAAAGAGAGAATTAGAGAGCGAGAGAGAGCGCAGTTCCGGAGGGCGAGTTACACCCGCAGGAGGTCCTCATCGCTGTCGTCGTCCTCACGCTTGGCTTTTGGTGCTGCGTTGTGATTGCGGCGGGCGGCCGCTGAGCGAGCCTTGCCGCTCTTCCGCTTTCGCTCGGGCTCGTCCAGGAGGCCCACCAGGTCCTCGTCACTCTCCTCCTGATCCGGTGCCGCAAAAAACAAGAACCATCGCGTGAGGGTTTATCTTGACAAAAGTGCAAGCAAATGTGAGGAAGTCTTGCTTTGTTTGTAATTTTCTACAAGCGAAGGCTCAACACGTCTTGTGTTGCCTCATCTGTTTGCTCGCTCTCTGGCCGAAGTGCATATGAAAGGAGTCGAGATATGTTGCCGTCTTGCCAAAGTGAGAGCCAAGGCATGTTGACATCCCGATAAAGAACAAGCGAAGGCGAGGTGCCTTGGTTTTGTAAAAAAAAAAAATGTTTGGTGTGGAAGATTTGAGCGAAAGCAAGATGTTATGCGACGCCGCTCACCTGCAGGAAGACACTGCGATGGGCGGACGACGACTTGACCACCCGCACTCCGGGGACGCTAAGGACCTCGTCTTCGCTGTCGTCCTCCTGCTCGTCCAACGAGAAGGAGCGCAAACCGTCCGTGTTGACCGGCTTGGTCTTGATGTGCCCGTTGCTGTGGTTATCGCGACCCAGCTGCGAGGAGGAGAACGACAAAGACTTCGTGGTGGGAGTCTCCAGTTCCTCCATCAGCCACTCCATCTCGTCTTCGCCCGCATCTTCATCCATGTTCACCTGAAAAGCCATGCAGGCAACAAGATGGATGAACAAGTCAACCAAAATAAAAAAAATAATAAGAACAATATGTTGGAATCTTTTTTTTCTTGTTTTCCAAAAACATTAATTAACAATCAAAACAAACAACAATGACCTTTGAATATTTATAGGAGACTTGGTTGCCTCTCCTGCAGCATCCAGCTACCTTCTGAATCACCATGTCTCTGCAAGTCGACAAAAGAAAAGAATAAATTAAAAGGGACAGCATAACGTTTTGACCAATTGAGAGACCACAATTCAGCTAATTGACATAACCACACCACACTAAATTCAGATAATGACTTCACAGACAAGAAAGTTTGTCTTGGTACCTTCTCTCTCGCTTACGCAGCAACAGTGCAAGTAGACAAACGCTCAAGCCCGCCATCAGGAGGCTCAGCAGAACAGCCGCCACCTGACTCCGCCTGGAAAGAGCCGGAAGGCCGTCGCCGTCATCGTCTTGCGTCTGCGTGTCCACAGTCCTGCAGAACACATTGACAAACTTCATGGGTGGTCTAAAACGCAAGTTCAATTCAAATACCAAATTTAATTTTACACTCACGTGAGACCACACACGGCGTCCGTGTGCCACACAAACATGTACTGGCACTCGTCCGTCTCCAGCATGAATTTGGGGATGCCCACGCCGGCCGTCGGGTTGCATTGGAACATGATGATAGACGACGCCTTTTTGGTTCTTTCCCGCCCGCACGCAGACTCCGAGGTTACCGTTACATCCAGGTTGCCACCTGTAGGGTGAAACACGTTTAACACTCTAAAGACCTCTGAATGGTCAATGAAAGTATTGCCCCTCACCCTCAAGGATAATTTTGGCATTTTGAATATAAGCGCATGTTGTATCAGCGGGTTCCTTCAGTATCCTCACAAATTACATCATAAAAGTCAATGATTCCCTGCGCCAGACTCTGTTTCAGGCCGTATGACGAAGTTGATGCATGAAAGGTTGATTTATTAACCTTCAACGGGCCAGACTGTTAAATGTCTAAATATTCAACGCAGCTGACCAACTTTTTGTGCTCAAGGGGCCATACTTGACTTTTAAAACAAACAATGCCACAAAGAAATCCATTCAATCAATTTTGAGTGAACATGTCAAAATACCTTTGATGCAATATTTGGCTGTGCTGGAGGAGCCAATCCGCCGCCAGTAGGGTTCGTTGAGTTTGACCTGGCAGATGTTGGCGCCCACGCACGTTGGCAGGGAGCTGTTGGTGAGCCCGGACAACTGGATGTGGTAAATGTAGTGGTCCCCGTTATCCCGGATGTCTCCGGAAGCTTGATGGGGACTGAAGACACACAAACACGTGTCTAAGAGTGAGTGACATGACGGGTAAAAGAAGGAGCAACTTTAATTTGGATACCTGAAGTAAAGTGCTCCAAGACTGAGGCGGGCGCCCGTGTTTGGGTTCTGAATGGTGCCGTTAACCATCTCCACCTCATGTTCCTTGACGGCACATGCCAAGCGGGTCTCCCAGCCAATCACAAAGAGGCAGGATGTCTTGTCGATGCTGAGAGATTTCACGCAAACTATTGTAAGTTTTGATATAGATTGCACCCAAAAATATAGCTACGTTTTAAATAATTTGGTGGAATAAAAAAATACTTTTTAGATGAGTTATACTATTGACTTATAATGGCGTCTTAAGAAGCCAAAGTTTAACCTGAATGACGAACACTCTTCTGTTATTAACTGGCTGCTCAACTGGAAAAGTAAATGAATGTCACTGTCCCAAGTCACAGTGCCTTTATGGCCATTTTGTCACACGTCGAGCTGCGTTCATACTTGATGATGGTCGGGTGACCGACAGTGGTGCCGCAGCTCAGCCGGATCTCCGTCTTTGCCGCCACGCCGTTGCCGCAGGAAGAATCACTGGCCGAATAGTTGACGGAAATCTTGCCATCTATGGGAGGGGAAAGAGATGACTGCTTTTCTCCCCGCCTAACTAAGAAAATGCGCAAATTCTAATCAGCTGTAATTTCTCACCCTTGTAGCTCATTTTCTGAGTGTAGACGCGACCTAGCGTCTGCGTGCTGCCGTCCGCCGAGTGCCGGCACACAGTGGCGCCCTCGTCACAACCCGGAGGTCCTTTATGAATCCCCTGACACAGGTTGAAGAAATATCTGCAGATATGAAAATGGGGAACGTCACATCCGCATCAATGAGAAAACATTTCATTCGCAATTTTGACTCACGTGTCGCCATTGTGGTTGAACTTCCAGGGCTTGGTGAGGGAAGAGAGGGCTCGCAGATCAAAAGTTTTATGCTGACTGACCAGCTTGCACTCCATCTTCCGTGAGGCGCAAACAGCACTCGTTGGCCACTGGAAGGTAGCCGAGCATCCCGCCGTTTCCGACAGCAGTTGCGGGGAGCCGTGGCCCGCGGACGGGTCGCAAGTAAACAGGATGGACGACTGGCGCTTGGCAGACGCTAATAAAAAAATAAAAAGAATTAAAGCGCTAAAACCAGCTCAGTGGCCTAGTGACCAGCTCAGCGGCCTAGTAACCAGCTCAGTGGCCTAGTAACCAGCTCAGTGGCCTAGTGGTAGAGTGTCCGCCCTGACACTGGAAGGTTGTGGGTTCAAACCCCGGCCGGGTCATACCAAAGACTACAAAAATGGGACCCATTGCCTCCCTGCTTGGCACTCAGCATTAAGGGTTGGAATTGGGGGTTTAGATTGCCAAATGATTCCCGAGCGCGGCACCGCTGCTGCTCACTGCTCCCCTCTCCCCCAGGGGATGGATCAAAATCACACGGGGATGGGTTAAATCAGTGCTTCTCAAATAGTGGGGCGCGCCCCCCTTGGGGGGCGCAGTGCTATTCCTGGGGGGGCGCGTGTGACCCTGGGGAACAGGCTTTTTTTTTGGCAGTACTAGAATAAAGTGTAATTGCGCGTTTACTACAGCAGGGGGCAGTGGCGCTCTCATTGTTACTTCTGTCACGTTTGCGACAGTGCAACATTTTACGACTTACAAGACAAGTTAGGATAGTCACGGTGGGGAGGGGGGGCGCGAATAGTTTTCTTCTTGCTAGGGGGGGGCGTAACAGAAAATAATTGAGAAGCACTGGGTTAAATGCAGAGGACAAATTTCACGACACGCAGATGTGTGTGTGACGATCATTGGGACTTTAAGTTTAACTTTAAATAACTAAAGCAGTTTTCCTGGATTCTTACACTCAAGATGACCAAAAATCTTGTTTGTGAAAGACATGGGCACCCAATTCCAGGATGCTGAGAGAAATTTGCTGCCTCACCTGGTTCGCAGAAGCCCCAGTTTTTGTCCTTGTCATAATCGGCGGTCGTGGCGCACCACTGCCTGCCATCGGTCCTGCCATCTGTGGTGCATCCTGTATACGAGCGCTTCATGAACGTGAAGGGGAACACGCAGGCCTTGCCTTCATGCGTTCCTACAACACACATCATTTGCATGTAGGCATTTGTTATGATCAGATACAGATGTGAGGGTAAGGGGCCCCACTTACTGGGCGGGCATGGATCCCCGCCACCATACTGCATGAGCACAGCCTGCTTCTCGTGTTTGAAATCCATGGTCATGGCCTTGTTGATGCCGAATGACGCCGCCGATTTGCTTGGGCCCGAAACCCGGCAAACGGTAGCGCCCTTGCAAGCAGGCTCGGCCACCGAGCTGCACACGTTGATAAGGTAGTTGTCGGAGGAGCCAAGCGGGACCTATCGCACAAACGGAGACATTTCACGTATTAGGAAGATGTTTTAAATTCTGCAAAAAAATAAATACACGGGGCCTAAGCATCTTTGAATTCACCAGCACTTGTCCTGTCAACGTCGACAAGTCAAAGGTGTACTGCAGCTGAGTGTCGACCAGTTTGCATCCGCTGGTGTGGGTGGCGTCCGAACACACGACAGGGGTTGCCCACTCAAAAACGTACACGCAGCCCTGCAGCCTCAGCATGCGCGGGGAACCCTGAAGAGACATAGACCAGTTTTCTTTTTCAAAGTAGGACAAAGGTCTGGAGGGAAAAAAAAATAGGAGATGAAGTAAATGGCGTACTGACCAAGTCTACGCCTCTCTGGCAGGTGAAGATGATGGTGGAGGTGTAGTTTTGCGCCACATCTGACGCACACTGGGTGGAGCTGGAGTAAGTGATGGAAACGTCGCCCATGGCGCTTAACTGAGGCCCGTTCGTTGTGCGCCCAATGTCCTTGCATAGAGGCAAAGGGAAATAAATGTCAACCTCTGGATTTGGACATTAACTTCTTGTAACTCACAATTGGAGGTCCATTGTCTGGGTCCATGCAGACAGAGGCGCCAGATGGGCAGGTGACCCTGGGGATGGGGTTCAGAGGTTGACAAACGTTGATGTAAAAGTCCGGAGAGTCATCGCTTTCGTCCACCGCGTCATCTGAACACCACAAAGAAAAAAGGGACATCAATACGGATGACGTGATGCTGTTTGATAAAGTCATGTCCGTGCGCAAGCCAACCTGTGGCGGTGTAGTATCCGGTGAAGTGAATCAGAGGAGTCAGATCAATCGTGGTGGAGCCGTTCTGGACGGAACATGTGACCTGGAAGGAAGACAAAGACACTTGTTTTGGCTGTCATCTTATCTGGGGACTATAAAATCCACAAATTGTTCAACTTAACTATCTACCGTACACACACTAACATACTCACAGGCTGCTCGCACACCAGGTGAGTATGGAAGGCAAACAAGTGCGTGCATGTCTCTGCATTGGAGTCAATGAGGACGGGTTCTGAAAGGGTTGAGCTCATACTGGCAGGTCTATGAAACGCACAAAATAACTTTAATGTTGGCGCTCCAGCTCCGAGCAGATGGCGTTGAAGGGGCCGGACACCATACCGGCAGACAAAGTGGATGATGGTGCTGTGCTTGAGGGCGGGGTCGGCGGCGCATGGACTTCCTCCCTGGTACATCAGCTCCACCACGTGATCCTTGTACGAGAGCTTCGCGCTGGTCTGGCCGCCGCTCAGCCCAGTATTGACGTCTTTAATGCACACCGCTGAAACAACGCAGCACTTGAATGCAACCTCCCCAGGACAGAATTTTAAGTCAAGAAAATCGTGACATACCGGTTCCTGGGCTACAGCCGGCGTTGGTCATGTCTGCGCAGATGTTGACACGGAACATCCTGCTGGGCACGTTGTGGTCGTACACCGTGTAACCACCGTCCCGTCTGAGGCTGTTCAGGTCGAACAAATGACCTGCAGGAGGGAAAGGTTGAATAAAAAATAAATAAAAAATCAACATCAGGGGTGGGTCAAATCAAGTATTTTTTTACGATGCAATTCAACTCGTGGGTGTACTGTAAAAATAAATTGAAAATATTAGACCTGTAGCTGGGTTGGCGACTCTGCAGCCATCATGCTGGCTGCTGTTTAGTGGGCACGCAGCAGCCGTGAACCACATGAAAGTGTACAAACAGTCCTCGATGGCGGAAATGAGGTTTGGACGAGAGTCCTGAGAGGGGAAAAAATGTTTAAAAAAAAAAACTGTGCGACGTGGGTTAAAAAAATAAAAGATGACCGTGACATCTTAACTTACGACTTGGTCTTTATCACACTTGAAGCGTATGATGGTGGTCCTGTTGCGGACACTGTCGGGACAAGCCTGGCCGCCGCTGTACTGCAACTTCAGCACGTTGGTGTCCCATGTGAGGCCACTCGTCACTTGACCCAAACTCACGTATTCCTCTCCAGCCCTCATGCAGGCTGCACTGCCGGAGGGACACTTCCACGAACCTGCCGCAAAACCAGAAGAGCGTATTTTAATTTAAAAGTTGGGAAATACTGTGATAGACAAGCAGGACGCCATTGCTGTCAACAGACGCACCTCCCTGTGGCACCAGCGACCTGCAGATGTTGATGTAAAATCGCTTGCTGGTGTCGTCCGTCGAAGCCGCCGCCTCCCAGTTTTGGGCCTCCATGGCCAGAGGTGAGAGGTCATACGAGTGGCCCGCACCATCACTAGTCACGAGAACAGCAAACGTAATTACCCAATGCATAAAATTCACTCTCACTTTGGGGATACTCTCAGATGAGTCACAACACACAACATGCTTACTGGTATGAGCAGCTGGTTGTTTTAACAGGAAGGCATGCCAGTGACGTGCGCCAATTGAACAAATAGGTGCACTCAGGAGTCTCCTTGATGAATTCTGGCACACCCTTGTGGGAAAAGAGAGAAGTGCAGTCAACAATTTGGGAGATTTTTGCCCTCTGTCAAGGTTAGTTCATAAAACGTAAAAAGTCCATAGAAAAGTGGCAATCTAAGTGTTAAGCTTACAGGGTGCATGTCGGGGTGGCAGGAGAAGTAGATCTCTGTGGATCGCTGGTAGATTTTGTGACACGTCTCTCCGCTGGTGTAGTTCAAGATCAGGTGATCCCCCACGAAACTCAGAAGCTGGTTCGCCATTCCTGTAATGCACACAAGTGCATACCAACAAACAATCCAAGGCAGAGCACAAACTGGGGATGCTTTTTTTGCAGTTTGCCACCTGCTATCCTGTGTTTGTTTCCTTCCACCTGGCACGAGGAGACGGCGTCGCTGCCTGTTTCTTTATTGGTGCAGACGCCCCTCTGCAGCCCGCCGCATACGGACAAGTGGTAGATGTACTTGTCACTCATCACCGGGTAATCTTTGCCTTTCAGGGAGCTCAGGTCGTACTCGAATCCGCTTCTCGGGTCGCTGACACGGCATTCGTCACCTGAGGGGACCGGCGGGCAAACAGCCATGTAAAACCACTTCTAGCAGTCAGGTGCATCCCTCAGTGTGGCGACTCTACCTTGGGACTTCCTGATGGGACAAGCTTCGGATGTACGCCAGATGAAGACGTACTCGCAACCGTCCTGCCGGTCAAACATGGGGGAGCTCTGGAAATACAAACACACATACACTGAGCATCTCTCACCCAGCTGCAGAGCCCTGCCAAGTAAGAAGGTTACAGATTACTCACTGGGCCGTCGTCACAGAGTAAGATGATGCGTGTGGAGTAGCGAGACGTAGCGCCGCACAGGTCCCCGTTGTGGTACAAGATGCTGATGGAGCCGTCATCCGCCACTTGCGGGCTAGCCTGGACCAGACCCAGGCTGTAACCGGCTCCATCAATGACGGCGCAAGCACCCAATGGGCCCACTGGAGGGGGACATAGATGCATTTTGCGGTTAAGAAATCTCTAACGCCATACAAGTACTGATGGGGCTGAATTAAGTGAGAGGCATCGCTCACTGACCAGGACAGTCATTCAGAGAGGGAAGAGGTCTGCAGACATTGATGTAAAAGCTGCGTGACTTCACCGGGTCGGTGTCTATAGCAACCCAGGGACTGTCCTCTCCACCTCGAACCAGATGACTCAGGTCATACTCGTTACCACGGGAATCTATAACCCACATAAACGCGTGTTACATCTAAGGAGGAGGCCGAATCTTGCGACGTCCTGCCAATACCGATGACGCGACAGTCCACCGACGCGGGGACGCAGGCCAGCGCGGTGGAGAACTCAAAGAGGACGTCATGGACCACGTGGCTGGGCAGGGTGTTCAAGTCCTCGCGGAGCAGCTTCAATGAACCAGGGTGCGCGTTTGGATCACACACAAAGTTAATGGTGAAGGTGTCCCGCGTTGCTGGAAAGAAAACAGAGTTTCAAACCAAAAACAGGTTCAAGAAAAGTAGGGGTCAGTTCATTCTTCAAACCTGTAGAATCGTCACGGGGTCCCTTGTATGTCAGTTTGAGGAGGCCATCGGTGGAGTACTGGAGGGTTTTCTCCACCCCCACCGGGCTGATGGGATGCCCGTCTTCCAGCTCACAGCCCGCCATTCCCGCGCCGCACTCTGCCAGGTCTGAGCAGATGTTCACCTGTGAGGCAGGACAAACCAGGTGTTGACCTTCTCATAGTGAGAATGGATTGAATTATTTTACACACAAAGCTTAGTCTGCTTATTTTGTGCTCTGAATGCAATCTTAATCCTTGCTGCTGATCCCAACATCCATCTTACTAAGAAGTCTTTTCCATTGGCGTTGGTCTTGTATCCAGTCTCGGAAGCGAGCGGCTGCAGATTGAACTCCAAGCCGGTGTCGGGATCTATCACGGCACAGCTCTGAGATGGAAGCACATATGGAGCACAGATGAAGCTGAGCGATTTACAAATTCAAATAAAACCTCGATAAAATGACTTACGTTGTTCTTGGTCGTGGTGATGGCACATGCTGCCCTGGTCTCCCAGATGAAGTTGGCAGTGCAGTTCTGGTACATGAGGAATCGTGGACCCATTGACTGTGTGAAGATGAAGGCCAACAGCAACAATAAGAAAGTGACGTCGAGAAGGTTGAGCTAAGCCTCGCCCACCCAAAGTGTTTCCACCGACCAGCATTCCCCTGGTGCACACCAGGTGGATTCGGGTGGTGTACGTCAGCTTCAAGCCGTCTGACTCGCAGGGGTCGCCGTCCGTGAACTCCAGCAGCAGGCGGTCGCGGCTTTTGATGACGGGGCCACGCTTGGAGATGCCCATGTTACTCACGGACACCACTTCTTGTGGGAAGCCCTGAAGGACGGGTGGGAGGGATAAGACACAATTGACTTTTTTGATACGTAGTTTATGCAAAAAGTGGTAGCGAGAATTACGAACCTGCGTGGTTGTGTACTTCATCTGGCATACGGAAGCGTGGCGGTCGCAGCCCATGACGGCGTTGATGGGCCGACAGATGTTGATGTAGTACTTGCGCAAGTTGCCGGTGTCGGACAGGTCCATGGCCTGCCAGTTGCTGCCGGACGTGGGGTAAGACAAGCTGCAGACAGGACGAAGATGTCGGACTAGGGCAGTGCTTCTCAAATAGTGGGGCGCGCGGTGCGATACCAAGGGGGGCGCGTGTGACACCAGGGAACATGCTTTTCTTTTGGCTGTACTAAAGGGTAATTAGACATCCACTGCAGTAGGTGGGAGTGGCGGTATCACTGTAAGCAAACAATTTTTTTTATAACAATTGATACGCAAAATCAACAAGGTACTGCAAACTCTTTATTTAGGAAATCACAAGAGTATTGTAGTATACAAAGTGCTTATTTTAACACTGAACTTTGATGTCGTGTTTTTTCTTTAAATGTGCGGCGAGATTTGTGCTCCCGGAATATTTGATCACCACATGGCAGGATTTACAAACTGCACGTGTCTTGTCCGTTGAGCCATCTTTTCTCTGGAATCCAAAGTGCTTCCAAACTAATGACTCGAAGCCTAAAAGGGAGCAAATTTCCTCGTCTTTTTGGACACTAACTCCCCTTTCACGTGCGTGCTCTGCTCACAACACAACACGAGCGCACTGCGCACGGAAAGAGGAAGCAAGCAACAATGAACTGGATTTCAAAATAAAATTGCGTCTAATGTCCGAGGTCAAACACGGCGATATAAATCGATGTTTACCTTTAGCATCGATGCCAATAAATCGTCGAGCATTATATCGATTAATCGATGTGTATCGATGAATCGTTACACCCCAAGTATTCAACTAATCACTTGAATCGTCTAATTAACTCGAAACACCTGCATGGGTTTCCTGAGCCTTGAAAAACACGCAGCTTGGTTCAGTAAACTAAATTACAAGTATGGGGAAGACTGCTGATCTGACCAGTGGACCATCATTGACACCCTCCATCAGGAGGGTAAGACACAAAAAGAGATTTCTCAAAGAGCAAGCTGTTCACAGATTGCAGTTTCAGAGCACATCCACAAAAGGTCTGTTGGAAGGGGGAAATGTGTCAGGAAACGCTGCACAACCAAGAGAGATGACAGTATTGTGAAGAAGAGTCGCTTCCAGAATTTGGGGGCGTTTCAAAGATAGTGGGCTGAAGCTGGAGTCCAGGTATCAAAAACCACTGTTCAGACGTGTCTGGGAAATGGGCTACAATAGCCTTATTCCGATGGTCAAGCCACTTCTGAACTCAAGACAACGGAAGAAGCGTCTGACTTGGGCTATGCGAAAGAAGCACTGGACACTTCCAGAGTGGTCCAAAGTCCTCTTTTCAGACAAAAGCAAGTTTTGTACGTATTTCATTTGGAAGTCAAGGCGCCAGAGTCTGGAGAAAGGCTGGAGAGGAGCAAAATCCAAGTTGCTTGAAATCCAGTGTGAAGTTCCCACAGTCAGCGATGGTTTGGGGAGCCATGTTGGTCCACTGTGTTTCATCAAGTCCAGAGTAAATGCAGATTTTAGAGCACTACATGCTTCCGTCTGCTGGAAAGCTCTATGGAGAGGATGATTTCATTTTCCAGCATAATCTGGCACCTGCCCACAGTGCCAAAACCACCAGTAAATGTTGTACTGACCATGGCATTACTGTCCTCGATTGGCCTGCCAATTACCCTGACCTGAACCCCATAGAGAATTTGTGGGGTATTGTGAAGAAGAAGCTGAAAGACACCGGGCCCAACAATGCAAATGAGCTAAAGGCCGCTATTGAAGCATCCTGGGCATCCATATCAACTCAGCAATGCCACAGGCTGATTGCCTCCATACCACGCCACGTTGATTGCAGTAATTCATGCAAAAGGATTCCCAACCAAGTACTGAGTACATTAATGGACATTTTCAAATGTTTGATTTTGTTTTGCTGTTATAAATCTTTTTTTTTTTTTTTTTACTTGGTCTGAGGAAATACCGTTTTTTCCCATGTATAATGCGCAAAATTTAACTAATTTATTGTCCTAAAATCTGGGGTGCGCATTATACATGGGTACAAAAAATAAAACCTTTTTTTTTTTTTTTTAAATCCGTACATGATACAAAGACCGCCATTACAGATGCGCTTTCTTCTCTGGTGTTCACTTCAAACACGCTCCATACAAACACAATGCTCTCGTATCAGACGCTTGCTCGATCACCTGCTCGTTTGCTATCACAATGTACCCTACACAAATCCGAAACATTTCTTCGCTATCGAGTTTGCTAGCGCATGCGCAGTGATACTGACCGGCAGAATTACATCCAGTTGTTCCCAAAGATGATCTTTTTTCTGAAATAATTTTACGTTTACGGACTTAAGTAGGAGTCAAAATTTGGGTGCGTATTATACATGGGTACAGGCTTTTTTCCAGCATCAACATGCCATTTTTAGGGTGCGTATTATACATGGGGGCGCATTATACATGGAAAAAACGTTATTCTAATATTCTGAGATAGGATATTTGAGTTTTCTTAAACTCTATGCCATATTCAGCAATATTAAAATAATAAAAGGCTTGCAATATTTCAGTTGATTTGTAATGACTCCAGAATGTATGACTTTTTTTTTTAATTGCATTACAGAAAATAAAAAACGTATTCACAATATTCTAATTTTCTGAGACAGTCCTGTAAAGAAAGCAGCGTACCAAATTGCTCAGTGCGAGAAAAAAACACACCATTGCAGAAGAGCTGATACTACCTGGAGCCGTGGATATGGTCTCCGTCATGCTGCCTCATTTTGAGCACAAATTGTTTTATTCATTTTTGTTTTGTAGGTTAAAATGTTTTATATATTGTGCTCCTGAGTTAATGTTGCTGATTACTTTGAATTGAATATTATTTATTGCTGTTATTTAATTTAATATTATGTATGTTTCTTATTATTTTATTCTATTTTTTCCAGCATAAAATGGCAGTTGGTCAAGAATTTTTATAGTTTAAATAATTATAATTTATTTTTAATTTCAGGCAAAGTGATGCATGTGCAATCCCTGCCATCCACTGCACATCGAGCTGACGGGGATGAGGAGCAAATTCAGCGACAGATTTGTCCTCCCCCGTCAGAGCACAAAGAGATTTGGACAGTCAATTATTCCAGCTTCACTCCGACTCCGACAACCAGGCCCGCAGGCATGGAGAGACCTGGAGCAAGAGACTTGGGACTTTTTATCTGCACATGATGCACTTTAGCAAACTACCAGCTTGTACTGTATATTTATTGGACCAGCAATGTGTTTATATTTATTGCATTGTGAACTCAGTTTTTCTGTTTGTCTTCCTCTTTTTAAACGTCATGAGCTGTTTGACAACTGATTTTCCCCAGAGGGGACAATAAAGGTTTCAATCAACCAATCAATCAATCAATCAATCAATCAATCAAATCAGTTCTGTTAATGACTAAAAAACAATGTTATTAATAGTTATTCTTTATTGTAAGTTTCTTTTTTATTTATATTTTGTTTTCTTTAATGTTAATAACATGGGGGGCGCGAAATGTTTTGTTCTCCCTAGGGGGGGGGGGCAACACAGAGAATTATTGAGAAGCACTGGACTAGGGTATGCATCAACGCCATACAGTGAGCAAAATCAAATATTTACTGAGTGTCCTACCTGGACAGGTCATACTGGTCCAAAGTTTTGGGGTCAGTCACCAGACACTCGTGAGGTCTTTCGGGACACGCATACGATGTGTACCAGTGAAAGTTATACGTGTACTTGTCTTCCACCTGTGACCAGTGAAGAGCATTAGAGAAGCTAAAAGTCAGAACATTTGTACAGAACCAAAAAGCAACGGGAGGTCCACCTGGAATTCTGGTTTTCCGGCACCAGCTTCAGGGTCACATAGGAAGGAGATGAGAGTTGATCGGAGCGTGTGTTGCTGGTTGTTATACTGCGAGCCGTTGCTGTAGGACAACTGGATCAGGCCGTCGTAGTAGGACAGCCGTGAGTTGGCCTGGCCCAGACTCCAACTACTACAATGACAGGAAAAAAAAATATCCATAGTCACATAGAGAGCCGAGGAAAAGGAAAACATAACTTGATCATTTGTAGATGTTGACAAACTGTGGTTTGCTGTACCTTGTTTCTTCCTGGCACGCGCCGGCCTTTTCGGGACAGTTGGCGACCGTGACCGGGCCGCACACGTTGATGTAGTAGTCGTAGTTGTCGTTGGTCAAGTTGTAATAGCCGCCATTAGCCTTGGTGAGCGGCGACAAGTCGAAGGAGAAGCCTGGGGAGTAGAACCGCTCACTTACGTTCGTCAGACCAAAACAGAGTTCTTGACGGTATCGCAAGCGACATACCGGCCTGCAGGTCCTCCACTTTGCAGTTGTCCCCTTGGGTCTTGGAGAGGACGCACGCGGCCGCAGTGTACCACTCCAGCTCGTACATGCAGCGATCTGATGAGACGCTGCGGAGGACGGGCGCGCTCTCCAGATCTCCTGCGAGGGATCCAAAACAATAAATCCGACACCATTTTGCTTTACAGATTACCGTTTTTTTCCGTGTATAGTGCGCCCCCATGTATAGTACGCACCCCTAAAAATGGCATGCTGATGCTGGAAAAAAGCTTGTACCCATGTATAATACGCACCCAATTTTTATGAATTTTCTTTTAAAAAAAAATTTTTTTTTTTTTTTTTTTTTAAGTCCCAATGACAGTCACACACGCAGGGAGGCAATGGGTCCCATTTTTATAGTCTTTGGTATGGTCTTAACTAGGCTGGATGTAATTTTTTTTGTTGGCGTTGATTTCTCCGACTGCCCGTAAACGCACCATACCAAAGACTATAAAAATGGGACCCATTGCCTCCCTGCGTGTGTGACGATCATTGGGACTTAAAAGAAATAAAAAATAAAAAAAATAAAAAAAAAATTTTTTTTTTTTTTTTTTTCTTTTGTACCCATGTATAATGCGCACCCCGGATTTTAGGACAATAAATTAGTAAAATTTTGCGCACTATACACGGAAAAAAACGGTAGATTAAAATTGCATAAAATGATCACCTGGTTTGCACTTGAGCGTCAGGATGGTTTGAATCCTCGTGGTTTTGCTGCAAAAGTCTCCATCGGTGTACACCAGTCGGATGTCGTTTCCCTTCTCAGTCTTGCGGGGGGGCAAGAGGAAACTTCCCAGGCTGATCATATTCTGCTCTTTGTCTGAAACGCAAAATCGCAACCTTAGAATGAATGCCACTGGACATCCTCCACTTGTGTCTGTCGTTACGTGTCAATTCAAAGTGACCTCGCCGTATCTCTTCTTACCCTCGGCACAAATGGCGGCACTCTCCGGGCAGCCGGTAGCTCCTCCCGCCTGGACCACTTTGTGGCAAACGTTGAGGTAGAAGCGCTTTAAGTCTGACTCTGAGGATTCTGGATCCACCACCTCCCAGTTCCCGTTCAACTCTGACCCTGAAACAAAAGTTAAATAGACACTGATATGTTCTACAAGGGGGGGACATGAATTGGATCTTCCACACTCACCAGGCAAGCGAGTGAGGGGCGAAAGATCATAATGCTTGCTACCATCATCAACCCGACACAGAAGATCCTCCTTCTCCTTGACGCAGGCGTACGCGGTCTGCCAGTTAAAGTAGTACGTGCAGTCTGTCTCTCCGACAAACACTGGGGTCCCCACACCACCATTGGCTAAGCAAAAAATAGCAAACACTAAATCAGACTTGGCCACCTTGCTGCAGCTGAGGTCGGGCTGACGCCTCTTACTTGCGTTCTTGTTGCACTCAAAGTTGATGATGGTCATCCTCTGGAAGCCGGTGGAGCACTTGGCACCGTCAGGGTAGATAAGTGTCAGATCGCCATCTGAGTAACTGAAAGATGTGGCAGGCGTATTCATTTATTTAAATTTTTCTTTTACAGATTACAATTCCTGCGCTAATGAAAGAAATTACCGCAGTGTCTGGTTCTGGTATCTGCCGGCCACTTTTTTGCCATCACCTGTCTTCTTCACTTGGCAGGAGGAAACATAGTCCCCCAGGCTGTTGCATTCGTCCGAGGGCACTTTCCCGCACACGTTCAGGTAATAAATGTAGCTTTCAGTCCCATCGCTGTTTGAGGAATGGGCATAGTAGGGATGGTCCGCAGCTAGACGCAAACACGGGTTAAGTCTTCTTTGCAGGGCATTTAATCAATGTGATCAATTATTTTGAGGAGCTAACTTACAGGTCAAGGTGAGCGGGGTCAAGTCGACCGAGATGTCATGCTGCTGGCTGCTGAGTTTGCACGTGTCACTTTCCAAATAATCCCTGTGGCAGGCGTACTCGGTCTCCCATTCCACCTCGTAGCGGCAGTTGGCCTCCGCCGTCATTTTAGGGGTGCTGCCCTGTGAGCAGAAGGGCGTTCGAAACCAGAGTCATTCGCAGCTCGCGCCCAATGGGAACACGAGTGTGACCTACCGAACGTCGGCTTGATGGACAGATGAAGGTGATGGTGACGGCGGGAGAGTGTCCGTTACAGAAGACGGGGGGAGTCGTGGTGGCACTCAGGTTGTACTGCAGGCTCAGTCTTAAGAGTGTTTGAGAATTTTTTTTTTTTTAGTAGGTTTTTTTTTTTTGCTTTAAATAAGATTTTGCAATCTCAAGTGGACCTCGAGGCTACCTGTCGTTTGAGACGAGCTCTAAGGGCTTGGTGGGGAAGCCCATGTTGTAGCCCACGTTCTTGGTAACCAGGCAGGCGGCAGAACCTTCCGGACAATGTGTTTCTCCGCCACCTGACAAAGCGAAGGAACATGTCACTTCATATGAGAGAACCTCAAGGTAGATACAGTTGTGTTCGGAATAACAGCAGTGCAATGTATGCTTTTGAGACCTCAACCAAGAAATAGAGATGAAGTCGGTGGACACAGATGTGACCCAGTTACCAGAAAGTTGTTCGCACTGCTTTAGTTCTGAAAACAACTCTATTGCGACATTGCGGGCGACTGACTGAGGCTGCGGCAGATGTTGACGTAGAAGTCGACGCTGTCGTCGCCGTCGTCGACCAGGTAGCCGCCGCCGCTCACTTTGATGAGCGGGTTGAGGTCGTGCTTCTTGCTGTCGGAGTCGAAGGCGAAGCACGGCACCTGCGCACGCGTGCACATTTCGGTTACCGACAACATTTGATAATTTATAGATCTTTTGGTTCATCAAAAGTGTTTGCACCTCTTTGTGTGGTTTGAATTTGTCGCTGCTGCAGGCCACGTAGGTCCTCCACTCAAAGTAATGCATACACTGAGAAACGGCCACAAATTCCGGAGTACCCTGTGGGCCACAACAATTAACACAAGTGCAAATTGGATAATATGCAAACATGTGGTGACTGACCAAAAATGAACCACGCCTAATGTAAAACCTAATATTATAAAAAACAAAAAAAATCACATTTTCCTCAACAATACAAGACTTTCTTTCTATATTTTTCCATCCTAGTCAGCTGCTTCTTGTTAGTGTTCCAAAGCACCGTGACAGACCATCTACTTCTGCATCTACTTGGACGAGATGGTGATGTAGGATTGTTTGGCAAGAGGTGACAGGAAGTGAGGGACACCGTTGAGCCGCAGACTCTCACAAAAGCGAGCGCGCACGTGCGAAGTGTGGTTGCCGCTGTTGCAATTGTTGACTCTCATTGCAGCCAGGCTTCAGAACAATTTAAGCCAGATGTAGCCTCTCTGTAAACGTTATATTATAATATTCGTTTTGTGTCAAGACGTTAGAGTGTGTCAGTGGGAATGTTTGTCTATTTGAAAGGTCATTAAAATTGGACCTGGGATCCTGTAGGCTACGCAGCTCCTGTCTGACCATATCTAATTCTGTGTCAGCCAATGCTTGTGTGAGCTCACCATGGTTTTGCCGCACTGGAAGCCGATGGTGGTTTGGATGAAGTTGTCATTTCCTGTACATTTAACTTTACTGTTGTAATCAAGGACGGTTCCGGACAGATTCCGCAGGGTCAGCTCACCTGCACGACGAGGGAAAAAAAAGATGCATGTGATTCTGAGTGGGTCTAGAAAAACACTGCATGCTTTGAAAAATAAATATTCACCCCATCTGAGCCTCTGCCCTTTGAGAAAATCATTTGTCACAGTTGCCATGTTTGTCGTCGATGTAAATAAACAGCAGTGGGAAAAGTTCTGCTATGGTAACGCCACCACTCACTTGTGACTTGGCAGCTACAACTTCATTAATGTTACACTGAAATTATTAATGAACTATTTCAAGGCATCGGGACGATTGAAAGGTCAACAAATTAAACTTTACTGTTAGATAGACGCATATTCCCTTCAAGAGCAAGATAACTGTGCTTGCTTTTGGCTGACACAGCCACACAGGTTATTCTTTAACATTGGTTATTGTTGCTCAACTAAAATAGCTTTAAAACATCTTGTAACCGCTCATGGCGGTCATGGAACAGCTTGCATAAAGCAATCAATCAACACAGTAACTTTGTTCAATGAGGCAGACTTGGGAGAAACACACAGGACAGGACAGAAGTACACAAGTGACTCACCGACAGATTGGTAAATATCGCTGGTCAGGTCGCGGGCGCAGACAGCGGTGCCATCACCGCAGGGGGTGGACGGGGACGAGTCGCACAGCTTGAGCGTGTAGCTTATTTTGTTGTCCAGGTCAATCGCCTCCCATTTGTAGCTATGAGACAAAGGCAGAAAAATCGGACCTCAGTACCAGCCCTTTCACCCAACAGGCCTACAGTTAGGGGTGGGGTGATGTGTCTTTGTAATGTCCACATATCTTATCTTATCTATCTTCGTTATTGGCAGACAGTCATGGAATAAAGACGTGTTCCTTCCTTCTGCCACATATCAATCTTGAGACTTAATGCTTTTCTATTTATCATAGCAGAGATTTGTGGAACATTAATTAAATTGGGGGAAGTAGAATCCAATTATCTACTTGTCTCCAAAGTTAAACGTCATCAAAAAGTCTTTGTTTAACGATACGACGGAGTGTTAGTTCGCTGCAGCGTCAATATTTGCTCACTTTGCAATACGTTGGCAGCTACTCGATGCTAGTGGGAGGAGAAATTGTACAGTACAGTACAGTGCATGTTGTTGACCGGTGTTAGCTGCTAGCACGCTCTTTTAGCTAACCCACAACCATTGAACGCGATCACGTGAGCCAATTGACACGCTGGTGTGTGTGATTAGGCGATTTCAAATTGATTTTATTTTTCACGGGCTGGAATGAAAGCCTCCGTTGTGTTGTTTGTTTGTTTGGTTTTTGTTTTGGGGTTTTATTTGTTTGGACTCGAGGTGTGTTTACCTGCAGAGGTCCTGGTACCAAAGGTTTGCCTCCTCCTCCTTCCCATCCGCCGCTGCAGTCGTCGTCGCTCCGGAGAAGACCAGCAAACATCCCACACTTGCCACCAAGCAAAGCAAGCCGACCTGGGGTAGGCGACGCCAGCCGTGGTTCGGTAAAAACATGCTCGAGCGGTGGGTGGGTGTTCAGCAGGACGACATGATAAGCGCGTCTGGAGAAGAATCGCTAGGTAGGAAGTGACTGCGCCACATGATTCAACGTCACATGACTGTCATGTTGCTCAGCCGTGCGGCCTTCGCGGAACGTGGGATATTCAGGCACGCGCATGACAACTTTGGAACGTTAACACTTCTGCGTTAGCAACGAATTCGCTTCGTCTTGTCTCCTGTTCTACGAAATAAACAAAGAGACCCGACGTTACTTGAAGAAACTGTAATAAAAAATTAAAAAAATAGTGACACCGCTTCATACCAAACCTTTGAAAATATAAAAATAATTGCCTCACTATTTTAGATTTTGGACATTAAGTGTTTTTGTCATTGAGTGACATTAACATGTAGTGAGCATCTATGTATGTCCATAAAAAAACAAAATACTGAAGCAAGATCAGGCCATGATATACTGTACATGACCACACGAGGACAGCATTGCTCTCTTCGTGTTGATTGACTCTTGTCACCACTCAGGCGTAGGAGTTTGTTTGCAGTTTTGTCTCTATTTGCGCTGAAGAAAAATGTGTCTGCACTTGCCGTCATACATCTATGTATATTTGTGGATGGTTATAACCAAACTAAATAGTTTGAGACGTGCCTTCACTCATGCATGGCGAGATCAGATCACGCAGGCAACGACTCGTCTGCTGCAGGGGCGGGGGGGCTCAAATAGTTTTGTGTAGTGTTTGTATGCACGTTGAATGATGGCCTCATAAAGTCAATTTAAACATAGTACTGTATTTGTCATCTATAATCTTAATGACATATCCAAACATCTTGATTGCAAAGGTGCACAAACAAGTTTTAAATTTTCTTGGAAGCCTAAAAGTCAAAGTCAGTCTGCTTTATTGTCAATTTCTTCACATGTCAAGACATACAAAGAGATCGAAATTGCGTTTCCTACTATCACACGGTGGAGACAAGACATATTACACCCAATTGGTCCACAGACAAACAAAACATTCAAGTAAACAATACAAAAAGTAAAACTAAGAAAGCACATACAATGAATAAATAAGAGCAACTTGGTTGAAATGGTGCATACACAATTGATTTGTATGCACATGGGTATGTACAAAAAAAATCATTGTTTTGATTGTTAGATTTTGGATGAAATGCTGTAAAAAAGTGATACGTAATGTCTATAACAATGGGTGACAACAGTTGAGAACCACTGCTGTCAAAAAAAATTCAACACCTCAGTGAACCACAGAGATTAACTCTCAATTTAATACATTCAGAAATAATTTTCACATCTGTGAATAATGGGGGTACATTGTTTCTGTGAAAGATGTATGTCAATGGAGGGGAGGAAAAAATAAAGGCAAAATATAAAGAAAATGTCATTTGCTTTTTTATAGGTGAAGTGGCAGAGTAGAAAATAGAGTGGAATTCTAAAACAGATTACTGTGGGGAAAAAACATTGAGATTTGATTGTAAAGCCAGTGGACGCCGGCAGATGTTTTGACTTTCTGCGAAATGGCCTCTATTGCATGACTTTCGAGTGCTCTGTGGTCTTTGTTATCAGCCAAACTGCATACACGCACTGATCCAATGATAACGGGTACATTCATTTAGGCTAAACCTAAGCTAAAAATGCAAGTGACATTGAAAGTGATGTTGCACTTCCTAACATTTATGTGAGATTATTTTACTTATACTTTAGGTACGAACGTAGTTTATACTCCAGGGCTCTCCCTACAGGTATGGAGTGCCACTACATCAGTGAGCATAAGCGGTTAAAAGAATGGATGGAGATATTCTACATACCTGTAAATCTCGTAATCTTCTCTGTCCTTTTCTTTCACTTTCTGATATCAGTGTGCCATGGTGTCAGTCGTTTGTGGTTTCCTTCCGTCCCACTGCCCTAAAAGAAAAGGAAATCAACATCCTGAGTTCTCTTCGGACTTTTTGCCGACCTTCTCGTAGGCGGTCAAAGTTGTGGTCCACATCACCACATCAAGGTCAGAATATGAGACATTTGACATGTGATTTACAAGTTAAATGCCTGACAGACTTTGTGCATAATGTCTGAGATGCGTTTGAGTTGGCCTTATTCTCAGCATGTCAATCAAACTTGTCTCAAGGCAAAACAAGAGGGTGAGGCAAAGGAATGAAAGATTTAAGAGAGAACTAACAACTGTGAGACAAAACCAGTTTTGCATGGATTACAAAAGCACTAAATATTTCCTCAATCCCAACTTTTTACAGGCAATTAAAAAAGTGAACAATTTGATGACTTTAAACCAACAGAACCTTGACAGCATTTGTCACCAGTTGAGCTGAATCACAATGTGTCCGAATGATGACCTTAACGCTGACTCAGTTGAGTCATAACAACGAATGACGTTTGCTATTCATATTTGGACAAGAAAAAGTTCCTAATCTTGCAATATTTTTCAACTGCAAATTTGTAATCCTTCATAACTGGTTGCATCCAGGAAATTGCTTCTCGAGAAATTCACAATGTAAAAAAAAAAGTGAAATAAAATCGCTTTACTTTGGCAAACACAATAAACAAGTCAGCATTATCTTTATAGTCCATAAAAGTGCCTCATAGTCGTTTGTCAGTTGAGCAAGTCGTTGAGTTTTACAACAATCCTACCGCGCCTTGATCCTCTAACCAAGAGACGTGGTGGACAAATAAAGTATTGTCAGAAGGAGAAGGGGTTCAAAAGTCAGCTCCAAAGTAAACAGAAAAATATGAACGGGGAAAAAAAAGCACAATGGACATTATTGTGTTAATATAGTGGAGACGGGAAACAAGTCGGGCTGGACGAGTCAAGCACTTAAAGACAGGAATTTGATTTTGTTTGAAGGTCTTTTTCATCCAAGCCTGGAATTGAGAGTCCGGCTCAAGCCTGCAGTGTCTCTTCCTTGTCTGGAGAAAGTTTGCCATGCAACGAGCTGTCTGGACTTGTCGAGCGAGTCGGGAGGCATGCGGGAACCTTTCCACTACCTCCTCCGCCTCTTCCCTGAGGAACACCACATTCCTCGCATCTTCTCCTTCCACATTGGCAATGACATAAATTACAAGGTCCACCGTGGATTCCCAGGCATCTGAAGTGAATCCCACTGTGGCTGCTAGAGCACAGTAAGTGACGCCAAGGGGGTACATAGGGAGGCCACACCGGAAAATAACATGCAGTAGTATGTCTGTGAAACTTGGGACGAAAACTCCAAATGGTCTTTCGTTTCGACACAAAGCTGGGAAAAATATCTCAGCTACATGCAAGCTTGCGGGATTGAACAACGCGGGGGCCTCGGAATAGCTCTGCAGATAATTCTCACACTTGGTGCCAAGAGATTGCAGGATGTCTGTGAGCGCCTGTCAAGCATGTCCATGTTGACGTCGAGCTGTACGTTGGGGCCGGCCGGCTGGGCCCTGGGTGACTCACCTCCTGGGGCTATAAGGAGGAGCCTTGACTGGAGCGCAGAAACCAGTTGCGCCACTCTCCCGCTGTGAATCACTTCCAGAGCTGGAGCTCTCTGGCGTGAACAGAGGCACAACAAGCAGGACAGCCAGGACCCTGCACCCAGCAGGAACCTCGCATCCATCTGGGACCCCTCGAGCCAAAAACTAACTTGGGACTTTGGCGTGCATTCCACTGAAGGAACCAGTCGGACAGGATTCTGGGGTTTGACAACAAGGATTCTCTTTTTGACTTCATGCCTATGAAAATTAGCTATTGTCGGTACGGCACTACGCACTCTTGAGGACTTGCAAGTTGCGAGAAAATAATCGGGGCAGGCCTTTTCCAGCACTTTTCCACAGGTAGGTGCCATGCAATAATTCACAGCAAGATATCACAACTGCTTGTTTCTCTGCGCTATTAAGAGAAGTTGGAATTATTCGGTCCCTGACCAGCAGCCATAGAATCTTCTGAATCATTGTAGTACATTTTTCATATCATCCCACCGGGCGGTACAGCTAAGGGGGGGCACATTAAAGATCAGGAGTAGGGGTGCCGTCTTCAAGTTCCCTCTTCAAGGCATAGAAGTCGGCTGTAACCACTCCCACAACGGCGCAGCACTTGGAGTCAATGTTTGCATTTCAACAGACTTGACCAATAAAGATTATTCTGATTCTGATTCCAGAGAAGATTCCTCCCCGGCTCCCGACATGGCAAACGGCTCCATATACCAGCTGATCGAAGATTGCGAGGCCACCCACAAGGGGCTCTACAAGTTCTACGCCGCCATCATGATTATAATCGTCATCCTGGCCTTGCCTCTCAACATGTCCGTCCTGCACCTCTTCATCTTCAAGTTGAAGTTCTGGAAGTCCAACAGCAACAACGTCTTCCTGTTCAACCTGGTGCTGGCCGACATGCTGCTCCTCTTCAGCCTCCCCATCAAGGCATACAACTTCATCCAGGGGGAGCGGCGGAACAGCAACGACGCCGTCTGCAAAGCCATGCTCTTCATGCTCTTCCTCAACCGGGGAGCCAGCATTGCGTTCCTCACCGTCACGTCCATCGACCGCTACTTCAACGTAGTCCACCCAGGCCGCAAGAATCTGCTTAAAGCTCTCAAGAAATCGCCGCACATCTCCATCTTCATCTGGCTGCTGCTTCTGCCCCTCACCATTCCGACCATGCTGAAGAACTTTGACTGCTGCAACAGCCACAGGAGTGACCAGGATGACACTCTGATCAAGGTACGGTGAGCCGTGGAGGGAATTTATGATATTGAGAATTTTTTTTTTAACATTCAGTGGGGTCACTTGTATCTTCAGAAAGCAGGTACATGAAAGATAAAGAAAGCTCAAAGAAGCTGGAGAAGGCTGCGCTATGTCACTGGCTCCAGGCTCGACGTGTCCTGCCAGTCTATTAATAAAACATCTTGCTTCGTCGTTAGTAATGTGGCCTCATGGGAAGAAAGTTTACATGGGATCTCGGCTGCTACTTCGGCTTCCTGCCGCATTCCAAAAACATGCGCTGATGATCGCTCCAAATTACTTTGTGTTTACAAACTAAATGTACGTTGGCTTGAACTCAGCAGGTAAAACAATCTTTTATATTCACAGTGATGACTCTAAACTGTTCTTGATGTTTATGTAAAAGTACATTAGGAAGACTGAAATTGATTTCAGTGTTTACAAAAGACGTCTGTTAGTCCAAAAGTTATTTGAAGACTTAATAGTGGAGATCCTCACCTCTGTGAATTAAACCATGCGTGATAAAGGTCAGCTTGAGGAGAGAAACAAAAAAAAAAACTGTCTGTGGCGCTAGCTTAGCATTGCTGCCGACACATACGCGCGCTATGCAAGGGTCACTAACAAAATACAAATGGGTGAACAATTAACATGAGATGTTCTTCTGGGAGTTATTCAACATAAAACACAAGATGAGCTCAAGAATTGTTTTCTGTTGTAGTTGCCTGGCATTGAATAAAAATGACTGAAAAGTGGCCGATATGAGTCAATTAAATTGCCATTCCGTTTGAAGTTGCATCGTTCCTATGCGGGGCTCTCACGTTCATCTTTGTGTGCCTCAGGATGTGGTGGACAGTTTAAGAGAAGCGGTCTTCTTCACGCAAATCCTCATCCCCTTCATCATCCTGGTCTACTGCACCGTGCACATCGTCAACCGCTTGCGCAAGAAGACGGTGGGCAACAAGACCAAACTGAAGAGAGCTGTTTTCCTCGTCACCTCAGTCATGGTGGTCTTCTCGATCTGCTTCCTGCCGTGCACCATCGCGCGGATGGTGCTGCTGGTGGCCCGTGTGCAGGAGTGGGGGGAGTCAGCCCAGGACAAGGCGACGGTGGTTTTTGACGGCCTCATGGTTCTGTCCTACTTGGATTGTCTGCTGGACCCGCTGGTCTACTGCTTCTGCAGCACCAAGTTCAAGGCGCTCTACTTGTCCAATTATTTCCCCTTCTTGCTGAAGGAAGATTCTTTGCCGATGGACAGCTCCACGGGGAACACGTCAAACCCAAAACGCAACAACGTCATCTGAGAGCCGAGCCGCCACAACGTGGACTTCATTGGTAAACTGGGACCATACCTGATTCTGTTATTTTACGGCGGAGGAGAGGTCTGACGTTCTGGATTTAAAGCGGACACATTTGTCTTGGTTTTCAAAACCAATTACTGACTGAAAATATCTTCTTTGGTAACAAGTTAACAAGATTATCTTGAATATGATATTGAAAATGAGATTTTGTTTATCAAAAGGTCTTCTACTAGCATGTAATTTGTCAAGGTCATTATTTGTAAATAAATAAAGATGACATATTTTTAATTTAAAGCCTTTTTTTCTACATGGCAATGGATAGTGTACCTAATGAAGCGTCCATCCGAAATGTGACAAGCGTGACGAAATAATCAACAATCCCATATGACTTCACACTGTGCGTTGCACAACAACTGAAGGTCATAACGGGAAGATGACTATTATTCATGTCACTTTGTCAATCCTGATTTCCTTAAAGGCTAAATGGAGGTCAGGTTTCATTCCAAAAGGAATGTCCAATCATAAACTGTTAATGCCCTACAAAAGTTCCAGTGTGAAAGTGCATTTTAAATACATTTATATAACATAAAATATTATATAGATATATATATATAAAAAATTCCCCTCTCACCCTCCGCGGGTGGTCTCCCACTCCAAGCTCGGGTCCTCTACCAGAGGCCTGGGAGCTTGAGGGTTCTGCGCAGTATTTTGGCAAGCTCTTCTTTGAGGCCCTGGTATTTCTCTAGCTTCTCAAGTTCTTTTTTCCTGATGTTGCCATCGCTTGGTATTGCTACATCCACTACAACGGCCTTCTTCTGCTGTTTGTCCACCACCACAATGTCCGGTTGGTTCGCCATCACCATCTTGTCAGTCTGGATCTGGAAGTCCCACAGGATCTTGGCTCGCCCGTTCTCTGCCACCTTAGGGGTGCTTCCCACTTTGAACTTGGGGCTTCCAGTCCATACTCTGCACAGATGTTCCTGTACACTATGCCAGCCACTTGGTTATGACGTTCCATGTATGCTTTCCCTGCTAGCATCTTACACCCTGCTGTTATGTGCTGGACTGTCTCAGGGGCCTCTTTGCACAGCCTACACCTTGGGTCTTGTCTGGTGTGGTAGATCTTGGCCTCTATTGCTCTGGTGTTCAGAGCCTGTTCCTGTGCAGCCATGATGAGTGCCTCTGTGCTGTCCTTCAGTCCAGCTTTTTCCAGCCATTGGTAGGATTTCTTGATGTCAGCCACTTCACTTATCTGCCGATGGTACATCCCATGTAGGGGTTTGTCCTCCCATGATGGTGTCTCTAGCCACTCTTCCTCTGTTTGCCATTGTCTGAGACATTCACTGAGCACGTCATCCGTTCGGGCCTTCTCCTTGATGTGCTCATGGATCTTGGCAGTTTCATCCCGAACAGTGGCTCTCACACTCAGTAGTCCTCGGCCTCCTTCTTTACGGCTAGTGTACAGTCTCAGGGTGCTGGACTTAGGGTGGAACCCTCCGTGCATGGTTAGGAGCTTCCGTGTCTTGACATCTGTGGTTTGCGTCTCTTCCTTTGGCCAGCTTACCGTTTTTTTCCGTGTATAGTGCGCCCCCATGTATAGTACGCACCCCTAAAAATGGCATGCTGATGCTGGAAAAAAGCTTGTACCCATGTATAATACGCACCCAATTTTTATGAATTTTTAAAAAAAAAAAAATTATTATTATTATTATTTTTTTTTTTAAGTCCCAATGATCGTCACACACGCAGGGAGGCAATGGGTCCCATTTTTATAGTCTTTGGTATGGTCTTACCTAGGCTGGATGTAATTTTTTTTGTTGGCGTTGATTTCTCCGACTGCCCTTAAACGCACCACCGCGCTCCGTGCGCATGGAGCGTGTTTGAAGTGAACAGCAGAGAAGAAAGGAACAAGGCAAAGTGTTGTGAAATAAAATATTACCTGTAATACGGATTTAGGTAGAGAACTGAACTCTCGCTCTTTATATAGCTGACGTGTCTTGCTCATCCGTTCTGCGCATCTGTAATGGCGGCCTCCGTATGATATCCGGTTTGCGTGTGTGCGAGAGCGAGAGAGAGCGAGAGAGAAAGCGTGCGAGAGAACGCTCAACCGTAGCGTGCCGCCGACCGCCCAACTGCACCGGGCTGGTCGATTAGTGTGACAGAGCCGTCGCTGAAATTTAGAAGATATTTTTAAAGTCCTGATGTACTTTCTAAAATTTAAGTGGACCTCAGTGCGCACTGCGCAGGGAGCTTAATTTGGTGCGGTCGCGCAACCGCAGCGCGCCGGGCGCTCACTGTCGCATTGCTTAAAGAGCGCCTTTGTGTTTTAGGATGAACAGCAGAGACCAAAGGAACAAGGCAAAGTGTTGTGAAATAAAATATTACCTGTAATACGCATTTTGTTATTTGCTGATTGAAACTGCTAATTAAACTGTGAATTGAAACTAATAGGAAGAAAACAACTCTCGCTCTTTATATAGCTGACGTGTCTTGCGCATCCGTTCTGTGCATTTTATTTCACAACACTTTGCCTTTCTTCTCTGCTGTTCACTTCAAACACGCTCCATGCGACCGCAATGCTCTCGTATCAGACGCTTGCTCGATCACCTGCTCGTTTGCTGTCCCGTGCGCGCACGAAGCGCGGTGGTGCGTTTACGGGCAGTCGGAGAAATCAACGCCAACAAAAAAAATTACATCCAGCCTAGTTAAGACCATACCAAAGACTATAAAAATGGGACCCATTGCCTCCCTGCGTGTGTGACGATCATTGGGACTTAAAAAAAAAAAAAAAAAAATTAAAAAAAAAAAATTTTTTTTTTTTTTTTTTTGTACCCATGTATAATGCGCACCCCAGATTTTAGGACAATAAATTAGTAAAATTTTGCGCACTATACACGGAAAAAAACGGTATTATTCCTGCAGGGTATCTGATGACTGGCAGGGCGTAGCTGTTTATTGCTCGGATCTTGTTCTTGCCATTTAGCTGACACACATATATATATATATATATATATATATATGTCCACCACCACTGTTCCTAGCACTGCACTCTTCTGGACTGAGATGTCTGATGTTGTTCCTGGAATCTGCTGTAGCCACTCCTCCAGTTTGGGGGTCACTGCCCCAAGTGCCCCAATGACCACGGGCACCACCGAGGCCTTCACTTTACAGGCCTTCTCAAGCTCTATATATATATATATGATTGCATACCTACCTAAACAAAACTATACATTGGTAAATATTGCCTACCATGGATGGTATCAGAGGAAATTACGACCTGGTCACCTCGATGATGTCGTCACGTGACACGGCCTGTGATGTCATCCAGCGGGCAAGTGGGCACATGTGTCTGTGCGTCTAAAAATAGAGGTCAGGCAGTGGGCGCACTTCGATTAACTTTGATTCATTCTAACTTTACATTATGTTGTCATAACATTATGTGTGGATGGACGTGTCGGGACACAACTACAGTTTTGGTCTGATGGAAAAGAAGCTGGCGATGATGCGGTGGGATGTGTCACGGCGCGCAAACTGAAAGTTGATAACTGATGAGTAAGATAATGAGCAGGAAAGATGAACAAGGTTTTTCCCGGGACTGAGTCATCGGTTTTAGACTCATCGAAACCCCGAATGCTGCTTTTTGATTGCGGTGTAAAGTTGTAGCGAATCTGGCTGAGCGACAAAGTAGCAGCTAGCTCATGTCGGAGCCGATGGAATAGCTAACCGATCTTGAAGCGGGGCATTCTAGAAGGTAGAGATGAGATTGCGAAATAAGATGTGCGGTCGGTAAGAGGCACGTACGTGTGAGGAAGCTACGAGACAAACAACTTCCTCCTCCCGTGAACTTCTGCGCCATCTTCAAACTCTTTTTGTTATCGCCATGGCAACGTCACAGATTGCATGAGAAGCCATGCGATTAACCAGCAAATAAATGATTGCCATGTGAGGTTTTGAGGCATCTTTGTCAGGAAAGGGAATGGTTTAAAGAGCTTCACTCCAAACAAGCTTCTAATACATCCGCTTTAGCAAATAAATGCCTCGCCTCCAATAAACACTATCTTTTATCGTGGGCCTCATCCACTACAAGTACTTGTTTTCAAATATTTTGTAGTGTAATCCACTACAACTAATAAATGCGTCATCCCAAGTCAGACAGATAAACACAGATACATTTTAATCAATGCATCATCAAACAAAGATCCGGATGGCCGTGGCCATGTTAGGGGGTCTTCCGCAATGCGGGACATGAGCAGACATGAGTGACTGCCTGTCACGACCACCTGAGGAATTTCACAGGATTTTCCAGCAAAGAGCTCGGGAAACACCGTCGACTTGTGATGTAATCATTCAGTTTGGATGCGTGGAAAAAATGGGAGCCCAAGCTAGAAGATACGGGGAGGCCTGACTTGAAACCACACCTCCAAGTATGAAGCTCCTTCTCTCACTTGGTCTGTTTGCGTGTGTGTGTGTGAAGGGGGGGCTGGCTCTTATACCGCCACTCATCTGTCTACCAGCAGTCAGCACCTTTGAGCCCGGCGTTCACTAACAGAGTGCTTCCTCGGAATGTGACTCAAACTCGACGCCACTCTCCTGGACGAAGAGAAGCAGAGACAGAGCAGGAGGATGGGAACCAACTCGTCGGCCGTGGACAACAAGTTGGACCACTGCAACGTGACAAATGCTGCAACGTACAACATCCTCTCCGGGATCATTGTGGGACAGTTTGCGCTCGGTCTGCCTCTCAACCTCTCGGTCCTTTACATCTTCCTCTTCAGGTATCTCCACCTCTCATATTTGGTCGACATATGATTCCTGTTTTCCCATGAAAAGTAGAAAATGCCTTAAACAGATTTTTGAACTGCCTTACCTCACATAAACATATTAATCTGTTATCTCAATCATCACAATGAACAAATACCATGCCTTGAAACATCATTCCTTCTGATTCATGGAGGTTCAAGTTCTGGAAGAACAAGAGCGTGTTTCTGTTCAACATCGTGGTGGCCGACTTTCTGCTGGTGGCCTGCCTTCCCAGCAAGTCCTACAGCTACCACCTGGGCCAGAGGCGAAGTACCAATCATGGGCTGTGCAGGACCATGCTCTTCATGCTCTTCCTCAACCGCGGGGCCAGCATCGCCTTCTTAGTCACCCTGACCCTGGACCGTTACTTCAACGTGGTGCACCTCGGACGGTGGAACTTTGTCAAGGTAATCCTCAGGCTGTGTTGGAAATCGCTCCCTGAGCAACTTTAATAATAGCAGAAAATCTTTCATTTTTCTGGGGATTTCTCAAGGTCCTGAAGAAGTCTCCGGAAATCTCGGTGGTGATCTGGCTGCTTCTATTGCCGCTCACCATCCCGATCATGGTCCAGAGCTTCGAGTGCTGCAACAGCCACGGACGAATCGTGGAGACCATCTACCATGACATCACAGACACCTCCAGAGAGGTACTGAACCCATCACGTTCTTAAAAAACACAATTGTACACGCAGAAGCGGGCATGTTTTACCACGGTGGTTCTCGGCCATAGGTTGTGTTCTTCTCGCAAATCCTCATCCCTTTCATCATCTTGCTCTACTGCACGGTGCGCACTGTCCATCGGCTCAGGAGGAAGACGGTGGGAGAAAAGGCCAAATTGAGGCGGGCCATGTGTGTGGTTATGTCGGTGATGGTCATCTTCTCCGTTTGCTTCCTGCCGTGCGCCGTCGCCCGAGCGGCATTGCTATTCGTGCGTCTGAAAGGATGGCAGGAAACCGAGAGTGTGATGGTTCAGGTGAACGACTCGCTCATGGTGCTGTCCTACACCGACTGCCTACTGGACCCGCTGGTCTACTGCTTCTGCCACTCGGGGTTTAAGCACGCCTACCTGAACACCTTCTGTCCGGCTTTCCTCCACAAGAGACTGTGTAAGGCCAAAACCACAACAATGACTACTACGATTACCTCTGCAGGCCTCTCTTTGCCAATGGTTGAGAACTTTCAAGTATGAATGATATTTGGATGTGTTATTTTATTGTCTGAAGTGATAGTCCATCATTATGTAGGCCCAGACGTTAAATGGCATTTTATGTGGTCATATTGCAAAAACTGTATTGAAAAAAAAAAAAAGAACAAAGGTTATGAAATGAGGAACTTAACCTTGAAATACGCTTGACCCAAATTAGGTCACGCACGTAGATTATTGTAATGGTAATGTTCTTGCAGTTTTCAGCAGCAACACGATAATTCATGACATCCACTGATCATCGTTACCTTGATGACAGATGTTGAAATTACAATCACCGTCGAAAACGTAAGTATTAATAATGTGTTTAATCATTTATGAGAGAAGTGAAGCAACACTGCACTGGAGATGAATTAAGACGCTTCTCTGTTGCCCTCTGCCGGCAGTGAATGGTGACACTGAGCTTCTCCACCAATGACTGATCTTGGCCATAGTTCCAAGACAGTGACTGAAGTAACTCCAGCAAAACTAACAGTACAACATATTCAAAAGTAATTCCCATAAAATGCCAAATAAAAACCTGATTTAATGTTTTGGGATTGTGATGATCCATGGCCACGATTAGCCGTTAGAGTCTAACGGTTAGACCTTTGCCTTGATTCCTATTGGACAGGAGACTCCAGTCCCGCCCAGCCCGCAGTAGCCGCCTGGGTTCTTGCTAAGGTATTGCTGGTGGTAATCCTCGGCATAGTAAAATGGCTTTCCTTCCGCAACCTCTGTTGTGATGCTTCCGAAACCTTCTTCCGTCAGAACCTGCACGAGCAAACCCAGCGATAATCAATTTTTATTATGGGATGCAAAATTAAAAACTGTCCAATCACCTCAGCTGTCATTATTAGAAAAAGGAATCATTCTTAATTTCGGTCCAATTAGACGACATCAAGGTAAAACCTAAAACTGTAGAATGTCTCACACACACAAGCAAAATGACACTTCAAATAAATAAATGAAAATAAAGATTTTAGGAACATCGTGTGTGTGCTTGTGTTAGTTTTGCAACTCAAGCGACTTTAGCGGGGGACAGATTTAGGACCCAGATGGTTCGGCAAATGTGTGTGTGTGTACGTGTTTTTGCTTTGGGCCAACTGCTCACACACACGCACACACAGATGGGAGCGGGGGGGTGGGGGGATTGAGGTGGGGGCCATGTACAATCTGGTGAGAAAACAGAAGAAAGCAAATAGATACGCTCACCACATAATTCCTATCAAGTTGACATCAAGTCATGACCACCGAGTGGTGACAAAATTGCATCACGTTGACAAAAAAAAAAAAACTCACACTGATGTGACCACTACGCTCATCAGTAACCACGGACGATGTCGTGCCTACCTTCTGATATTGATCTCGGGACCCAAGTGCCTCCTCTAGTTGCTGCTGGGAGCAAGTGTAGATTGCCGATCGGTACGGCGTACCCACGTCGTTGCCCTGACGCATACCTTACCAAAAAAAAAAGAAGAATTTCACTGTACTGTTTCACATGACATCCACCAATACCCGAGCAAAAAATTTAGACAGTTAACGTAGCACTTTTTAAAATATTCTGAGAAAAAATGTGCAGCGTTGAGCATCCATACTGACCTTGCGTTGGGTTATGGCTTTCCCAGAAGACCTTGAGCAGATTGGAGAAGGGAATCTGGTTTGGATAAAAGACCACTCGGACCACCTCGGTGTGGCCTGTCATCCCTTAACACCAGATTATGTTACATTTATGTTATGTAATATTGAAAAATAAATGTGTTTGTGTGTACCTGAGCACACTTCGTTGTAGGTGGGGTTAGGCGTGTATCCCCCGGCATAGCCCACCTGAGTGGAATAAACGCCTTTCTGACTCCAAAACTTCCTCTCTGCGCCCCAGAAGCAGCCCATCCCTGCGAGATACCACAGGAATGAAGGAATAAAAAACCTACAGTATAAATATACACATATATATATAAATACACAATTCAGAAAAACACATACTTCTGGTCTGAAGATTGTTGGACCACCTACTCACCAAAAACAACCATCTGCGTGTCTTCTGGGAACGGTGGCGTGGTTGTGTTGCCGTTCACATCATGTTTGGCTGAGGAAGAACATGGAACAAATATTTATTTTGGAGTCGACTAATGTCAAAGTCGATTTACCAAAGGACCTCACTGATATTTTTATAAGTAAAATACCAATCACATAAAATGGTGACAAATGTTAATGTGTGCATTACTATTATCATGATCATTATTATCAGCATCATTATTAATTTACAATGAGCGACCGTGTGTGTTTGTATGTGCGTCCATCAGCACCATAATAACCTTATCAAAACAACAATGGTAGATGCTTTATGACACGCACGCACACACACACATTTTTATACACGGTACATATAAGTGCTGCTCTATTTCTGTTTGACCCCCACCGAACCACCTCCCCTTTTCCTGGATGGCATGGCAGGATGCTGTGTTGCTGTGTGAAAGCACATCCAAATGAAGCAACATCCTGCCGTGGATGGTTTCTGTGTGAAAGGCAAAGGCAGATAACTGGATGCTCTTCTGTTCCGGCAGCTATGCCAGTGAACGGCTATTCATGGTGCGCCAACACTCAGCAGCCCCACTCGTACTGAAGAGGGGGAGCGCCGTGGTGCCAACGGGAACGGCTGCCAGATAAAAGCTGACAGCAGTCTTGTTTCCGACACACACTGCCATCTCGAATACTAAAAATAAAGAGTACATATCCTGTGTAAGCAGATGGACGAATGTTAGGACGGTCCGAAACGTGCCCTGATTGTCACGTGACGTTATCACAACAATGCAATGCATGTCTACAATTGCCTACCCCTATGAAGTAGACTCATTTTTGCAGTTTATTTTGTTTAACTACATATCAAGTATGCAACGAGTCAATCATCATGCACATTCGGATTTTAGCCTCTTTTACTGCCGTTTCCTACTTATTGTTTATGCGGAAGTGTACGCATGCGCACAACTGTTGAAATGGAAACAAACATTAACTCATTTTCACACAATTAAGAGTTGATTCCGACCATCATTGAGCCATTAACGTGTCCACCAATCATATCCACATGAACAAATTATTGTTATCTAGTGTAGTCGCGATAAAATCGTGCCGTCATTCCTGAGATAGCATGCTAAAGCTAAACCAATGGAGACTTACCCGCTACTTTGATGGCTTCAGTCCGGCCGGGTAGCGCTTTATCCGGGCTTGGCATGTGAATCTTGGAGGTCATGTCTCCCATCCGACTGTTGACAAAATGTCGCCAAAAAAGACTTAGTCTGGAGGCGTTGGAGGAGGAGATCATCGAACAAGACAAGACCGGTTTAACACTATCTCGGTTAGCTTATTCACGTAACTTCCACCTGCTTACCCAAGTCATGTTTGTGTAACTGCACACGTTACTTAACTTTGTCAACCAACACTCATGACAACAAGCACAGGAAGTCGTACTCGTAGTAGACTAATAAATATTAAATGCATTCTCAGAGACAATTATCGACTTACGTGCTGCTTTTGCCGCATCAAAATGACATCATACACACATCATTGCACTGTTTACCTTAGTTTTACACTTACCTATTATTTAAATAATTTATCGACCGGAATATTCCGGCTGCACCATGCCACCATAAAAAAATGTGTTGATGTCACTTTGAGGTGTCTCTTAATGATAATATTTATGGAGTGTGTAGCTACAGTGGCGCGGTCCAGTCCCCATCAGTCAGTCTGCAAGCAGGAGATGCAAAACGACCATGTGGACCACTCCTTTTAAGTTCACATTAGAATGACCAAAACGACGGTGGGGAGGAGAAATGTGCTGCGCAATGAAACCAAATTGGAGTGAAGGCCTCCATTTAACGACAAATGACAAAACCAATACACAGCATCTTTTCAATAGCCTTGAAAGCCCAGAGAACATTAACTTTGTCATATTTTGCGATGTGTGTTTCAATGTCTATTTAGCTCATATGTGATTTGTTCGTGATAGATTAAAAAGCATAAAATAGATTGGCCTTTCATTGAGCTGGTACACAGAAGAGGACGCAAGAGGGTGGGCGGGGGGTGCAGAGCTGGAGGCTGAGGATGTAACAGAGGACCACCCCTCCCCATCCTCTCTCCATCTGACTGCGCCCAGCTCCTCATCGTCATCCTTCATCCTCATCCTTATCCTGCTGCAGCCTCATGCGCTCCCAAAACATTTTCGGATCCACTATTCTCGTTGGAATGCCCCGGGAGCTGACCTGGACTCAGTTGGGGATGCAAGAACAACGACGACAACAACAAAATGATGTAGGTCCGACGTCCGCATCCCTGCTCCTTATGCAGTCTCCGCAGCATCCTCAGACCCGCCACCCCCACCCACCACCACCACCACCTCTGTGCGGACCTCCGGCGTAGGGCTCCGACCGGGTGAAGCGCGCTCGCTAAGCCGCTCTAGAGCGCTCGATCGATGGGACACGTGCAGACTCGTCCGCATCGGCCTTCTTCCATCGCTTCCATGCGGTAAAAAAAAAAAAAAGAAAAAAAAAAAGAAACAAATCGAGGGGAGGGGGAAACTGCGCCATTTTCCCTGACAGGTATTGTTTGAACTGTACTTAATGTTTTGATTTCGTTTTATCGTCCATGTATAAATTTGGCCCTTTTAAACCTAAATTTCAGTGCTGCGCCGAAGCCGCAGAAAAAAAAGGACGCAACGTGCAGTTGTGCTGTGCATGCGCAAGTTGTACGAGACTGCGCATACGCCCGCGTCTAAAATAAATGCTTCCAATTGAATCACATTTAACACACTGTAAATGTCATCTAACATCATTTAAATCCACACAATTTGTGATTCCGTTGCAATTTCTCTGAGCGTCAGGTTTACGCACAACCCCCACAAAAGGCAAGCGAGCCCCCACCCACCTCCCACCCTCCCTTGCTGCTCGCTATCTAGGTCATTAGCATGTGATACTGCAGTTCCATTTTCACACCAAAATGCTGCAGGACGTCCGTTTTTTGTTTGATCTTTTTTTTTTGGGTGGTGTGTGTGTGGGGGGGGGGGGGGTTCTGATATGGGTGATGATGTCAAGTCCCAGCATCAGCATCATCGTTTCCACCAACCCTCCTCCCTCCCATCACCACCCCTGCAGCTGAGCCATTAATGCAGCACTCTATAAGAAGGTGCATTATGGCTACTAGATAATGGAGGCTGGAGGTTTTAATGGGCCAGAGTGCTGCCTAAACGTCATTCCTCTGCTTTTACCTGCCGCCTGTGCGCAAAAACCTGCACCATTTGAGTACCACGGTGAATTAAATGCGAAACCCTGGTGTCGAGAAATTCTAATTTACACCCTCGGGTCTCTTGCGACTCGCTTGCCATTGGCGTGTAAAGACAAGATTTTGAGACTGAAATGAAAATGCATAAACATGATCTTAGTGTAATTGTTCAACGATTGACTTGTGTGTGTGTGTGCTTTGTGCAAACACTCACTTGGTGTGGCAGCCACAAGGTCACAAGTGAAGGTGAAGGAGGTGCATGCAAGGACTACACTGGAGGCATTGCGCTGGAATTGAACAGAGGGATCCATGTTGGGGGGGCATGAAGGGGGAGGGGGGCTGCAGGAAAAGTAGGCCAGCCGATGCAGTCGGCGATCACGTGAAAAGCGGGTTGTCTCTCGTCGTGTTCACAGCGGACCTTGATTTAAATGTCCATACAATTAAGGCACGCGGTGAATGCCAAGAGAGAAGCCTCATGACAACAACAGCACATTAGAAAAGATTCAAACACAAGAATAAAAAAAAAGAAGACATGTGACATCAGTAAATATATGGAACATGTAATGAATTTTTATGGCATAGCCACAAAGAAATCAATTACAATTACTCAATAAAAGAATTCAAAATCAAGCAAAATTATGGCAACAAACATCACAAGAATGTGAATGTGCCGATTGCCTTCGAAGAATGTTCCCAAAAAGTTAAAACCTAATTTTGGGGGATTTTAATTGTTAAAATGTCACAAGTGCTCTTCTTTGTGTTCTATTTTCATGCTTACGCCAACGCTGATGTCTGTGCGGTTTTAAAGGTTTGTAATATTCTGCATCATAAAGCTAATTGTGTGATGCAGTAGAGTTGCACAAGCAAACATTCTTAAATACCTCTGGAACATGATGATCTTTTTATGCTCACGATTTATTGTATCTGTTTGACCAAATAAAAGACAATTGGTGTACAAATTCCTAGTGACTATTTTTTTTGCATCACACAGAGGAAAGACATCAAATCATGTTGACTTTTCTTTACTTTGAAAAAATTGGATGATAATGCCATCCCAAGCAAGATGGTGGGATGTGTTTCCTTGGCGACTAGATGGGGTGACTTAGAAAGATGTAAAACTAAGTTTGATTTGAGTCGACATCGTACATCCAAAACACACACACAGCGCTTCAAGTTTTCTACATTTTATGCTTTATTCTAAAAATTCGCTTCACTTCAATTCTAATATTACGTATACAAAGTGGAAATGAAGCAGATAACACAAATAAACAAATCTCTTACGAGATCTGTCGAAGCAACCACGTCAAAAGTGTCACTAGCGGGGACTTTTGATGACTTATTGATGTTTAAACTACCTGTGAGGATTCAACATTCAGCGGTCATCACTATTACAAAATCCTCAATCGTCAATATGGAAGTTTCACTGACAGACCAACCAGTAAGTTGAGTTGTGAAGTGAACATTATAAAATAAGATTGTGATAGTTTACATGAGAAAATTCCACAACAAAAACAATCATGAGTAATAACAATGATAATAAATAACTTTGTTTCAGAGCTGAAGTCCTATTTTAGAATTAGCGGGATTTAAATGAGGTCGCTGCTATTTCAGGTAAACAATCCTGCAAAAAAAAAAAAAAAAAGCCACTCAGACAAAAAGAAAATCATTGATAAATAATAAATAAGTAGAATTCTTAAGAACCTTTTGAGCGCATCAGTGGAAGGAGTAACCGGCCGCTGGGAGGCCGCCGCACCATTGGCTGATGAACTTGAGGACGTCTTGACATTCTGGACTGTGACTGGTCTAAAAAAAAAGCATAAATTAAAAGGAATGAGGACGTGTTATGCCGATGTCGCCGTTTGAAAGTCTCAACATATTTCATCTCCCCTCCCTCGCTCACCTTGGTGGTCATAAGGAATTTATTCCAGTCTTCTTTGTTGGCAGCTTTTCCCACCGACGAGAACTCCATTTTGTTTCTTAGAACGGGATAGCCTGGACGTGGGAAAACATTTAGCCGTCAAACAAGACTCATTGATTCAAGTTTGTGTGTGTGTGTTTACCGGTAAGAACACAAGGCAGCGAGCGAAGCCCGCTGTTAGCGTCCACCAGCGACGCCTCGTATGAGTTCCTCTCGTCTCGCGGCAGGACCTGCTCCAGGCGACCGTACACGGCCACTGTCAGGACCCAGTTGCGGATCTCCTCCCGCTGGGTGTCCTGCAAATGCACGCACATTAAGCATGGGGGGTGGGGGGGGGGGGTCTGTAGCGTGTAGGGTGGCGTGATCCTCACAGAAACACAAGGTTTGGTAGGAAGCGGAACTTCGAACGGGATGTCCGTGTCGGCGAAATCCGAGTGATCCAAAGAGTCCAGCGATCCGTCGGCGATGGCCTGAGACAAAGAAGTTCACATAACGAGAGTTTTATATTCAACACGACAGTGCTCTGTAACATCCCGAGAACGAGCCTCACGTCGCACACATCCAAGAAGTGGTTGAGAAAGATGAAGGCCATGTTCTCCCAGCCGGCCGCCTATGGAGGACACGAGGAAGAAAAAGTGACGTGGAAGAAACATCGGAGGAAAAATAGTCACAATTTAGGAAAAACTGACTCTGCAGGCCAGGCCCGACTCGTAGAAGGCTCGATCCGCAGGGACCAGGTCGGTGTGACGCAGCAGAGACACGGACAGCTTGGCTGAGATGATCGTCTGCAAAAGAAAAAAAAAAAAAAAGGCGACCTTGACTTCATGTTGTCCTAAATGTGTTCGTTCTGTTCCAGAACTGTTTCAGGTACCAGCTCTTCCAACCCAGCGACGGCAGCTCTGGTGGCGTAGTAGTGCGAGATCAGCAGCATCTGCTCAAAGTCCTCATGGGCCGGAGAGTTCTCACCTGCTGACTTGGACAAGTTCTCACACTTGAGGGAAAGAAAAGACAAGCAGTTTTGTGAAAACGATGACATCATCGCCAGGCGGCAACGGGTTAGGCCGGTACCAGCTGCAGCAGAACGTTGCGAAGGTCGGCCCACGTGCGGTACGAGTCGGGAGCCTCTGGAAGGTGGAGCATGTCGAGGAACAGCCGCTTGTAGATGTTAAAGTTCTGAGGAGACAATTTTACAAGCAATGTGCTGGTCAACCAATCAAGAGATTGATGTCTTCTTCTTCTACCTGTGGGTTAGGTGGCGCCCCGTGCTGCACGTAGAGCTGCAGCGCCTTGAGAGCGAAGCCGTCCTTGATGAGATGCGTGGCGTACAAGGCCACGTACTTGTGCAGGATCTTAAAGTTCTGAAATGACGTGAAGGTAGAAAATATGTAGTAACCCATGCGCAACTTTCTGAGTTTCTTTTCTTCACCTGCTTGGACGCCGTATCCAAACATTTGTCCCACTGTCCCCTCTCGGCGTACATGTCCAGAGCAGCCATGACGTCCACGCCCACCAGCTGAAGGAAAAAAAGGAGTTGGCAAAAGGTGGAATATGTAGCAGAGGGCACACGGTGCACTTACAGAGTCGACTTTGCCTTGGTTCTTCAGGTGTTCCTTGTATTTTTGGTCCACGTAGCTCTCATACCTGTGCGAGATGGTAAAAAAAAAAATATTTAGGTGTGTATGTGTGTGACTGTGTGCACGTGTGTGTGATACCTGGGCTCCAGCTCCTTGGCCACCCTCTTGGCTTTGTTCCACTCCTCGCCCTCCATCAGGACATCGATGGCGTCCTTGGTCAGGCCCACGTGTAAGTATTGCTCGGCGGCCTGCATTATGACATACGAATATATTAAAAATAAATAAATAAATCAAACTGTGCGTGTGCGTGCGTGCAGACCCACAGTGTTGTACTTCCTGAGCTGGGCCAGGCGAGGTCCCACCACCTGAACCACCTTCACGGCTCGCTCCTCACCCAGGAACTTGATTGACAGCTCGGCGGCCTGTAAGCACACGCAAGAAAATGCTCCAATTCAAGCCCAAGTCAGCCTTCGGACACCTAAAAGAGGAGGAAAAGTAAAGGAGAGGTTCACCTTGATCCAGCACTTCTCCATCAGGGCGCCGTTGGGGTCGTCCTTCACTTTCAGGTAACACTCCACCGCCCGGGAATACTCGCCCGATTGCTCCCACTCCCGAGCCTGTTCCAGCAGACCCTGAACGCCTCTGGACAGATTCGGAAAAAAAAAATGGGATTTTTTTTTTTTTTAAATCAATTTCCAAAAACCCTTTTTCATCCTTCATTCCTTTTAAGAAGGAAGAATGTATCACCCGCTAGAAAAACCAAAATCAGCAGAGTTGAATAATTCAGTGTTGTCTTGCTTAAAACGGCCTTCTTCCTCCACCGTTTCCACGGGGAACGTTTGATGTTTTCGCCCACCAGTCGTCAAGGGGGGTGGCGAGTTGCCAAGTTATTCCTGGTTAGGCCAAGCTGCGGCTCTGCGCCTTGATACTGATGTAGGTCCTTCAAGTCACCCCCGGAAACTCAAATTCTTTTCAAGCCGACATCTCTCGGCACTGAGATGAATACTGAGCTAATAAGAGGAGATGTTTTTGCTCCATGGCAACAGGGCGACTCGAGTATGACTGCCTGCGTAATGCTCCTCACCTCATTCCCTTCTTGGTGGCCTCCTTCTCATATTCCTCCTGAAGAAAAGAGAGCTTGTTGGGCAGGTATTCCTTACAGATGCGCATGGCCTCGCTCCACATGTCGGCTTCCTGAGCAAACAATCAAACAGAAACGCCGCTTAGATTTGCAATCCGGGTCACGGCACCTAAAATCCCATCACCTTGTAGAACTTGATAGCCAGGTCGGATCTCTCTGCTCGGAGCAGGAGGGCTTCAGCCTTCTGGTAGTCTTTCTGTTCAAAACAGAACTTGGCGTGTCCCACCAGAACTTCCGGGATGCTCTCCGGGTCGTGGCTCTCGGCTACCCGCTGTGCGTCGGCCCAGTCTTTGTTGTGCGCGTACCTGAAGAGGATGAGCAAGCGTGTTCCAGAAGGTGTCTCACTTTCACGTCGTATCACGCTAAATGCGCATCCTCACATGTGCACAGCTTCTTTGGGTTTTCCCGCTTTAATGAACTCCACCTCGGCCTCTGCAAATTTGCGCTGGAAGCAAAAGACGGCACGTTAGGAGCTGGCCGGAGATTTGATGCGGTAGCTGCGTTTGTACCTCATCCTCCAGGTACATGGCGTGCTTCAGGTGGATCTCGGGTAGCTTATCCTTGCTGGAAAGACGAGCTAATTCGAAGGCAAAGTCGAATAAACTACGAGAAAAAAAAAGCAGAACGGGATTGTTATTTTCGAAAGGAGGTTCTGGTCATGCGTGTGTACACGGCACTCACAAGCTGTTTGACGCCGACTCGATGCCGTACTCCAGCAGGCCAAACTTGGTGAGCAGCTTGACCGCAGCCTCCCCGCCCAGACTCCTGGCCCACAGGTAGCCCACCTGCTTCTGAGCATTCAGGCCGCCGTGGCTCTTGGCAATCTGACACACAAAACACAGTCGTATGTGTGTGCATTCGTGTGTGTTTGTGCGCGAGTGTGTGTGCGCATGTGTACCCTATATGCATCCTCCCACATGTCATGAAGTCGGTACATGTTGACGGCAGACTTCCAGTCTTTGGCCTCCATTAGGTGATGTTCCGCCTCCGGGAACTTGGCCTCGGCTTCCAACTCCTGCAGCCCAGAAAATACGTCATTTTTTTGTTGTCCACCAGCATTACCGATCATCTTTTATATTGAGCTGACCTTAGCCAGGTGGAGGTGTGTCTCGGTCAGCAGGTCAGGGTGATGTTTGCCCACCAGGCGGACCACGTCGTCGAACATCTGCTTCTTCTTGTACATGGAGATGGCCAAGTCCGTCTGGTCGACTGTGGAAAACAACCTGAAGGAATGCGATTGGTTCACCAATACTGCAGTTCATTTTGTCTTTTTTTGACGAGTCAGCAAAAAGCCAGTCACTTCTTACCTCTCGGCCTCCTTTAACTTGCTGTCGCGCTCCATCTCCTGAGCTCTCTTCACGTAAAGCTCGGTGACCTCCTCCTTGCTCATGCACTTCAGTGCCAACTGCGTCACACCACACAAACAACATCTTTACGCCCGTCGTTGACGTTTGATGTCGAAACCTTTCCAAAGGCAAATGAGACCTTGTGAGCTTTCTCCCAGCTCCCCGCAGCCGTGTACATGTCAATGGCGTCCTTAATGTGGCCCGCTTTGATGAACAGCTGCTCCGCCACCTACGGAACACAAACAAAGATGTTCAATGACACTGATGAGTCAAATTAAAATAAAAAATAATAATAAAAAAACATTTTCCTTTCACTGTCTTATTGTTCCCGCATGCCTGTGAATGTGTCATGAACGTGCGTAGGTGGTGATGGAAAGATATGAGAAGTCAAAGCGGTAAACGCGCATTTTGCAGATGTGCCAATTAAAAAGTGTCACGTTATTGTTTCTCGCAGGTGTGCGTGCGCCTCTGGCCTTTATTGTCATAGTTTGCCGAGAAGCACACTTTCCTGCAGGCGGCAGCGAGCTTGTTATCTTAATGACTTTGCCAAAATGCGCCCACGGAGCAAATGGACGCAAATAGCAAACTATTTTCAGCTATGCAGAGGCGGCTCACCGAAGCTGAGCTGAGCTCATCGCAACCGGCGTCCCGCGTCGCTTTTATTCCTCTCTTTGCATTTGATGTCTCATCTCGTTGCACTCTCTCTGTCAGCAAATTATTCGCACCGTCGTGACAAACTTGCAAAGCGCACAGCTCGCACCGCGTTGAGCCTAAAGGCCGTCGACATGTTTGAATTACTGCTATGTCAGCCACTTTAGCTATTAGTTACAAAGTAATGTGAAATAAATGACAAGCTATATTTTAAGCAATGTGTCAAATTTACTAAATTTAAATTATTAGTGAGCGATCTCAAATCTTAAGACTTTCCATCTCATTCGTGTGTTCAAACAGGGCTGAGAGATGCAGGCTAATAATGGCTCAGACAATATCGCTCCCTAGTGGTATTGAAAGAGTTGGGGAAAAAAAAAAAGTCTGCTAAGCACACTTTTGTCTAACATAAATACGGCAACACTAATCGCCCTCTCACTGTCGTTGCCAGTGTGCTTACCTCCATCTCTTGCAGGGAGGCGTAATGCTGAGCTATCTTGAGGCAGTAGACGGCGGCCGCCGGGTCCTCATTGAGCTCCAGGATGTGGACGGCTTTCTTCCACTGGCGAGCGGCGATGGCCGCTTCCACTGCCTTGATGGAGCAGCTGACAATAAAAAAATAAATAAATAATGTAGCAGCTTTCTCTCCTGATCTCCTCTCTTCACTTTACCCGGCCTCGATGAAGTGCGTGATGGCGGCGTCCATCTGTTTCTGTTGGATTAGGTAGTCGCCCCAGGCCTCCTCTAGTTTCACTACCTGGGCGGGAAAGGAGTGGCGAGCCAGCTCCACGGCTGCATTGCACAAAATTATAAAATGCTCTGTGAGCCTGATCGTGTATGTGTTTTTTTTATATATTTTTTTGCATACCTTTACTGAAAGCGGCTCCTTTGCAATAGCACTCCAAAGCTCTCTGGTGGTTGAGCGTCTTCTCATAAAGGTCACCAGCCTAAAAATAAATAGATAAATAAAATAGCCAGAGCGACAGAACACCATCGTAAAAGACGGCCGTTCCACCCACTTGCTCGTAGTACTCGGCCTTGACGAGGCTGGCGGTGATGCGGCTGACGGTGTCGCTGTTGTTGGTGATGTTGGGCCGGCTCATGGCCAGGCGGGCTGCTTTCGCCGGGAGCCCCGCCTTCAGGTACAAGTTGATGGCGCCCTGGTAGTCTCCCTCGCCCTCCTTCACCTCGCCAGCTTTCTCGTGCTGGGCCGTGTCGGTCAGCCACTGGAAGTAGTTCCCACGCAGAGTGTCCAGCTCCGGGTGGCCCTGGGTTTGGTCACCGAAGCACGGTCAGGTCAGTCCGCGGGTCCATCGGCCCAGAGGGCGGAGCCTACCTTGGCCTCGGCTACCGCGATGCATTTGTCCCACATGTGGAGCTCCTGGTACATCTCTATGGCTTCATCGATGGCGTTCTATAACAACACGGGGGCACTCTGCATCACGCATTGGACTGAGGGATTATTCTTAAATCTCAGCCGCCTGGCAGACCTGCTCCACGTAGTGCATCTCGGCCAACTCGATGTTCTTGTCCAGCATGGCCATGCGCACCTGCACTTGATAGAACATCATTCCATCGCCGCCCTGGACAAGCAAAGACAAAATGAACGACAAACGGATTTTCGATGCTTATGGGGAATGTATGCCCAAACCCACCATTTCCTTTGAAACCTTCTCAGCTATCTGGTTTGTTTGGTGTAGGTAGCGAAGAGTGGAGACGTCGCCCAAGGCAGCAAAACACCTGCAGCACAAATTGAAATTAGGGCATATTTTTCTGGATTCAATTTATACATTTTTGACACCAGCATCACACTGGTGAGGTGTGTGTACTTTTCAAACCTTTCTGCAATGTGCACTTGACGGGCTTCGAGAGCCAGATTACGGAGCGTTTTCCACATGGCCTCGGTCTCTGGTGACATCTCCAGAGTCTCCAGGAAGGCGGTGACACTGTGGACATACACAAGAAGAACGCACGTATCATAAAGCTTGAGTATAATACTCCAAACCATTTTGTGAGGAGGGTGGCGGCAAGCGTACGCTCCGTAGTCGCCGTCGTTGACCGCCGTCCCAAACTCGATGAGGCTCTCGTCCAGCGTGTACGTCACCGTGTTGACACCTTCAGTCACCAGCACGTCCGTCTTGCCGTCTGCTCTTTCCAGATCTTTGACGTCGCCCTGCAAGAGTGGGAAAAAAAAAAAACTGTTAAAGTATTATGCTGAATGCACTGTGGCACCTTCGCCACCAAGGGGCAGTATAACATAGTCATACAGAAGAAAGAAGTATTTTGCACCAGAGAGACAAATACGTTCAAGTCTTGGACGCAGCCAACGTGTCACCTTGATGGGGAACATGGTGATGCTGTCGGGGCTGTCAATGCTGTACCAGATGCAAAGATTTCCGCGGTTCTGGGCCACCACCACGTCACTGCTGGGCACCCACTGGACGTACGAGCAGAAGCTGAGCAGCGTGCTTTTGATGCTGTTGTCGATGTTGTACAGATGAAGCTGCAAAGGAAACGTCATTCGACATTTACCGCTCGGATGTTCACCGGACTTCCCACGCGAAGGCTTCATCGCCCTTACCCGCAGCTTCTTGTCACGGAAGAGCAGCTTGCAGCCCGTCTCGTTCAGCTCCAGCCAGTCCACCTTGAAGTCGTGGTTGATGGTTCCCAGGGTGGAGCCGGACACCAGGTCCACTTAGAAGACAAGAGTTGGTTTGTGATGGTGATGGTGATCTTTTTGCATTCAAGCTGAGTGTGGGCCGCTGGACTTACCGACAGCGATCGTCTTTAGGTCGACCAAGTACGCGAGCTTTTTGTTGTCTTGGACCCCTTTGTGCTTCCTCTCGTTGATGCGCACACTGAACCCAACAAAAACATCACACATGAATCTTACACACTTGAGATGATGTTGTACTGGTGGGCAAGTACCTGATGAGGTGAGGGTTCATAAATTCAGTTCTGACGGAGCCCAGCACCTGGTTGTCACTGTACTCCACCAGGCTCAGCTCCCCGGCATTGAAAATCATGCAGACCTGCGACGAAATAAAAAAAAACTCAATTTACTGATGTTCGGTGCGTCCGTCTGTAAAAGTTTAAAGTGGACACTTACTGACTCGTTTTCAAAGAAGAACTTCTCGTTTCCACCGCCGCCAGGCCATGGCACCTGAGAACAAAGGAAGAATAAACACAAAAGACACAAAAAAAAAAATTCCCTGCCTTCCGTTGAAATTCAAGCGTTTCACCTCGCTGAGCTTGTTGGCCAGCATGTCGCCCAAGAGGAGGGTGTCGGACGTGTGGGCCACCAGGTAGCGGTCCTTACCCATAATCTTCACCTCCTCTATCTCATAGCCATAGTACGACTTGAGGACCACCTGCGAGCTCGTCGAAAGGTTCCTCACTATCACCTGAGGAGAAATCGAAACGCCATATTTGTTTTGAAAATAAATCCACTAAAATAAAGTCGTATCCGCTACCTGGCTCAGCCCCACATAGGTGACTTCAAACTTGTTCTTGTAGATGCTCCTCCTCAGGCAGCAGTCAAAGATCTCCACACCCCCACACAGCGTCCCCTGTCAAAACATAATGGAAATTCTACTGATTGCTTTCCACGTGGAGTGAGCCCACGAGGCGGATATTTACAGCGCAAAGCCGAGATCCATCCCGCTTCCAGGCCAAGCTGGTGATGGTGTAGAGGTTGAGGATCTCTTTGGGCTTGGCCTCGTCCCACACGCCTCTCCGAGGTGCCCAGTTGAAAACCCGCAGCCTGGACAGACGTAGCCACAAGTAGGCAAGAAATGTTCCCGCAATTTATCTAAATTAGACGAGGGATGCGAAAAACGCCAACCTGTCAAAGCTGCCCAGTACCACCGACTGGCCGCTGGGGCTGCTGGCGGCGACCGTGAACTCCCTCTCGCTGCGGTCGCGGCTGTAGTCAAAGGTCTGCAGGATTTGGCCCTCGCGGCTGTAGGCCACCACCTTCTTGTCGCAGCCGCCCACCACCACACTGTTGGCGCCCCAGGCCAGAGCATACGGCGGGCACGTGTGCGTCAAAAGCTTCCCCTGAGGATTTACGGAGATATTTGCACATTTTCCATCTGAATTATTTTGTATGGTATAATTTTTGTAATACTTGGAGAATTACAAGATTGTGCAAGTGGTACCTTGTCCTTCTCCTGCTAGCAAAAACGTTTGAGCTAACCTGAGATTCACCTGAGCCTTCGTCATCGAAGAAATAGCGAACAACGTTCCCGTTCGCGTGGCCGCACAAGATGCCCTTCCCAGTAACGCTGAAGAAAATAAAAACAACAAAACATATAAACACATATATAAAGAATTTCTTGGGGTAATAAATGATAAATAGAATATTTACTTGGATGCCAACGAGACAACACAGGACTCTGTGCCGTAGATGGGCGACGACTTATTTGTCTGAACATTGGCTAGACGAACCTGTTATGAAATAAAAATATTAAGCAATGGTGACTAACTTCAGAATGAGTTGATTCACTGCAATGTTGCTTTTACCTTTCCATCCATTAAACCATAAACGATAGCATGCTCTGCAGGCCAAAGCAGACAGGTCACAGAACTCTGAAAAACATTCATAATGATTAATGTCATCTCATTAGAAAAAGCAACAAGTGACACAAAAACTAAATGGTCCTTACTGCCTGAATAAATTTGTTGCAAATGGTTTTCTTGTCCCCCCTGCAAAGGAGAGAAGAATTTGTCATGTGCAAGCACAGAAAGTGAGACACATAAACGTGATTTATGTTACCAGTCCTCTCCGATCCGATACACGTAAATGATATTGTCCGACTGGCCAATGGCGATTCTAGTGGAGTCGGGTGAGAACGCCATGTCGTTGACCACATAGCTCTGCTTGCCATACTGCCAAGACAACACCATATAACACCTGTTTAGTTAATTAGCCAGTGTGTGTAAACCACACCTCACTGGTAAAAGAGGCGCCAAGAAAGTGACAACAGGTGACAAAGGATACCTTGGAGTCAATGGGCTTAGTAGAGAATTTATCTCTCCTCTCGCCCTGCTCGTCATACAGCAGCACCACTCGGTCCACGGTGCAAACAGCTAATTTGCTGTTATTAGGGGCCCAGGCCATGCAAGTCACTTTGGCCGAAGCCTCCTGGAGAGGAACACCAACAACAAAAACATTTATGATAGTATGTGTCAGTAAATGTTTTAAATACAATGCAATACAACAGTTATTCATTTTGACAGGATATCTGCCGCAGTTGAAATTTACTGAAACCATAAATGCACCAAAAGAGATGTTGAAAGATACTAACAACCAAACCAGATCCTAATCTTAATTAAGAGCACACGTCCATGAATTTTGAGAGAAAAAAAATGTTCGCCGTTTTCGAGATCAACAGTCAAGTCACAGTTTAGGATCGCCAAAATTAGCTTACCTGGGGTGTTAAAAGCGTCTTTAGATGCTTCAACTGCATGTTTGGACTTCCCAAGGTGAGAGCGCAAACCTTAAGCAGCGTTGATATTTTTTTCTCTAATTAGTTGCTTTTGGGGACGAGCTTCGGGCTATCATTTTGCAAAGACTACAATTTGGGGAGCAAAGAGAAAGATGATGCGTCCCTTGATGGAGCGGAATAGCTGTTGCTTGACTTCATGGCTGACTAGCTTCGCGTACCGGATGTCCACGGTATTTTGCCATGGAAACAGTCGCCATCATTACGACGTCATGGCGACGGTATTGAGGAAGGGGCGTGATTATTACGTCATTGCGTTAGTTGAAGGACGCTAAAACCTTAGAAAAAGATAATTTATTACTTTTGGGGATATGCTTACTTTCTTAAAAAATAGCTAAGAAAAACAATTTGAACAATTGTTTTCTTGCTTAGAAGCTAAAACAATAAACATCCGGGTTTTGTAAGCGTGTAGTCTGTCGCTGCATGATGACGTTAAAGGTAGGCCATAAACAAAATAAACAAAACTCTCCTTAGTTACCGCTTGGACGGGGACTTGTGGTGCGTTTCAAAACCATGGAAATCAATTTCGGATGACTCTATGATTAAAATACACGTTCACATGTATTCTGAAGGAACATGTTTCACAACATGATAAAAAAAAAAAAAAGAAAAACGTCAATGTGCTTCAGAATGTGTGAATTCTAAATGCGGCTGGCTTCAAAAATATTTCTGCTTATAGTTGTGACAACGAATAACAATGAATATATTAAGATTTTGACAGGAGCGCGAACGAACAAGATTTCATAAAAGCATAATTGCTGAGGCAAAAGCGTGGAGATGCCGGGGATCGAACCCGGGGCCTCATACATGCAAAGCATGCGCTCTACCACTGAGCTACATCCCCGTCCATTACACCCATTCAAAAATCTTTTTTAATTATAAAGAAATTCTATGTAGGCCCGTGAGTTGATGCAGAAGCTATGACGTCCATCTGTGCTGTCACAAGGGTGGAAAATAGATGCATGACTTTAGGAGTCAGGCAAAGCTTTGTGATGTCATGCATGTTCACAGGATGGCTTAGTGGGTGTGCATCAACGTTCTATCTTTATAGTGTGCTGTGGACAGTTGTTTCCACCCATTTGCAAGCGATCACGCTATTCATAGAGGTATAATTTCAGACAAGTAAGGATGCCTCCTAAAAAAGGCAAAGGAAAAAAGGAGAAAAAGGGGAAAAAGGGGAAAAAGGGGCCCAAAGCACCACAAGAGCCCGAGCCTCCGCCCGAATTGTCAGACGAGGTGAAGGCCCTCATAAGCCAAGTTGAACAGCTCCAAATAGATGTGGAAACGGAAATGAAGGAGAGGAACAAGTTCCAGCTGGAAGTGGACATGCTCTGCACCTTCTGGGAGGTGACAGGCCAACAACTGGAGGAGACCAACGCTGAGTATGTCAACCTGTACAACGAAATTGAGACGGACGAGCTCAACCACCGACAAGACATCAAAGAGTACTTGGGAGGAATCAAGCTCTACAAGGAAGATCTCAAGAAGCACCAGGAAGACTTTGAAAAGCATGTGCGTAAGGTTGAGGAGTTGGAGGTAAAGCCTTACGAGAAGGAGCGTGCTGAGATGATACTGGACGAACAGCTGGACATCGAGGACACTGTCAACACGCTGAAGGCCAAGCACAACGAAGACATGGCTAGAAGAGAACAGGAGATGAATGAGCAGCTCCTGCAGACGGAGCAAAAGTACAAGAAGAAGCTGGAGCTGCTCCAACACGACCTGACCAACAAGGAGAAGACCAAACTGAGCGAGAGAGAGTACTACTGGAGTAACCTCATCCACAATCTGCAGCAAGACCACGACCAACGCTACAGCAAGTTTGACGCCTTCGTCAATGAGTGCAAGACGAAGGACCTGCACCATAAGGACAAGCTAAGGAAACAAATCCAAGTCTTTGTCGCCACGGAGGAGGATAAAAACCAGCGTGTGGATGGATCGATGGATATCAAAATGCTGAAACAAGAGCAAAAGGCTGTCCAGGGGCAAATTATCAAACTGCAAAAATCCTTGAGGAATCCCATCATAAAGATGCACCCTAATGAGAGGGTCAAACATCTGGAACTGAGCAAGTTAAATCAAGACTATGAGTCGCGGGATCAGAAGTTCAAGCAACTCGAGCGGGACATGGAAGAGATCCACCATACGTACTGTGAAAACCTCCTTGACATCCAGTGGAAGGCTGATCAGGAACATGCGGAAATGGAAGCCCAACTGGCCGCACTGAAGGAAAAAATCCAAAACCTCCAGTCTCTGGTTTGCATGCGGCTCTTCGGCATCGAGATTCCAGCCACAGGGTCTCTTGTAAAACAAGCGGCGGTCAACCAGGCGGACGAAGCGGGACGTAGCCCAGGACACTGGAGCCACAAGACCAGACTCAACCAGACGGTCACCTGGCAGCTGCAAAATGTCAAGGAGCTTCTTCAAAGAGACGTGGAGACTGCCGTCAAGGAGAGGTCGGCTCTGACTAAACTCATCAACGAGAAGGTCGACGAGGTGTTCCAGGCCAAGAAAGCCCTCCAAAAAGTTGCATGGCAGCTCGAAGTGGCGAAAAAGTTCAAATCAGGCAAAGTCCCGCCAGAATTCTGTCCTGAACCCTTGGAGACACCGCTCCACCTCCAGGACGACAAGCAACCCATGGGCGGCCTGATGGAAGAAGTCATCAGGATTGCGTGCAAGGATCCCCCGACCGACTCCCAAAACAGGTTAAGCTCCTTGATGTGCGATCAAGTGCTGGACAGGCAGTTGAGGAACAGCAAGGAGCTCCTGCAGAGTCACGCCGAGGTGGCCACCAAGAGGAGGACGCAACTCATCCTAATATTGAACGACAAGACGCACGAGCTGCACGGCCTTCAACGCAAAATCAAAGACACCATCAAGGAGCTGGAGAAGCAGAAATTAGCCGCCGACCAGAATCTGAGCGTATGCGGAGCTTTGCTACAACTCAAGTAAAATGTGGTCCATTTTACCTTATTGCAAAAGTGACTTAAAAAAAAAAAAACATGAAAATGTAACGAAACGAGGAATAAAGACAACATGGCAAGAAATACGCGGATTAAAAATGTCTTTTTGGCTATTTTGTCGGAAGCTAAATCCTGTGTGGTTAGTATGCTAGCACAAAAATTTAACCAAAAACCGAGGAATATACTACAACAAATTACAAAGAACAAAAATAGGTTAGGAACTGGAGAAAATGTAAAAATATCTTTTCTGTTTTATTTGGTCAAATTGCAGAGCACACATAAATGGTCAGTTTGAATCAGCTTGGCTTATTGTGTTAAAGATTATTATTTTTTTTTTTTAGCTAAACAGGTTGTCCAACCTTTATTATGAATGGACTCGAGCAATAGCTGCGGGCTAACCATAGATAGGCTAACAGGTTAGCAAAGTGCCGCTTGGCAAATTGTCTTTTTCACATAACTTAGAAAAAAAAAAGTATTTACACTTGAAACACGTGAATAAAAACATGTCAGAAAATCTGCGGAACTATGACTTATTTACAACAACAAAAATAAAAGTGACATCTTTGATGTGTTTTGCTGATTGATAATGTCATAAATGACAAATTTTGGTTGTGTGAGGTAAATGGCATTTTTGTTTTCTTCAATATTGTTTGAAATTAGCAACATTTATAAACGTCTAATCTTGTCAAGTTTTAGCAGCGGGCTTCAAAATGTGCTTTTCAACACTGTTGACACAAAATGACTAACAAAAATAACAAAAAACATTTCACCCGACTCTAATATTCTGAAATATTGGAATTGTTTCTGTGCCTTCTGTTTTTTCCAACATGACAATGGTCTCTTTTTAAAATGCTGGTTTGATGAAAAATGGATGATCATTTTTGCTGACCCCATCATTTTTAGAATTCGCCACTGAAAATGGGGCGTCTCATTCCTGCTTGCAGCTTTCAGTGATTATTTTGTGTGAAATGACAGACTTGCTGCTATGGCAACAGAGGAAAACCTGCCGGCATGACTGTCAGCGGACTACATCAAGCTCCTGGGAGGAAACGTGCCATTGACTTGTTTCCATTTGCTGGTTGATTCTTTTGTTTGTAGCGAGTGGCACAAAACAAAAAGGGAGCAAGATTCTGCATAACTCTACGGAGCCGGAGCGCATGCAGTCCGATATAAAAAAAAAATTTGCATGCACATTGAGTTCCCATCAGTGCCTCGACTCGCAAAAGAGGTGAAGAGGAAAGTGGTCCGTTGCTCCCCAAATAGTGTTGCGTCATTTCCTGCTCATTCTTGGGATAAAAGACTGTGTGGAGGTGATGTGGAGGAAGAAAGACGCAGGAGGTCCACAGAAGAACAAGAAGAAGCAACTTTCTTTGGAGGAGGTCCGGCACGTGGGGAATAAGGGCGGTGGTCCGGCGCTCAAGGCATGGGGACGAGGGGGGCTTCCTAGTAAGGAAAAAAGACAAGTCATTTATAGCTACCTAATTTAATAATAATAGTAATACAATTAAAAAATCACATAAAAATAATAGTGCACCTCTTTGCTGCTGTTGATGTTCATGATGTCCAGTTTCATCGTCCTGGGGAAGCAAAGCACTTTGAGTGCATTCTTAATCAAATGCTTCAGCGAACGTGTATTGTGAGTTGTTCACATGCAAATAAGCTTCATCACATATCAAGCCGTTATTGAAGCAGTTAGTCAAAAAAACACAACAAACGTCAACAGGAACAAGCTCGGTTATGGACGACGATGACGAGCAGGCAACGTGCGAGGCAAAGTAAACGACGGCTCTTACGAGTCATTTTGACTCAGGCAAGCTCTCGCGGGGCTTCTCCTCCTCTTGCTGCAACCCGGGCTCGGACTCGGGTGCAAGCAGGGGCGGCATGGGCAGCGGGGTGGACGGACCTTTGCCGTCCGGGGTCTTGGCGCCACCCCCGCTGGCCGAGGGCTGGCCTATGATTACTGTGTTGCCTGTTTTTGAAAATCAATGTCAAGAAAAATGTCCAGCGCCCCCATGTGGGCGACTTCACATCTGACTGTCGCAGCTCGGTCTTGCCGTACACAACTTGACATCTACCTCTGCGATTATCAAACACACAAAATCATCTACAAGGCTCACCGTTGTCCTGCTCCGCTTTGATCTGCGCCTCCAGATCCTCGGGGTCCACGTACTGGTAGCTGTCGTCCTCGTCCGGGGGCTTACACCTGCCGCAGCAGAAGCAGCAGCAGCAGCAACAACAGCAGCAGCTGAACAGCGTGCAGCACAGCATCAGAGCCTATGCATAAGGCATTGTAAAGAATTAGGAAATCGACATAGCGGGCTGAGGAATTTGATGAGGCATTCAAAGAGGAATGTATGCATCTATGTCGGCGGTGACTCGAACCCACCTTGAACCACCACTTGGACATGAGAAAGTAATACTTGACGCTCTCCTCCCCAAACTGCTCGGACACGTACAGTCCCATGGAGCCGTACTGGTCGTAGATCTTCCTCTTAGTTTCATCGTTGAGGATGGTGTTAGCATTGTTGATCTCCTTGAACTTCTCCGCCGCCTCCGGGTTGTCCGGGTTCTTGTCTGGGTGGTACTTCAGCGCCAACTTCCTGCCGGGAGACGAAGGGTAAGGTTTCAAGTTCGAGAGTTACTTTGGGAGTGTGTGTGAATTGACACGAGCGCTCGCCTGTAGGCTTTCTTGATGTCCTCGGCCGAGGCGCCTTTCTCCAATCCCAACACCTTGTAGACGCTCTCCCCCACCGTGGACATCTTCCTCTGGGCCCGTGACGCATTGGGGTTGCCATGGGGGTTGGCATGGGGGTTGGCATGGGGGTTGGTGTTAGCCATGGCTCACCGCCGCTCTACGCGACAACACAAACAAACACTTTTTTTTTTTATCTATGATGAACTGAACCTGAATTTCCCCACCCCTGGGGATCAATAAATATTCAATCAATCAATCAATCAATCAATCAATCAATCAATCAAACGACTAATATTACTGCTGTACTAAGGAGCTGAAACTGTATGCCTGTATTATACTGCCCTTAAGTGGCCAAGGCACACACTATAGAAGGAGCAACATAAGATGCAATTAATTGAATAAGAAATCTATTTAATCATGAAAAAAAAAGCATTCAAGTAAAAATCATTACAAACAAATCTTCAAGCCCAAGGAAGTAGCAAGTGTAATACACACACACAAACTGGTCGTTCAGCTAAGAAGATTACATTTTGCCGACCTTTCACTTAATGAGCAGGCCTGGGCAGCTTTGGGTCAACTGAATGCCCTCGGAAAGCGTATCAAAGTCATTAAAAGACAACTTGACAGAGAGGCGACAGCTCAAGAAGGCTGTTGTTTTATTCAACCCTGCCATGCACACACATGCACAGATGATGACGCTCACGGGCACCCACGATAAATTTAGTTACTGACGATGAATGCACTACTACAGGCAATATAACGATGCACCAACTATTCAGACAGATTAAAGAGAGCAGTTTTTCTCTGTGGTTTGATCCTTTTGAACACACTTTCATCTAAATTTAGCTCATCTTAAAAAGCGCCAACACAGTTATCAATAGAAACATCTTTGGAAATAAAACTCTCAAACCTCTATTCTCAACAAAACAAGTCGTTCTTTCAGCAATGCAGACATCATGCCTCACCTGTGCAACTACTCAAATCTCTATAAAATCATACGAATTACAACTTGCAATTTGAAAACCTCCTGAATCCGGGTGACCTGTATCTCAAGGCACCAGTGTACACTGTTCCTAATATTTTGGCTCTCTTGTGCAACCAAACAATGTGATTAGTGACTACTTGAGTAGCTTTTATGATTATGTGCTGCTGATGCTGATGATTGGGGAATGCTGTGCAACCTGCGAGGTTACGTTCAGGGCACAGCATTCAGGGCCCATTGTTAAAGTTCAATATGGGATTTAAAAAAATAAATGTGCATTTCAATCTGTCTCGCCAACGTGTTGCAGAAACTGTGGCGGACAGCAGTGACGCTGCGTGTTTGTCGCCCTTGTCCTTGCCTGGCTAGACCTAATCCTCTGGCTAATGTTAATCTCCCGGCACGTTGACAATTAACTACTTTCTATTATTCTACTTGACAATCACTGTCAGTGATTAATTTACTGACATGAATATACAGTATGACATTAATAATAAAACAAATATTTGCATTTTTTATAGGCCTCTCCTCACCCTGTTAGCATCTTGCTAAGTAGTGTGTGTGCGCGTGTGTGGTACCTGATGCTAACTGAAAGCGGTGTCTCGCCGGGATGCTGACTGGATCATCTGGTTTAGCGTTCAGACCCCCAATCATGGATTCGGTAGCACGCGGGGAAGGTCAGCCGGGGTCGAGTATTCAAATGGCGGCGCCGTTAAGCGAACCGAGCCAAGCCGAACAGCGCCGGTGTAATGTCAGCCCGCTGTCAGGATCTTTCCAGGGAATGACGTCGAGACGCGTTCAATGTCACGACAGAAAAATCCGTCATTTGGCGAGACATCGCGACATTCGTCGCATTTGCTACAGTTGAAAAATGACCGAAAAATAAAACCGCATACTAATCCATCCATTTTCTGTAGCGCAGGGGTCGCGGGCTTGCTGAGATAGGTCTCAGCTGTCATCGGGCAGTAGGCGGGGGACACCCTGAACCGGTTGCCAGCCAATCGCAGGGCACACAGACGAACAACCATCCGCACACACACTCACACTCACACCTAGGGGCAATTTGGGGCGCTCAATCGGCCTACCAAGCATGTTTTTGGGGATGTGGGAGGAAACCGGAGTGCCCGGAGAAAACCCACGCGGACACGGGGAGAACATGCAAACTCCACACAGGGAGGGCCGGAGGTGGAATCGAAGCCGCACCCTCCTTACTGTGAGGCGGACGTGCTAGCCAGTGCGCCACCGAGCCGCCCAAAACTGCAAACTAAGGACTTAAAATGAACTCAAATAACCATGTACAGCAGTATGCCAAATCAAAATATATCGTAAAAAAAACTAATTATCTGGCAACCGGGTATTGATGCCATCTCACCCATTACACTAATGACAAGTACACTACAAAATAAAACAAACATAATAGACAATACTTGAACCAGTTATTGTGCCTTTAGGGGGCGTGGCCTAAGGTGTTAAGGATTTAAATGACTGTCCATTGCAATATCCACTCATCAACATAATAATTTGCAAGGGGATTACCATCATTTTATTTTTGCATGATACAAATTAAGTCTCCAACACTGCAGTGACATATATCCTTGATAGTAACCTTTGCCTGTGATCTGTAACAATGAAGCATATAATTGACGGTAAAACCCACACTTTACGTAAAAATGACACTTATAGATTGTGGGGTAATGTCGCACATTTAAACAACATGAGGTATATCAGAGAAGGGGGAAAAATATTTTAGTTAATAAGTTGTCTGAATCCAAAGTAGCATTCTTTCCTCTTTTAAAGACAAAAAATTGGTCCCAAAATAATTGACAGCAAGAGAAACTGTAAAGAAGAGAGCAATGTAATGTAAAAAAAACAAAACCTCATCAAATAACAAGAATGGCTCGACCACTTACCGTGTATACAAGGTGCCCCCAGTTTATCGTCCGAGTACGGTGGCCAGCAGGGCCATTCGGATGTACATGCCGTTCTCCGCCTGGCGGAAGTAGGCTGCCCTCGGGTCAGTGTCCACTTCGGCGCTGAAATGACAAAAAAAAGATGCACTTGTTTCTTGTTGCAAGATGACATAATGGATAAAACTGCAATTATTCAAGAGCTGACGTGACTGTCAAAATCGAACCTGATTTCATTAACTCGGGGCAGTGGATGCATGACCACCATCTTCTTCTTGGCAGCGGTCATGATGTGTGGGCTGAGGATGAACTGACCGAAACACTGCACACACAAAAAAATAGACAATAAACTAAAATCGAGAGAGTAGAAATGGAAAAAGTGTCTTCTTAAATCCTTGTCATGTAGAGGACGTCAGTCTCAGGCAGAGCTTCCTCTATGCTCTCGAACTCCTCCTGCCAACGACATCATCATTCCGTTGAGTCGTCCATTCCTGCAATATTCCAGATGCAAACATACCTGTTTGATTCCCTTGGAGGCCACGTAGTCGATGATCTCGGCCGGCATGTGGAGGTTCTTGGGGGCCACGTAGCGTAGTGTGATGCGGTACTGAGTCAACAGTTTGGCCAGCGAGTGGACGGTGCGGCCATGTTTCAGATCGCCGACCATGGTGACCTGGTTTTAAAATCAAACACAAACCTTTAAGAGCCATGTCCTCACAATCCAGAAGGGCGGCGGGCCTCACTGTCATGCCGTTGACCGTGCCCAGCTCCTCCCGGATGGTGAAGACGTCCAGAAGAGCCTGAGTGGGGTGTTCGCCTACCCCGTCACCTGCGTTGATCACTGGCTTGCGACAGTGGCGTGATGCGCTCTGGATGACATCACACCAAGAACACATTAAAGGAAACACTTTGAAGTTGAGTAAAAGGAATTTTAAAATATGGCCGTACCTCCACGGCTCCGGGACTGGGGTGTCTAAGCACCAGAACATCAGCGTAGCAGCTCATGGTCTGCACCGAGTCCGTCAGGGACTCGCCCTTCTGCGTGGATGATGTGGACTCACTGAAGTGGACCACTGAGCCACCCAGACGCTGCATGGCTGCCGCGAAGGAACTGCTAGTGCGGGTGCTCACCTCGTAGAACATGGACGCCATCACTTTGCCCTGCGGCAGTCGTCGGGCAATTTTATGTCAAACCAAAAACAAAAAAATAGGTGACGGAGGGAGGGAATATTGCACCTACCTTGAGTATGTCGAGGCTACGTTCCTTCTGAACCAGCAAGCGTAACGTGTGTGCAATGTTGAACAGGTGAGACATCTGAAATAGACAACAAACGTCCAATCATGTTACTGTCATGTTGAACGCATCTGTGTGAGTTTTGTCCCAGGTCCGACCTGGTCTTTGCTGAACTGTCTGACGGACAGGACGTGCTGGCCAACCAGGGGGTGCAGCAGAGGAGACATGTGGGCGTGGGGCAGCTGGCCGACGGCCGTCTGCCCAGGCCCAGGCTGGGGGGACAGAAGCCTGGACAGCGGAGGCGGGTGGCCGTAGCTTTCGGCCACACCCGAGGGCGGCAGCATGACCATCTCTGCACAGTTATGCACTTTAGAACTACAAACATAACTATCAATTTATTTATTTTTTGGTCAATTTTAAAGCAAGTGTCCATCCTACCTGGTGGCATTCCAGGGTCGGAAGAGCGGTGGATGCGGGCGGGCTGCAGGTAGCGACTGTCTCCAGCCGAACGTCGAGGGCTGGCTGCTCGAGTTCGCACCGGACCGTCGCGGGGAGGGGTCGGGCGAGGACGCTCGGGGGTCTAAAAGCAAAGAAGCAAGACTTGAACGTTTTAGGCATGCTCTGAACGGGATTTCTACTCCTTACCATTGGGCTTTCGGGGGAAAGGACGGAAGCCACTGGCCAGCTCTTCACGTCTTCGCCGTAACCTGGTGCCACCAACACCTAACAAAAAATGAAATACCTTTTTTTCCCCATGTATAATGCGCCCCCATGTATAATACGCACCCTAAAAATGGCATGTCGATGCTGGAAAAAAGACTGTACCCATGTATAATACGCACCCAAATTTTGACTTTTTTTTTTTTTCAAGTCCCAATGATCGTCACACACGCATCTGGGTGTGGTGAAATTTGTCCTCTGCATTTGACCCATCCCCGTGTGATTTTGATCCATCCCCTGGGGGAGCGGGGAGCAGTGAGCAGCAGCGCCGCCGCGCTCGGGAATCATTTGGTCATCTAACCCCCCGATTCCAACCCTTAATGCTGAGTGCCAAGCAGGGAGGCAATGGGTCCCATTTTTATAGTCTTTGGTATGACCCAGCCGGGTTACTTAAGTCCGTAAACGTAAAATTATTTCAGAAAAAAGATCATCTTTGGGAACAACCGGATGTTATTCTGCCAGTCAGTATCACTGCGCATGCAGTAGCAAACTCGATAGCGAAAGCGAAGAAATATGTGAGACTCTCAATGGGATCACCAATATTTGAGTGAGGTTCCAGTTATTTATCACAACTAGTTTACCAAGTCTCTGCTTTGAGTTCCTCCAATAAACCCTGGTCCAAGCGGCACTTGGTCGCTCCGCTCCTATCCACACTCCATCCGTGACAAGATTTTCTTCAAAAATTGTTGTACCATGATTTTTTTCAACCCCCCCCCCCCCCCCCCCAAAAAAACAAAAAACTTTGTACCCATGCGCACCCAAGATTTTAGGACAATAAATTTGTTACATTTTGCGCATTATACAAAAAACGGTACATAAAAACAAAACAAGCGAGGAAATTATTTCAATACACTTGTATTTTTCATGATATAAAAATATAATCAAATATTTTATAGAGATTTTGTGGACTCGTGGGGTTCGGTAACATCTGTGTGAGAACCCAAAACAGTCCATAGAGGTTTACCTGCCCGTCGATGTAGGCCACCTCTCCTCGCAGAACCACACGACGAACTTTGCCCTTCACCTTCATGCCTTGGAACGGCGTCCACTTGGACTTGGTGAAAAGCATGGCCTGTGGAATTACCCACTCATGCTCCAAGTCCACCTGGTCCGCAGAAGAACAACACCAGGTTTATTTTTTATCCCAGCTCTATTTCTAGCAACTACAGAGTCATACAAACAATAATTAGCATTTAAACTTTTCAACAATATTTTCCAACCAATTTAAAACCAATTGTTCTAATCCGATGTCAAATATTAGATATTATATGGCAGTAAGCGTGATTAAGTAATGACGTCGTGACTGGGTACCTCCACATAAGTGTTTTCCTGCATGGGCAGGTTAAAGATGCGGCGCGGGTTGTCGTGAAGACGACGGATGATGTCGTCCAAAGTCAGACGTCCCTCGCTGACGGCGGTGAGCAGCAGTGGCAGCATGGTCTCTAGGCCGGGGTAGCCTGGAGGAGGATGGTCACTGTTTTTCTCTTCCACCGAGTGAGGAGCTGGAAAAAAGAAGAGAGAGATTGGATCTTAATGCAATGTTGCAGCTGGGGTTGGCTGATACGGTCTTACAATATCATTTCATCGCAATTTGATAAGTTTTTCCTGACCGTGGTCTGTGGCAAAGCAGTCGATAATGTCCAGGTTCTCCCACAGCGCCTCCATGTCCTCGCGGGAGCCCAGCATGGGTCGCACCTCCGCTCGCCCATTGCCGATCTCCACCACGTTGTCGTCGCAAAGGAACAGGTGATGAGGCGCCACCTCACATGTCACATGGATGCCCTTCTGCTTGGCGGCCCGGATGATCATGATCTGAGAGTGAACGGGGGAAAAAACAGCAGCGAGTCAATTCTATCAATTATTTTACGTTTTTTACACAAGAAGATTTTTTTTAATTACTTGTATCCTCTTATACTTTAGTTGTTCTGGTTCTTTTCCTGTGAGAGGAGAGCATCTTACCTCATCCTTTTTGGCCACGTGGCAGATGTGCACCGGCCGCTGGTAGAGCTGAGCTACCATCAAGATAGCGGCCACCGTCTGCTTCTCAGCGTGTGCCACAATGGGAAGATGCTTGGGCCACTTCTCAAAGTGCTTCAAAGAGAAGAAAATAGTCAAATCATGACAACTGATGGTGGTGCGGTGTGGAGGGGAGCAGAGCGTACCTCCATCCACAGTGAGACATTGTCCATCTTAAGGGTGGAGAAGGTGTCGTTTAGGTACATCTTCAGGCCGACAGCCTGACTAGAAATGGACGGCAGGACAGCCGCGTTGTCCGAGGTGGCGCCCAAATAAAGTGCGTAGTCGCAGCGGCAGTTGGCTTTAGCGAGCTGTGACATCACAACACACGCCAGAAGCAAGTCGCATAAGTGCGAGTCCGAGAAAGTCTTACATTTCAACTTTTAAGCAGATCCTGAGTGCCGTCCTGTTCATCCAGTCTCTTTGTGACAACATCTATCGTACCTTCTGAGCGAGGGCCAGGGTGGTGCCATCGGTGATGGCGGGGGAGGTATTGGGCATGGCGCACACCATGGTCACGCCGCCAGCCAGGGCAGCCGCCGTGCCCGAGGAGAAGTCCTCTTTGTGGGTGGCGCCGGGTTCCCGCAAGTGGACGTGGACGTCGATGAGGCCTGGCAGACAAAGGAAGCGATCATAACATGCAAAAACCACTGACACAAAAATGTAATGCCCTTGTTCACAAACTGTATTATCATCATTAGACTTGGAAAGTTCTAAAATCAAATTCTATACTTATATTTTATATTTGCAGAGGAACCAGGAACTCACCAGGCAGGCGGACTAATGTCTGTGAGGTCATGCTGTCGATGTGAGTCTTCACCGGCGGACTTCGGCCAATCTGACGGAGAGCCTGCAAACGAGCATTTCGATATTTCAACAGCTGGAATTGTTTCTGTCAGCATGTCTGTTTATCCTTTGTGTATTTCTTAATTAGTTAAATTATGAGCTTTTTTTTTTTTTACAGAACAATAGAAGTAAAACAGATGCAAAATTGCTGTTACCTATCAGTATCCACAATGAAGGGCCTACCTGCACAAAGAGTTTGGTGCATTTGATGTCGATAATGAGTGGCACTGAGTAGTCGATGGCCATGCGGCGGGTGCGGTAACCCTTGGTGACAAAGGAAGAGAGGCGGCGGCCCCCGCTGTTCCTCATCGAGAGGTTGACCACCAGGTCAAAGTGGTTCTCCTCCAGGTAGTTCATGATGCTTCGTTGCTTCTCCTTGGTGGGACAATCGCTTTCGTCCTCCTCGAACGGCCAGTCCACGGCTGTCACCTAGCAAACATTGGACACGGGGACAAGTAATGACAAAAATAGCACAAAAGGATTGTTGCATTTTCTGGGGGGGAGGGGGTCAACTTGCCTTGATGCCGTGTTCGGTGTAGAAATCAGCAGTGCCCAGACTGGCATAAAGGTCGTAACCCAGCGTCTCCAGAGTCTGTACTGTGGGCAGTAGCTCGCTCTTGTTCTACAACAAAATAACACAAAGTATTAGACGGTGCATTCAGGTTCGATGGGAAATTGCAAAGTTGGAGCTTTAAAAGATTCAATGCTGTAATATGAAAGTGCTGAGGAGAAGGATAAAATAGCTTTACCTTGTAGCTGCCGATGGAGAGCAGAATGTTCTTCTTGGGAATCTTGAAGCCGGTGGAGAGCATGGCTTTGAGGTAAGCTTCGTAGCGGTTTTCACCAAAACACGCCACCTCTCCAGTGCTGGTCATCTCCACGCCCAGCACCACGTCTGCACCCGCCAGCCGTGAGAAGGAAAACTGAGGAACCTGAGAGGAACACGTACGTATACTTGACGTCAACAGAGGAAATACAAAAAGATGGAAGGAGAGCTTACCTTGACGCCCACAATGCCCTTTCCTCTCATCAGGCCCACCGGCTCCACCTCCTCGCCCATGATAATCTGCGTGGCGAGGGCGACGAGGTCCACGCCCAGTGTCTTGGATACAAAGGGGAAGGAGCGCGAGACGCGAACGTTGCATTCAATCACCTTCAGCTGGTCGTCCTGGCAACACAGAGACACAAGGGAAATTATGTTATAAGAACACAAATAAACGACTACAATAATCAAAGCACGTAAAAAATTTTTTTTTTTTAAAAACTGTTAATAAAAAATCATCACCTTTGCAATGAGTTGCAGATTCAAGGGTCCCGTGACCTGCAATTCTTGCCCAATGGCGTGGACGATGATCTTGATCCTCTCGATGGTCTTCTGGTTGAGGTCCTGAGGGGGCGTCACCAGTGTGGCGTCGCCAGAGTGCACGCCGGCGTTCTCCACATGCTCCGACACGGCGAAGGCCAAGACCACGCCGTCGCTCGCCACCGCATCCACGTCTATTTCCTACAGGATTCGATTAGTTTGCGAACAACTGGGACGTAAACCCGCTGTCGTTTATGGGATTGGTCTGTGGGCCTCCCTTGGACTCACCTTGGCCTCCTGTATGAACTTAGAAATGACGACAGGATGCTCCTTGGACACAGCCACGGCGTTACTCAGGTATTTCTCCAGGTCATTGTCGCTGTAGGCAACGTTCATGGCAGCACCGCTCAGCACGTAGGACGGCCGAACCAAGCATGGGTAGCCCACCGTCTCACAAAAACTTATAGCAGACTGCCGAGACACAAGTTGGCATCGCTTTTCTATTTCGGGCAGGATGTCTGGGTGACAAACGTTTAAGGCTTAAGCTGCAGCTAGAAAGTCAAAGGTGGCAATGTTACCTCGGTATCGGAGAGTTCTTTCCACTGTGGCTGGCTGATGCCGATGGTGTCCAACATTCTGGAGAACTTGAACCTGTTCTCTGCCGAGTCGATGAACTCGGGCGAGGTTCCCAGGATGCGGCACTGCTGGCGGTGCAGCGACATGGCAATGTTGTTGGGCAGCTGGCCGCCCATGGAGAGGATCACGCCCTCCAGGTTTTCCAGCTCATAGATATCCATCACCACCTGAGAGCAACACACACAACATCAAATTTCAAGTGAGTGCCTTTTCAATAAAAAAAATATTTTAAAACGTTTCTGAAGGTTTTCAAGGTGAATGAGCTACAATGGCACCTCAAAGGAGATTTCATCAAAGTAGAGGCGGTCACACATGTCGTAGTCCGTGCTGACCGTCTCAGGGTTGTAGTTCACCATTATGGTCTTGTAGCCCATCTGCAGGACGAGAGGAGATGAATGGATCAGAACGAAGACGGCGATGGACTAAGAGCGGGGGCGGGCGTTTAAGGGCCGCACCTTCCGGAGCTCGGTGATGCAGCCCACCGCGCACCAGTCGAATTCGACGCTGCTGCCGATGCGGTAGACGCCCGATCCGATCACCATGACGTGCAGGTCGCTGAAGCTCAGGTCGTGCTGGGCGCCGTTGTAGGTCAGGTACAGGTAGTTGGTGAAGGCCGGCCACTCCGCTGCCACTGTGTCGATCTGCTTGACCACAGGAAGGATGGACCAATCGTGGCGCAGCTTCCTCACAGCCAGTTCGGTGCTGGAGTGGGGAGGGGCGGCGATGCCACAGGTTAGAACAACAATGACCAATCAAATCTACTCTTCAAGCTCTCCCCACCTCTGGACAGCCAACGCGATCTGCTTGTCCGAGAAGCCCAACTGCTTGGCCTTGCGCATCACCTCGGGCGGCATGAGACTCTCGTCCTGCGCAATCGATTCCACACAAGTAAATGACAACCTGGTCTCCGTTTCAGTGCTTTGGTGAACATCGGCCCGGTCCCACCTGGTTGTACTTCTCCAGCAGTCGCTCGTGGTCGGAGATGTTCTTCATCTTGTGCAAGAACCAGCGGTCGATTTTGGTCAGCTCGTACAGTTGGTCCACCGTGTAGCCGTCACGGAGGGCGGCGGCCAGAACGAAGATCCGCTTGTCAGTGGGTATCTGGAGCTCCTGGCAGCAGTGATGGGAAGGAACAGAAAAATATTTTGTTACGGAAATACATTTTTCATTTTTCTGAAGACGAGCAGGCGTTCACAACACCTTCGTCACTCACCTGTTGAGACACCGGCTTGATAGTGTGATCAAACCCGACGCAGTTCTCATCCACCATCCTCAGAGCCTTCTGGAAGGCCTCCTCAAAGCTGCGGCCGATGGCCATCACCTCACCTGGACAAAAAAGTGTGCAGTGAAACCCCCAACACGGTGCAGCAATAACACGGTCTCTTACCGACACTCTTCATGGAGCTTCCGATCTTGGTGGAGACCCTCAAGAACTTGCTCAGATCCCAACGAGGCACCTTCACTACACAGTAGTCTAAACTGGGCTCAAAGTTAGCCGTGGTTGAGTTGGTGACAGAATTCCTGGGGGGGGGGAAACCCATCCAGGTGAAATAGGCTTCTGTGTAAAATAAGCCTCAATTGAGATCATCTATGTCGTCATACTTGAGTTGCGGCAACGGAATCCCCAGGCCGAGTTTTGCTGCTACATATGCCAGAGGGTAACCCGTCGCTTTACTGGCCAGAGCAGAGCTGCGCGACAGGCGGGCGTTGACCTCGATGATGTAGTACTGAAAGAGAAGAACTCCTTAAGTAAGCTAGGTCATATTTGTAAACACCTTGTGTAGTAAGTTGCATTATATCTTGTATTAGGCAAATTTGTTTTAGTGCACAGTACATCATCTATTTTTACCTGGTCAGATTCGGGATTAAGCGCATACTGGATGTTGCACTCTCCCACAATGCCAAGATGGCGGATGACCTTGATGGCGGTGTTCCGAAGCATATTGTACTCGTGGTCGTTGAGCGTTTGACTGGGCGCCACAACGATAGACTCTCCAGTGTGGATGCCCAGAGGGTCAATATTCTCCATGTTACACACCTAAACAGGACGTTAATGCTTCTTTTTCTATTTTTGATTCAAGCCAAAGATGGAACAGGCAACAGACATCATGTTTTGACTCACAGTGACGCAGTTGTCGAAGGCGTCGCGCACCACCTCGTACTCGATCTCCTTCCAGCCTTTCAGCGACTTGTCCACCAGCACCTGCGAGGTGTGCGCGAAGGCCGACGTGACCAGGGAGGTCAGCTCCTCGCGGCTGTTGGCGAAGCCCGAGCCCAGGCCGCCCAGGGCGAAGGCCGAGCGGACCAGCACTGGGTAGCCCAGGCGCTCTGCGGCGGCCACCGCCTGACAAGATTACAAAGAGGCAGGAGTCAACTGGGTCCGAAAGCGACAGCGCCAATCGCGCTCACCTGCTCCACGGAGAGGGCAGCCTCGCTGGGCGCTACATGCTCGTTGATCTCCTCCATTTTCTCCACAAAGATCTTCCTGTCCTCTGTCATCTCGATGGAAGCCACAGGTGTGCCCAGAACCCTCACGTTGTACTTCTCCAGCACACCCAACTTGGTCAGCTCCACGCCACAATTCAGCGCCGTCTGCCCACCGAACGTCAGCAGGACGCCGTCTGGGCGCTCGTTTTTAATCACCTTGGAGTGAATGCGTCGGTCAGCGCCGGTTATATTGTTTGAAATAAAGACGTGATGTCTACAGAGACACACCTGAGTGACGTATTCTGCTGTAATGGGCAGGAAGTAAACCTTGTCCGCCAGACCCTTAGAGGTCTGCACTGTGGCGATATTGGGATTAATCAGCACTGTCTGGATATTCTCCTCCTTCAGAGCCTTAATAGCCTGAAAAGAAAAGAGGCATTAAGTATGATGGCATGCTGGAGGTCCGAAGGTTTGTACAAGTAACTCCAGGTATGTTATGAATTTCTGAAAATCAAAACACACCGACCTGAGAACCCGAGTAGTCAAACTCTCCGGCCTGGCCGATGGAAAGGCCCCCAGAGCCCAAGATGAGGACCTTCCTCGGTCGGGAAACCTCTTCAGGCTTGGGAGAATTTGTATAGGTGAGATGCTCCATCAGACGCCGCTTCACTGTGGAAAGAAAATGGAGAATTGTGTCTCAAGGATGCTCGCTAGGACTGGGTCCTATGGCCTTAAAGTATATATATATATATATATTTTTTTTAACCAAGAACAGAAAACAAATACCTGATTTGTCAGCATTGCCCTCCTTGTGGTCTCTGACGGTGTCAAGGAACACGTCAAACAAGCCGACCAGATCCGTCGGGCCGGCCATATGCTCGGGATGGAACTGGACACTGGAAACAAATATTGAAAGTTATCATTCGGGAAGGAGTGAGAAAAGTAACTTCCCTGTTGGCCGTCTGCACCTGAAAAGCGGCTGCGTGTTGTGCACGATGCCCTCGTTGGTGTGATCGTTGGCGTTTGTGAAGAGAACGTCCCAGTCGCTCGGCAGGGTGTCGGGGTCCACAGCGAAGCCGTGGTTCTGACTGGTGATGAAGCAGCGGTCGGTGCCCTTGTGGAGGCAAGGCTGGTTGTGGCCACGGTTGCCGTACCTGCCACATTGATGAGACACAGATGAGTACATAAAAAATAATAATAATACATTTTAACAAATAATTGAAAAATACTTTTTAGGGAAGAAAAAAAAAATGCCCCCGATAATGTGTGATAATAATGGAAAAAAATGCCCCCGATAATGTGTGATAATAATGGTTCATTCCTGGTCTATTGTCATAATCCCACAAGGACATGCTGCCAGTTGTCATTCCGTGAACATTTGTTGGCTGTGGTAACCTTGGACGGCGCCGACAAAACAGCCAGTGCTTTCATAAGCGCTTGATTGCACTTTGTTTGTTCTGCCTTAATCTAAAACACAAACGCTCAGCTGCTGAGAGCGAGGGGAAGACACATTTCACATCAGGACTGAGGTCACTGAGGACAACCGTCTAATTCAACAACTACGAATGCCTAACTGAAGAAAGAACGTTTTACTATGAAGTGAATGACTAACTTCATCTTGTAGGTCTTTGCTCCGATGACCAAGGAGAGCAGCTGGTGTCCCAGGCAGATGCCGAAAACTGGCTTGGGCTGATCCACGCACACCACTTTGCGTACGTTGTCGATGGTGGCCTGGCAGAGAAGCGGATCGCCTGGACCGTTGCTGATGAACAAACCATCAAATTCTGGAGAGGACAAAAAAAGGCACCGACAATCAACCAGGGTGACTTCAAGAGCCTCAACTGCATGTGTGATGTTGACCTGAGCTGTCCAACGGGTGGTCCCAGGGTACAACGGTGACGCGGGCACCTCGCTCGGCCAGGCAGCGGATTTGGTTGTATTTGATACCGCAGTCCACCACGGTGATCCGCAGAATACCGCTGGGGTTGAACAATTGCGGCTCCTGGACAAACAATGAGTAAAGTTGCTGGCAAAACATAATTTTAAAGCCTGGTATGATAACCTTACCCTCATGGACACCTCCTGGACCAGGTTCCTTTTGTCGGGATTGTCAAAGGGAACAGTGTCCTCGGGGGTCCCCTCCAAAACCAGCTTTCCCAACATGGTCCCCTTCTCGCGGATCTTTTTGGTCAGGCAGCGGGTATCGATACCTATGTCAGGACACAACAGGTTCAAAGTTAATATGCTTAGGATATTCCACCTATTCAACAATTTTCTTTCTTATATCTGTGACTTTCCCACCTTGTAGTCCAGGAACTCCTTGCTCCTGGAGCCACCGGTCCAAGGACTTGACTGAACTCCAATGACTCGGACACTCCGACAGCTCCCCGATGATGAGAGCGGCGGCGTGGATCTTTGATGACTCAAACCACTGCGAGAAGACATCACACTGTGACCATCATACCTCTAAATATCTGTCAAACATAGTATCTCACAGCACCTTGCTCAAGCCGAACGCGCCCTCAACGTCCGCTGGCACGCCATAATTGCCCACCAGCGGGTAGGTGAGCGTAAGCAGTTGGCAGTGGTACGATGGGTCAGTCAGGGACTCAGGGTAGCCCACCATGCCGGTCTGGAACACTACGGGGCAACAATAATAAAGCATTGGTAAGGATAGTTGAACCTCTTTACAATATCTATTTTCTTTCAAGACTTTTACGGATTTGCCTGAACACTGGCTATACCACTACTAGCCAATGAATCGAAATAAATACATCAATTTCCTTCCACGTGGACAACCAAAGTATAAGCTTAAGCTTTTAGTGAGTGTGTAAACCACTCTGACTGACTGTCAAAAGTGACATATAATTTGATCTTTGACAAATGTCTGACATTACGTTTTGAGAATATGTCGCAATTCCCTTATTGCAGTCACTTTCAAACTGTAGCGGTTGCTCTAGCACAGAAAAGTTGAAATTTGGGAAAATTCTGAGACGTGTTCCAGCAAGTCAACGGACAGGTTCGTCAAGACGACTTCACAGAATTTGGCTCAACAACATGGCGATCAAGATACGAATTTATTTGACAAACAAACAGGGTTCGGTGTTACGTACCAACTTCGCCAGAAACGGACACTTTAGCACCGAAAAGGCTGCCCGTAAACCGCGTCCCGTCCTCCAGGATGAGGCTGGCTATGGTCTTCTCGGACATCTTGCTTCCACGTCCCGATCGCGTTTAGTTGCTGGTTACGCCAGGCGGCCACGACCACGATCCAGTGGTTTTCCACGTGAAACAACCAACGAGAAGAAAAGGGCTAAAAGTGGGAGAAAATCGACTGCCGGGAGTCGTCTTGTTAGAAATGAAATGGTGGATGTTCAAAGCGATTCAAGAGAGGGCAACCGATCGACGCGGCGTATGGTTTGAGTTTTCCCGGTTTGCGAAGGCGACCCGAGGACGCCAAGGATCTCCCACGTGTGCGGCAGACGCCGATGAGCTTGGCCGGGGGTTCAGATGGTTCGAAGGCTCAATTTCGACGTAGTATTTCCGGTTTGTCTTTTCAAACTAAAAACAAGGTTCTCCCTACTTTTTTTCACTGAATATTTGGTTTAAGTGAGCCACAGTTTATTTTTGCTTGATTCACCAACTGCTCTTTTAGTATATTATCAACTTTTACGCAACAAACAATAAGGCGCGTGTTTGTTTTAAACGCGTGGCGAGAATCTTCTACTTCCGGTACAATTGTCACTTGATTGTGCGTTTCTTGTCTATGACGTCAAAACAATACTTCTGTGGCGGGAACAACAACCGTATGGTAACAGTTTACTGCAGGAGGAATCGTCTTTTTTCAAAACTCGTTTCTCATGTAAGTGACAATAATAAGAAAATCAATATTCTGAATGTATTCATTATCTTAACAGAACCAGAATGTTCAATTAAAGGTCTCAAAGGTTTACCCAGTAAGATTTGTTATGTGTTTGATTAATGAATATAGTTATCTCCCTTAATAACAGGGCTGTCGTTGTATACACAATGTGGTGGCGTCGTTGTTGCTATTGTTGTTCGAAGAGTCATTGCCATTTCTGCGGGTTGTCAAACGCGCTTGGTTCCATTTGAATTGAGCTTTCTCAGTTCCCGTACGCAAGCCAGTTCACTGTGCAGCTCTACCGGTGACTACTAGTTGTGTTTTGAGCGAAAGTACAACATGTTTCTAGCAGAGGGCGCTCATCCTCTATAGTTGGGGATTCTATTATTGTTTCAGTTCTTTGGTAGTTTGTCATATTCAATGTGTTACAAATAAGAGAGTGTATCATTATAGCTGTCAAGGAAATAGTTAAATTAAAAAATAATAATAATAACACCAAAATGGCTCGCAGGAGCAAGATGGTTTCACTTTTCACTTTTAATTAACACTTCTGCATTAAAACCAGAGAAACTAACTGCACTGGAAGCATTTATTTCAAAACAAAATGCGGTATTCGGATTTGAAATTCTATTTTCACAAGGCATGGTATTAGAGGAGCAGTTTGTTATCTTTTACAGTAGTTTGACCAATTTTGAACTACTCAGTATTTTGACACATAAACGGAGTCTTTTCAGTCTGACGACTTTGAGACCTTGGTTGAGGTGCTCATTGCATGTTGGGCATAGAGCTGTATTGCTCATACAAACGCATTACGTGTGTTGGCACATTTGGGAATTCACACATTAAAAGGGCAACTATGCTCTGTTTTCCTAATAGAATGAATTGATATGAATGAATAAAATGAATTGAAACCCTTTTGAATCAATTAGTGCGACGCACGATTATTATTTTTTTGGTTACTTGACAGGATAATGGAGATTTGGGCCCCAGAGGTGCAGCCGGCAGCCTTGTGGGACATGCGCAGTGGAAAGGACGGCAACCTGCAATTTGAACGTAATGAGTACGCAGTGATGTGCTTGAGGAGCTTATGTGCGATGTCACATTGCACCACAGGGTGACCGCGAGTGCAGCCATCTCTCCTGTCACTTCTAATGACACACAAGTGCCACCAGGCGGAACGTGAGCACATCCAACCAGCTAACATCTCTGACTGGGCCAAAAACTATGTGCCAGGTACTGCACAACTTAATCATCAAACATCTCTAGACGTGTTTTTAATGACATTGATGCAAACCAGGTTCGTCAGAAATGTATATTTGATTAATATTTAACCAACTTGGTTTGCATCAGTGTCATTGAAAAACACATCAAAAGTGTGTGATGAAGATGTTATGCAATACGTGGCCCTTAGGTTTGGTCCCAGTGAGAGATGTGATGTCTGACTGGGCCAAAACCCAAGTGCCACACCTCTAGACATGTTTTTAATGACAATGATACAAACCAAGTTAGACAGAAATATACATTTGATGAATATTTAACTCACTTGGTTTGCGTCAGTGTCATGGAAAAGTGTGGTGATGGTACTGTGCAGTACCTCGCACTTTGTTTGGTTTTGTCCCAGTGAGAGATGTCAGCTGTTTGCATGTGCTCACCTTCCCCCTGGTGGCGCTTGTGTCATTGGAAGTAAGTGACATCTCACCTGAGCTCATCTGGAGGTGAGCGTTGCCCTGCTGTCACTGCCATGGACACAAGTCTTTGACTGTTACCCTCCATCTCACATGACTTCAAGTGGCTGCAATTCAGGACTGCAATTTCACCCTCATGTGAGATGGAGGATAACAGTTAAAGACAACGCTCACCTCAACACTGAAAACTGCCTTCCAAAAGTGCCACTTACCCCGCCTCCTAACTCTGCCCAAATTCAGTCTGACCAATCACAGCGCAGTGTAAATTTGTATAACCACGCTCACCTTTCCAACAGCCAATCAGATTGCAGTATCTGCACATCTGCCCAATCAGATTGCTGCAAATTGTCAGAACCGCGCCTCCTTTTATCCCACCAACCACATGGCACCTCATTTGCATAGCAACGCGCCTTCAACCGATCACAGATTTCTATTCTCATTGCCCCACCCACTTTCTGAGTTTTCAGCGAATCATAAAGCAGTATTCCAGTTTTGGCCTGCCTCATTTCACAAAAATTTTCAGAAAAAAGAAATCCAAGAAAAAGAAAATCCTCAAAAAAATTCTGGAAAAAAAAAATCTGGGGGAACATAATAATAATAATAATAATAGGGGTGTAACGATTCATCGATACAGATCGATTAATCGATATAATGCTCTCGGATTTATTGGCATCGATGCTAAACGTAAACATCGATTTATATCGCCGTGTTTGACCTCGGACATTTGACGCGACTTTATTTTGAAATCCAGTTCATTGTTGCTTGCTTCCTCTTTCCGGGAGTAGTGTGCGGCGTTGTTGTGTTGTGAGCAGAGCAGGCACGTGAAAGGGGAGTCGACAACTAGTACGCGGCTCCTGGGCTGGTGCTATGGCTAGTGTCCAAAAAGCCGAGGATATTTGCTCCCCTTTAGGCTTCAAGTCATTCGTTTGGAAGCACTTTGGATTCCAAAGAAAAGATGGCTCAACGGACAAGACACGTGCAGTTTGTAAATCCTGCCATGCGGTGATCAAATATTCCGGGAGCACAAATCTCGCCGCACATTTAAAGAAAAAACACGACATCAAAGTTCAGTGTTAAAATAAGCACTTTGTATACTACAATACTCTCGTAATTTCCTAAATAAATTTGCAGTACCTTGTTGATTTTGCGTATGAATTGTTATAAATCAGAATATTGTTCTATATTTTTTATTAAAAAAAAAAAAATCAATCGTAGAGCACTATGTCGTGATATATCGTGAATGAATCGCAGCAGGCTTTAAGATATCGGCAAACATCGTATCGTACTTCTTTGTATCGATATGATATCGTATCGTGACAAAACCCGCGATTTACACCCCTAGTAGGTTGTCATTAGTTCTGTCAGTGTCTGTGTGCTCGCCCCTCCCTTCCTGTGCCTACTCTCAATCTATGTACTCATCACAGTCACCTGCCTCTCGCTACCTGTCGCGTGTATAAGTTCTGTCTGCGTGTCCCACCCCTGTCGGATTGTTCTCGTCTCTTGTCTCTCATCTCCATGTCTTTCTGTTCTGTTATTCACGTCCCTAGTCGAGTATCGATAGTTTGCCTTTTGAGTTTGCTCAATAAACCCTGGTCCAAACTGCATTTGGTCGCCCTGCTCCATTCCGCTTCATGACAAACGAACGCCCACATGATATATTTTTATTTATAATGCAATACAATAATAATTTCCGAAAGAAGGTTAGATAGACTTTTGCAACAATAACATATGAGAGGAAGGGAGGAATCAAATAAGAGCTACGGCTCCGGCTGGGCGCTCAAGGAATTTTCTGGAGCTAGACAATGAGCTGAGTTGGAGCAAGGGGGGTCTGCTCGTGAATTGCAGCACGAATCCAATTGATCTATTTATCATATTGATATCTGGAAATATTAGACAGTCAAGAGTTGAAAAGAACAAATTAAGACTAGAGTGAATTAAGAAAAATAAACTCAAATCATTACTCAAACCACTACTCATGGAAAATAAAATAGACAAACAGGCATACAATCACCTAATACCCACAGCAAACATCATCCCCAGAATCTATGGCACACCAAAAATCCATAAACCAGGTACACCTCTCCGCCCCATTGTAGACAGCATAGGGTCAGTCACATACAACCTTTCAAAAGCACTCACAGAAATAATAAAACCACTATTAGGACACACGGATCAACACTGCAAAAACTCAAGACAGCTTGCCACGGAACTCGCACACATAAAAGTACAGAAAGATGAAATGCTCATATCACACGACGTCATTTCACTCTTCACAAAAACGCCCACACAACCCACCATACGCATAGTACATGACAGACTATCAGCAGACAAGACACTCAAGAAACGGACAAATCTAACAGCAAAAGACATCACCCAACTACTTCATTTCATCGCTACCTCCACATACTTTCAATACAGAAACACAATATACAGGCAAAAAGAGGGATTCCCCATGGGAGACCCTCTTTCTGCCATCATGTGCAATTTTTTTATGGAAGATTTAGAACAGAAGGCACTCTTAACAGCCCCGGACACATACAAACCCACTCTATGGAAACGTTACGTCGACGACATTCTGGAAAAAGTAAAAACAGGACATACACAACACCTCACAGACCATCTCAACACCATAGACACCACGGGTAACATCAAATTCACCCATGAAGAGGAAACAGCTCGATCCATAGCCTTTTTAGACATCAACATACACCACACAGACAATGGTGACATAAGAACAAAAGTACACAAAAAACCCACACACACCGACCAATACCTCCTCTGGACATCAGAACACCCCACTATACACAAACTGTCAGTAGTCAGAACACTATACGAACGAACAACAATAATCACAGATCCGGACGACATAACACAGGAAGAAAAATACATACAACACGCACTCAAAAAATGTCAGTATCCACAATGGGCAATAACCAAAGGTGCAGAACAGGTAAAAAACAAAAATACAAAACACAGGAGCAAAGAAAGAAACAAACAAGGAAACAGGAACCCAGCGGAATGGTGACGTTGCCGTATGTGAGAGGAATTACGGAACGCATCAAAAGAGCCATGAAAAAATACAACATAAGCACACCTATCAGACCACATATAACACTCCGTCAGATACTGGTCCACCCAAAGGACAGAGTAAATCCGGAAAATAAATGCAATTCCATATACGAGATTCCATGCAAATCATGTAATAAATCATATATCGGGGAGACAGGGAGGAACTTCATCACAAGAAAAATGGAACACAAGAAGGAATGTGAGAAGGAGACAGCAACAAGACAAACAAGAGCAATAAAACTACAAGCAGAACAGGAACACTACAAGTCAGCCATCACCGACCACTGTAAAAGGGAAAACCACATCATGGACTGGGAGAAGGCCAGAGTCATCCGCACTGAAGAAAACAAACATCAGCGTTGGATCAGGGAGGCCATTGAGATCCGCAAGCGGGGCCCGAGGACCATCAACAGGAACGAGGGAGCATACATGCTCTCTACAACCTGGAACAGTGTTTTGGAGAGGTGAACTGACAGCAGAGGGCGTGACTCACCTGTCAAATCTGACAGGTGAGCCACGCCTTCATCCATCAGCTGATAAAGACGCGTCACAAACACATCAGTGACACTCTGATGAAGGCGGAAGATTCCGCCGAAACATGTCAGGTAAATGAACCTAAAACAAATTTGTTTGATATAGAAGAACCAGAGAAGTAAATTAAGACTACATTTGGAACACAGACGCAAGATGACTTGAATGAAAAAAAATGTAGCTTGAAAACAGAATGAGTTTGCAGGACTTACAGTATGCAAATGAGATCAATGTCACTATAGGGCAGTGCTTCTCAAATAGTGGGGCGTCACGGATAGTCACGGTGGGGAGGGGGGGCGCGAATAGATTTCTTCTTGCTAGGGGGGGGCGTAACAGAAAAGAATTGAGAAGCACTGCTATAGGGGAATCTGATAAACAAAAGTTCCTGGTGAATGAATGGCAACTAAATTTGTAGACAATCTTATGAGTTTGGTGTCCGAGTCTGTCTCTCCCAGTGCCCTGGAACTCGATCCCAAAACTCCACCTGCAGCCTTGACCAACAAGATAACGGTCCCTGGCTTTGAGCGTTGCAAGAACAAAGAAAGACTGTTTTTGTGCTTGGGGGGAGGCAAGCACTGTTTTCCGGAGGAAAAACCTCATCCTCAGAGATGAGTACAGCTATTGAGAGGTGGAGGAACTCATAAGATGAAAATGGACATTTTGAAAAATTGACTCAATCAAGAGTGTTGGACAGGTTGGCTCTGAGACGACTAAAGCAGAACTTGAGACAATGGGGTGCTGCGAAAGACACGTGAAACATCAAGTGTACAACAACCGAACTGGACTCCTTGCTTAAGCGTTACCAAACTTGGTGGGGCTTGGGTCAAAGTGGATGGAAGCTTGCTTTGCACTGAGTTTGACATAACTGAGGAGTTTTGATAATATGGGAATAATGTGTGGAATAGATTTGGATAATACAGATAGTATTTTAAAACGGTAGGAAACAAGCAGTGGGATCAGATATTTGGGCTCGTCAAACTTAAAAGGAGTTGAAATTTAGCCAAGTAAAATTTTTAAATTGGGAATAAGACACTCGGACCCAATTGAATACAGTCAAAAGGGAGCTAGGTTGCTCAATGTACCTCAATGTTATTAGTTAATTACACCTCTGTGGAAATGATGTTGTCAGAGAGTTGTGTCCATTAAAAGGAGAGTTAGAAGGGCTGTAAGAACTTTTGACCTTTAAATTAATTGTGCTTAAAAAGCGACAGTTAACAACATGACAAAGTAAAAAAGAGCCAGAGGAATTAGTCTGATTATTCTTTCTTAGCTTTTTGATGAGAATAATTGATTAGGATAATTTTTTTGGGAGCCATCTGTTGCTGCCCCTAACACAGACCCATACTTAGCCTCTCGAGTAGAAATATTTATTGATAATTTTATTGAAACTTGGATTGATGTATTTACAAAAGATTTAATTGGCGAGACTGTCCAAACAGGTAGAATTATTTTTAGGATTCAATGTTTGCTTGCTCACTTACATCTAAATTTGCTTGTTGTGGGATAAGAGTTGAGCTGTAAGGATGAATGAATGGGTGTGTCTGTAAGTGTGTGGGGGTGTGCGCAATATGAATGGCCAAGATAGTTTGGAGTTGGGGTGTTGTGATCACGATAGAGGATAAAATTCTTCTCACCTGAAAGTATAGTACAGATTAGAATACCTAGGATTTGATGATTGATCAGGGGCACCATTGACGACAAAATGGTTCAATGTGGAATGCCCGTTTCAGTCCAATGACCGGACACAACTGGATCAGCTAGTCCAGCTACGATCAGTATGATACTGTGCCGGCACGCTTTGTCGGTCCCTTTTGATCCCTGATGACACAATTTAACACATTGTATGAATGTGTCAAAGGAGGGAGAGTGAGTGTAAATGAGTAAATAGAATCAATTTGTAAATTATGAAATTCAATGTTTTTTCAAATGTACTTGTTTTTGAAGCCTCAACAGGGCATGTAAGAATTCAACATACAGTGATGGAAGGAGACAAAGAAGGATCTCGAAAGGAAGGGAGTGAATGAGAGGCAACAACATGGAATGGATGGATACATTGCGTGGTAACAATTTAGGGATGATAAGGTTTAACTTTTTTTTTTTAAGACAAACTGCGAACGATGATGAATCATACAGCTACAAGATAAGCAACAAATATTTAGAAGGTCATTTAATGTAGGAGATAAATAGACCAATTACAAGAAATGGGGAATATGTTTGATAAAAGAATAATAATACCTAGAAAATGCAATTTCTGGAGAAATTGCGTGTGAAGACGAAGAAACTGAATAACGTCTGGGGGAATGCTGCACACCCCTTTTGAGTTGCAGAAAGGTTGCTGTTTTCCTGGACCAATTTCGGCCCTTCCAGTTGCTGATCCGGATGGTGGTTTGCTGAGCACACAAATGGAGGACGCCAAGATCCAAATCACCCCAACTATCTTGCTGAAAGTCCTGAAGAGAAAGTGGACAGAGCCTTGGTGGACTGGACCCTTTGCAGTGGTGGAGCGCACATCGCATGCCGGCCGGCAAAGGAGACACGTGGTATCATCTCTCTCAGTGTGCCCCTGTGAAGGATTCTTGCATAGATCCAGATCCGCCATCGACAGCGTCCCCACTCCCAATTGAAAAAGAGGCGGAATAATCCTCTTCCCCTTGGTGGCCAGGTAGTCTACCCTGAGCCACTGAAGACCAAGACTGCACCCACTGAAGACCAAGACTGCACAGCAGACGTTTTCAGGTTCCTTCCGGACGGAGCAGAGCTGCAAAGGGGGTAAGAACTGTGCTTACCCTCCACCAGTGGACGTGCCAAGCCCCCAACGGCTGAACTACTACGAGCAAGTGTTATCTCGGACTAATGTTATTGATAACATTTTGGTCGCCTAAGCCAAAGGGAGCGTGTGAGCCTTTTCCTGCATTATAGCATGCCGCAGGTCTTTCACTCACACACTCAAATTGAACAGGAGAATTGAGGCGAGACCTCCTCCTCACGGCGGTTTCTTGCTGACATTGAAGTTTTTGATCATACATCACTTTTTGCAACCCCCACCCAGTCCTCCCTCATTTACTCTCTTAATGTTAGGTATTTGTGCTCATGCTCTTTATCATGTCTCCACTGATACGGCTCAAATTGCAGCCTTCCCTCGAATTGATACAAATTTCTGTCGCACATTCTAATGACACCTGCACGGACATTGATACTCTCATACCTACAGCCACCACTCTTCCCCCAACCCCGACATAAGCACGTGTATCATCTGTGTTCGTTTTACATGGTGTACGGATGTTGTGTTTTTTGATTCCGCTCTTTGTGTAACGGACTGATTACTCCTGTAATTGAGAGCCACAAGTTAGATTGACCGGCCGCTTATCAGATGTTCCAATATTCCCGTGTTCATGACACACTTTGTTAGTTTGTCCTTGCCTTTTGGTTGACCTGTCCAGTCAAAAGGGGGACTGAAAAGGGAGCAACAGCAATGTCTAAATAGTCTATATTAATTCTAGTATTAATTTATACAAACATAGTTGCTCCATCAGAGCACAGACACGGCACAAACAGCTTGGTAGCTTTTCCATTACACATAAGGCAGAGCTCATTAACACATTGATACAAAACATTCAGTAGATAACAAGACATTCTTATGAGGATATGATTTTCCTTCTTTTCCCCTCGCTTTTCCTTCCTTCCATATTCCTGCTTGCGAAGAGTATAAAACCTTCTGATCTGGAGTCTGACGTGGTTGTTCTCATCTGCTGAAGTGCACTTGTACTGACTGCCGTGAAGCAACCCAAGATCTGGCAAATAAAGAACCAACTATTACTCCACATCTTTATTTTCTTTGCTCAACGACGAACATCTTGAACAAAACGCAACAATAGTTTAACAAAAAAGAACAAATTTATTTTAAAAAAAAAACATCAAAATGACACACAAGTCTCTAGAACATTTCTGACATTGCCTTTAAGTAATTTTTGGGGGGGACATGTCCTCAGTGTATCTGTCAATATACATTGCATTTTCAGAGTTTTTTGGGACTTATATTGATGACAAAAAAAATCTGTAGTTTCATCATGTCAGAGGAAGTAGCTTTAATTATTTTAACCTGAAAAAACATTGTTTTTTAACATAAAAAACATTAAAAACTAAATAAAAAATGCTGAAACAAAATACCGTATCAAAACAAAAATTAAGCATTAAACTAAATGACACAAAGAGCAGTCAGCACCGTGATCTGGACTGGAAATTAAATTTGTCAAGATGCTTTTTTATTTTTATTTGCTCATTCAACTATATTTTTGCAAACGTTGCAAGTATTCTTCCTGTTTTAGAATAGAAAAGAACCCATCTCGAAGAACAAATCTAAGAACTAGCTCTTAGTAAATTGCAGCTCGGCACAACTGTGCTGCAAAAAACTCTCTTTTCAAATGACTACATTCCTTGTAAAGGCAGATTTCGTGTGTTCAGTCAGGCTTCCTGTGGTGTTGTCTCATCCGTGTTGTAGGGGAAATAGTAGAGGTCTTTTTTGACAGCCATCAGCAGGCCAGGGACCCCCGTGCGGCCACCAAGGCTGGAGGAGAAGACCACGCTGGGGATGGCATCGCTGGCGGCCGGGTGGGGCGATGGGATGGTCCTTAGAAGGTGGCCGTCCCGCAGGCTCCAGAACCTTGTGTAGCAGTCCTGACCCACTTGTGGGCAAAAAGAAGAATCTCATTGCAACGTAGTGATAGGAAGTACAAGTATCTTGACATTCTCAGTTAGCGCGTGAGTGCTTTTGTGACATACCAGTCAAAAGAAGGCCCTCGGGCTCACTAACATGGATGGGGAGGGCGGCATGCTCGTTGTAGTGGCCCCGGTACTCCTGTACTGGCTTCCTGGCCCGTATGTCCCACAGCTTGATCTGGAACAGAGATCACACGCAGCTGGTGATGTTGCTGCGGTGAAGGTGTGACAAAAGCGCCATTCCTGACCTGGCCTGACATGTCCGCAGCAAGCAGGTAGTTCTCGTCCTGCAATATGCGTAGAGACGTGATGGCCGAGTCTTGTTTCAAGCTCGTCGCTTTACTCCCTCTCATATTCCGCGCGTCGAGACTGAAAATCTCCCCCGACCGGCAGCCGTTGAACAGCAAGGGGACCTGCGTGGATTACTCGTCATGTCAAAGATGGCTCCACACAAATGGCCAATCTGGACAAATTGGACTGGCTCACATTTTCACAATCAGTTGAGATGTCAGTACGCGTGTATATCCTGTCTGACATGGCGTACAAGAATAAAGCTAAAAAAAAAACAAAACAAAAAAAAAACAGGCAAACTCACTCCAACACAAAACTGCTGAGCCAAGATGTCGCTGTCGACGCTGATTGTTTGTCTTTTGCCTGAGACGGCTTGTTGCAGGACTACCTGATAGGACAAACCTGCCAACAAATGCAATCGCGCCTTTAGATTATGTGCACATATTGCTACAGAAATGACATGAATAAAAGTATGAAATATTTTGTGACCCTGACCTGCACTGAACCACTTGTCAAATTGCGGATGTAGACACCAAGCGCAACACCAGGCCATGGGGATCTTAAAATTGCAGCACATCCCTGTCTGATCTGTGGATGGAAGGAGACACTCCATTAGGTACACCTGCACATTCAGTCTATGCAAAAAATGTTTTCTGAGCTCACTTTGGTTGAGAGCTATTTCCTACCACTTTTAACTCTTAAACTATTAGGTACAGCTCTTGCAACTTCTAATCTGATATAAACCACAATAAAAAGCAAGTTCAATGCCAGATTTATAAAAAATAATAATGAAAAAAAACAAAAAAGATGTAACTTGAGTCAGAGTTGCTGAAGAGCGCCGTTGGGAGCAAAGTGATGGAGCCGAGCCTGTTTGCGACCCCCACCAAGCATAGTCTGGACAATTGAGGCTTCAGTTAAGGAGCGCTGTAAATGGGCTGACGCAAAACACAAGTAAAACATACAGAATATATTTAACTGTCCAGAGGATACAACACGTGAGAGTCGAGATGGTTGACTGACGCCCAGCAGAGGGAATTCACCTGAAACATATGGAACCCAGATGTGTATGTGACGATCATTGGGACTTTAACTTTAAGAGGGATGCTCACTGATTACATTATCAGGTAACAACTGAGGTTTTTATGTTCTAATTATCACATCCGACTGAAAAGTCAATTTGACATCAACAATCCTCTTTAATATTCTCACCTTGTAATTGGTGAAGTAGGGGTTGTCACACATTTTGACAGTCAGCGATCCACCGCTGCTGCTTCTGCTGAAGCCCAAGCAGCTGTACTTGCAGCCCCCATAAGACATGTCGCTAACAGTGAACACTTGCTCGCACGTGGAGTCGGCCTACAGGAGAAAAAAAAGAAGAAGATGAAATCCAATTGGCAATTTTTGGTTCCCCCGGAGGAGGAATTCATAGGAGGAGCTTGCTTTGGTGCGTTCACTGACCATAATAGTCCTGAAGTTGTCTGCGCTCTGATGGTCCAGCTTGCAGCATCTCATGGTGCTGATCCTACACTCGTGGACCTGCCTGAAAGCTCATTGTTTAACCCCATAAACTGCTCCAAAATAAAAATCTTAATATATTAATCATTGTGGTGACACAAATGTTCTAACAAATTTCAATGTTGACAAAAGACACCAACAATACAGTACCTGTGGTAGGACATCTCAGCTAGCAGCCCGAGACGTCTATTCTGTAGAAGCAAGGAAGCGTTGAGCCCTGCCCTCGGAGCTTTCTAGAAGAAAGAAAACATTTTAACACTCATTGGATTGGCTCAATATGAATGTAATGTACGTTGTCATACCTTTGTGGCCTTGCCATCCTCCTCGAGCATCCTGGCTCTTTCTTTCTCTTGTGACTTTTTCTTCAGGTGCTCCCGGGTTAGAGGGTTGCAGTTGTTGTTACCCGGCAACAAGCGGAAGTATCTGTTCTTCTCCGAGTCAAAGTAGAAACCTGGTAGTTCTGATGGTGGAAAAGGCTCATGTTTTTTGCATGTTGTGTATATTCAAGATCAAGTCAGGGATTACTCTTTGTAAGAGTAATTTTGGGGATGTCTGGTACCAACCTGGCGCCACGCTGTTGTCTGAGGAAGAAGAGCTGATTTCGTTGTCAGATGTTCTGGAAGAAGGCCCTGCAGCATCATAGCCATCCCTGAGGATTCCGAATTTGCACGACATTTAGCATTTTCTGGAAAATATATATTTCCTAGCCCCAAAACGCATCACCTGTCTTCCCATGATGGTCGCCACCGTCGTCTTCCACGGTAGCGTCCACGTCCAGGGTGACGAGTGTAACCTTGCTGTCCTCTTTGGACTCGTCTGTCCTCTTTCCAGGTCCACTTCTTCATCCCTGCACTTTTGGTCTAAACCGAATAGACGCCACGTTGTCGTTTTTGTTTTTACTCCATTGCAGCACAACGTCGGGTGTTCCAGCGTGGAGCTAGCCTTCTTTACCCGAAGTTTAAGAGTTTGTGTGATTTTTCGGCTAATTTAGCGGCAGCAAATAAACCACAAGTGGTAGATTTTATTTACCTACTGGTAAGATACATAGGGTGTCAAAGATTTGGACGATTTTATAGTTTCAAGTTATTTCGAAGACTGGAAAACTAGCTTTCCGGTCAGTGAGCCTCCGTCATTTGGGCCCGCCTTGACGTGATCGTCATTGGTTAATCGTTAACAACAGTGCGTGACGTAGATGCTTTTCATTGGTTGTTGTTTTCCACATTTTATTGAATCTACAATGTGGATTTTGTTTATTCTGTTAAATATTGGGGGGAAAAAATCCAATGTTACAATTTATTCCTGTAATAAAAAATGATTGTCCCCAAAATAATCTCAAGTGGCACTGCAATTTACAGTAGCAACCGCGTGCTGAAATATGCCGACGACACGACTCTAGTGGGTCACATCACCGGGGGCGACGAGACTCAATACAGGTCGGAGGTCGACCTTCTGGCCACGTGGTGCAGGGACAACAACCTCCTGCTGACCGTCAACAAGACCAAGGAGGTTGTTGTTGACTTCCGGAAGGGTCACAACCAACACCTGCCACTGACCATCGACGGTGCTGTGGTGGAGAGAGTGAGCAGCACCAGATTCTTGGGGGTGCACATCAGTGAGGACCTCTCCTGGTCCACCAACACTGCATCACCGCGAAGAAAGCTCACCGCCGCCTGTACTTCCTGCGGAAACTCAGGCGAGCAAGTGCTCCTCCGGCCGTCATGACTACATTCTACCGTGGCACCATTGAGAGCGTCCTCTCCTGTTGTATCGCTGATTGGGGTGGTAGCTGCACTGAATACAACATGAAGGCCCTGCAGTGCATAGTGAACACGGCTTGTAAGATTATTGGTGCTTCACTCCCCGCCCTGAAGGACATTTACACCTCCCATCTCACCCCCAAGGCGACCACGATTGCGAGTGATGTGAGTCACCCCGCTCACTCTTTGTTTGATCTTCTGTTCTCTGGGAAGAGGAACAGGTGCCTGCGCTCCCGCACCACCAGACTCACCAACAGCTTCATACTCCAGGCTGTTAGGATCCTGAACTCGCTTCCCCTTTCTGCGTAGGGTCCTGTACTTTTGCTCTATGCACACTGGCTCCGTTTTGCTCCTCTTATTTATTGTGTTGTCTCTTTATTTATTATTTATTCATCACTCTTATTATTTATTGTTTGTGCCTTCTTGTTTTTACTTTTTGTGTTGTTTACTTGTATGGCATTGTGTACTATGTCTTGTCACCGTGGGATAGTGGAAACGTAATTTCCATCTCTTTGTGTGTCTTGACATGTGAAGAAATTGACAATAAAGCTGACTGACTTTTTGACTTTATTACATATGTAATACATTTGTTTACATTTTTACGTCCAGTGTAGTTTGAGTTTTCACAATAGGTTAATCACAACGTGACTAAAATCCAATCCTAGTTATTTTGTGCTGTGCCCTGAAACGTAAAAACATAAAAAATATACATATTTTACTGTTGTTTATTTTGACAGCAATTCTGGTTCCTGGTACATAGCATGTCAGGATTTGAGTTGACAGACTCTTGCAGGAGCATGCGAAGTTCTGCGTTCTGCTGTTCCAGGCTCTTGATTTCAGGGATAAGGTCGGAGATCTTGGTGAGAACAGCCCTGGAAGAGAGAGGAAGGCAACCCTTTAAAATTTGATTGTGCATATGGATTTGTATGTATGCCACTTAGTATTTACTCACATGCGCTTTTTCAGAGTGATCTCCGCCGCCTCCCACACTTTGAGTTTATCCTCTGTGATGACGTTGGCTAAACTCTCCCAGTAGGCTTCGTCCGCTGAGGAGTCCCACATGTCTGCGCTCCAGTAGCGGGGATGCCCAGTGGCATGGCTCTTTCTTCACACAAGCAAAAATAAATGTTAGCTCCAGCTGCAAATCCTACAACACCAATAATAAAGATGCTGATAAATACATGAGCAATAAAGTTTACTATTTGAGGCTGTTCTTAGCTAACCTGAATCGGCCCTGATGCTTCAAGAACTCCTTAAAAGCAGACAAGATGTGGTTTGGATTACACGCCGAGCCACTGGCGCCTCCTTCTGAGTCAGCAGAACAACCCTACAAGAAGTACGTTTGTTGAAAAGGCCAATTGCTTACATAGTTCAGATAACTCCTCACCTCAATTTGCTCCCTCTGCTGGTACTTGAGAATGAAGTTAGCCAACCTGGGTAAATCCTCCTCTTCCATGCCAAAAATCTGGTTGGGGGCAAGAAAAAAGATTCTGTGATGTCTGGGCAGTAAAAAGGTTGACAAGAACTTACCTCGAGAAGAATTTCTAGCTTCACAAATTTCTGTTCCTTCTTGCCCAATGTTGCCAAGAACTGGAGTCTGTCCTTCGTCAGGAAGCCCTGAGACAGAGCACACAGAAAAAAGATACACTGAAAAAATGCTGAGTGTGACATTGGATTAGTGTAAAGTAAAATCATCCATGCCCACGAGATCTGAGCTTTTGGTAGAACTCATTGAACAAGATGTGGAACATGCCCGAAAAAAATCAACTCTTTGTATATTACGTAAAAGTGACTTACTGTAATAGCAGGATGAAAATATTTCAGATAGACATTTTCAGCTGGGGAGGAAAAATCAGTATTGTGTGGGGCTCACCAATTCATCACACAGCAACTCCATGAGTTCCTTCATGGTCTCCAAGGGCACCATGTCCTCCTCCTCCAGTGACGTAGCAGCTGCGTCCGTCCCAGCAGAGCTTTCAAGCAGCAGCCCGGTCTGTTCCACACTGGCTTGTTTCCACATTTGGTCTGGACCGGACAGACCCAAGGAGGAGGCCGCTCGCGGTCTCGGCCAGGCCAGACCAAGGAGCTGCTTGTAAATCATGGAGTCGATGACTAAAGCCTTCTCCGCTAGTTGCCTCACTTCCTTGTCAAGCATCTTCCATGTGTCCTTAAATTGTTTGGAATCAGTGACAGCAAAGTGTCTGAAGGATGAATGAAGATAACAATTAAGAAAAGGAGTGCAACTTTCAGAGGGCTAAATGATCAAATGGGCATTGTGATTTAGTAGATTGCAATTTCTCAAAAATTGTAACAAGGATCTTGGAAAAAAAACTAATTATATTCGATTGCCATCGTAATATTGAAAGGAAATAAAATGCATTTCTTTTCCCCCCCGAAATGGTTCAATCCAAATTTCTAATCTCTCACTTGATTCTCTGCTGCATGCACTTGTATTTCTCGATGCTGCGTTTGTAGTCATCGGTCAAACGGGCGCTCTGCTTTTCTGATTGTTTCTTGCTGCTCGCATAGGTGCGCCTCAGGTTTTTCAGCTCTGTCTGCAGCCTGGAACACAACGTGTACAATCTTTGTTTTGTTGTTATTATTAATAAATAAAATAAATAAAAAAGAACAATGACAGTTTGATTACAAGTGATGACTAGGGTTGGCTGTGTGCCTTTAAGAGGCGTGGCCTCACTGTAGAGCAACATCAGCATTTAACTTACTTGAGGATTCTGCTCTTCATGCGGCTTAAATTGTACATCTCTCGGTCATCCTTATCTTTGATGTAGTTAATACTGCTAAGCAGGCTGTCGGCCAGCATTTGGTCATGTTCACTCTCCAGAGCCTTAAAAAAATAGACGTGTTCAACTCTACTCATTAAAATCAATCACATTGCTACATATAAATTCACGGTCACACAATTTATCTCCTTACCTGACACTTAGCAAAGTGTTCGGCCCTCAGCGCATCATATTTGTATTCGGGATCCATCGACAGGTTGTAAATTTTGGCTTCGTACTCCTCCACTGTCCTCTTCCTCTCTGCTAGCCTCTTTTGCTGCAAGCACACCATCAATGTCAAAGTCAGCTTTATTGTCAATCTCTTCACATGTCAAGACACCACAAAGAAACCCAATATACACAATATAAAAACAAGAAGGCACAAACAATAAATAAGTTTTATTTACACATGCACCCCATGCGTTAGAAATTTAAAAGTCTCCTAACCTGCTGGTCCCACAGCTCCTGGAGGCACTGCTCCCATTCGCTCTGGTCTTTTGTGAGCAAGACTTCATGTTCCCGCCGGTACACGCTCTGGACAAAGGTAAGTGTCAATAACAAAGAGCACATATTCCAGCTAGCAAGAAGGTGAGGTGCCATCACTGTTCAAGTAATTAAAATGTTTTCTTGACCATAGTTTTAGTTATTTTGTTTTTTTACGTGACCAATGGTAATAACAAAAAACGGGTGCGACTCGGAGTAGAGTAGCTGCTCCTCCACGTTCAGAGGAGCCAGATGAGGTGGCTCGGGCATCTCATCAGGATGCCTCCTGGACGCCTCCCTGGGGAGGTGTTCCGGGCATGTCCCACCAGTAGGAGACCCCGTGGACGACTCAGGACCCGCTGGAGAGACTATGTCTCTCAGCTGGCCTGGGAACGTCTTGGGATCCCCGGGAATGAGCTGGATGAAGTGGCTGGGGAGAGGGAAGTCTGGGAGTCCCTCCTAAAGCTGCTGCCCCCGCGACCCGACCCCGGATAAGCGGAAGAAGATGGATGGATGGTAATAACATTGATGCCAATTCCACAAAAGTGTACATGACATGACTGCACCTCAATCTCATCCAGCTCCTCCCTGTAGGCCTGAGTCAGAGTCGTGATGATCTCTTCAGAGCATTGCGTCATCTGTTCAATCTCCTCCGCCTGCCTCCTCAAGTCCTTCACGTAGAGATCGTCTCCACTCTTCAACTCCTGCTCAAGACATCGCTGTCGTCGATGGAGCCCTGGCATCAGTGGGCTGACGTAGTTTATGTCGTTCTCTTACCTGCTGGAGGTCTTTGATGACTTTCCTTTTGTCCTCAATGAGTTCTGCACACAGAAGCTGCTGCCACTTGAGCGTTTCCTGCAGCTCATGAGGTATGACGGTCTGCTCCGCCAACGACCACCTGCTGGTTATCTCCTCAAACTTCTCCTGGCTGGACTTGAAATCCTTTTCCAGCATCTCTGTGCTGAGTCGAGAAGGCCACAATGAGGAAGGACACACAGGTGTCAATCTTATTCATTGGCAAAATGAAAACTGACCGTTTCCTGCGAGCTTCCTCCAACTCTTCCTGTTGCATGGATTCTTTGGCATCAGCTGCAACTTGGATGTCGGTCACCAAAGCCAGCAAATCTCTCTCCAGCTTGGACATTTTCCCGGAGCTGCGCGGCTGGGAAAAAAACAAAACAATTTATAGAGCTATCCACTACATAGGTTGATTCATAAATGATGTGATGTATGTCCATTATATAAGTATGACATTACACAAATGCATATAACACATAACTCCAAATTAGTATTATGCTTGCCTTTATTAATTGATGTATTAATTTGTACTGCTACTAAGAGTAGTTCCCAATTTACCAACCTTTGCATGATGCTCTTCTGCTGGAGGTAGCTTCTCCTGTGTGGACACTCTCCATGTGCACAAAGTGACAGAAGGCCATTTGATCCCGCATTTACGTGTTAGCGCAGTAATATACACTTGGCTTTCCAAAATAAATTCTAAATAAAGTGCTCGAACATAACGACCCAATTTACCTGTTTTCCGAGTCTTTCATTTCAGAAACATCCAAGTTTTCACACGTCTTCCCAGCAGCCTTTACCTTTTCCATAATTATGTTTTGATAAGTAAAAAATATTCACGGTATGACAAATTAGGAAGCGTGCAGATTCCTGCAGAATATCGCGGGGTTGCGTTTTGCGACCTGTTGCTTCGGCAACCGAGCACTGCATTCAAGCCTTTCCTTTTGAGCAAAATCTGCAATACCAAGACTTGTCTGTAGATAGCGGTATTGTCTCAAAATAAACCACATAACAGTGTACCTGATCAAAAACAGCAGCCCACTTGCCCAAATGCTCACTGTCTTGACAAGATGATGGCACACAAGGGGGTCAGACGCTCGTGCCCTTCAGCCGCTGCTTTATCCTCAAGTGGTCCCCCGGGTAGCAAAGGTTTCTGACATATGATCCAACATCTGCGATGTCACCAACAGCTGACTTGACATAATACCTTTGTGCAAGCGAGGGGCCACGAGGGAGCAGGACGTCTCTTTTTCTTACAAGCGTGAACACTTTTTTTTGTATGGAGCTGAGATTACAAACTCAATGACTGCCATAAGAGAGTGATTCTATAATCCAGCCTAATGCCATAATCTTGGGATTGACAGACTTTGACCCCCGCTCGCAGGTGCATGATGCATGCGCGCACGCGTGTGTATGCTAAATCCAAGCCGCGGGGGCATTTGTTTACTTCTTAGTCGACAAAGAATCATATTCATGGCTGAGGCGTTGAGGTGTGCGGCCTAAAGGTCACCTACAGCCAGTTAACTGACGTTTTAGGGGGGGGACGCTGCTGGCTGGTGGTAGCCTTCCAGGTCTTACGCAACAACCTAAATGCCAACTAACACTTTCTTGATATTGGCATGACAAAGCAATGAGATACAGTGGATACTATAGTCTACACACCCTGTAAAAATAACTGAAATAATGTGGTTGCAAAAGTATGTGCACCCTCAAGACTGGGCTATGACTGTTGAGAATGAAAACATTGAAACTCCAGTTAAATATGAATACACCTGCCACCATCTAAAGTGCATTTGATTAAGCCCAAATAAATTTGAACTGACTTTTTTTCCACCTTATCTAAGGCTCTAACACCAGGTGAGAAAAAAAACAAAGCATTCAGTGCCAAATCATGATGCTGCCACCACTATGCTTCACTTCAGGTATGGTGGTCTTCTGGTGATGAGCAGTACTGTTTCTAAATCAAACACGACACATTTTCTGGCGTGTTTGGGAGAATGTTAGAATAAGACTACTCATCACCAAAAGTACACAAAACCTACCCACCGTTTTTCTTTAGCTGAAACTGGTGCCTTAATCAGGTTGAAGGAAATCATGAACAGTTCCAGTCAAAAGCAAGAAAAAACAACGTCAACAAAAGCTTTCAAAAACAATAGGAGTGAATGAAGAGGCCATTTGAGATTTACAAATGATTTTCCAAGTGTTTATTGTTCACACTAAAACCTGAACATAAATCTCAGCACTTTTATAATCCAGCAACAGAAGCAGAACAAGTATGATGTGGCTGTCACATTGCAATATCAAAACTGTTAGTGGATTAGGTGGTCAAAAATTATATGAGGAATTAGGCCGATTACTCCTGGATTTTATTTTTTATTGCAAAGCAGCAATAAATCTGGCAAAAGTCACTCAGCTGTTTGGCAGTCTTTGTTGCAATGACATTTCAAATGTGTTTTTTTTTGTATACACAAATTCATAAACATAAAATAAAAATACAATGGCAGCATAACTATAATAGTCAAATACTATGTTATGCAGTTTATACAGGACATTTTCAAATGTGGAAGTTTTATTTATTGATTTATCGCTGGTATAACTGTATATTATATTTAATGGACAACTTTGATTTATTTCAGCTTTTACATATTAAATAACCTTTATTCAATTGATTTAAACTAAAAAACACATTTACGTCACTGTTTGTTATCAACTAATACATTTGTGTTTATTTAAAGGCTTATCATCTCACTTGACTAATCAAACGGCAGAGTTTAGCGGGAATCGTAAACTGTCACCACCGAGCCGGCCGGCCGGCCGGCACACGGCATTTTCATGCAACACGCCGCCCTGAAGGGGCTCATATGACTCGGTGTGCGCGTAATGCTCTTAGCGGTGAGCTGATGGGCCCTAGTGGCTACGCTCCATCAGACCAAGAAGCCAAGAAATGTGTTTTAACGAGGGTGTGTGTGGCGGTGGAGATTATTGGGTGAAGTATCTTTATCCTGCTGTTAGATTAGCCGCTAATGATGGAGGAAAAGCCCACCCCCATGCGAGAGTTTGCAACAAGGGCCGCCGCTGTGTGAAAGGCGAGCCGCTTTAAGAACTCTGCACCTCGGACTCACTCGGGCTGACGCAGTGCAGCGGAAGCTGCGTGTTTTGTTTTGTTTTAATCGAGAAACCAACACTCTATAATGTGTGTGTGTGTGTGTATGTGTGTATATATATATATATATATATATATAGCATTATAGCGATTAATCGATGTGTATCGATGAATCGTTACACCCGTTAATATATATATATATATTTGGGGTGTAAATCGCGGGTTTTGTCACGATACGATATAATATCGATACAAAGAACTACGATACGATATTTGCCCCTATCTTAAGGCCTGCTGCGATTCATTCACGATATAGTGCTCTACGATCGATATATATATATTTTTAAAATAAAAAATATAGAATATCCTGATTTATAACAATTCATACGCAAAATCAACAAGGTACTGCAAACTCTTTATTTAGGAAATTACAAGAGTATTGTAGTATACAAAGTGCTTATTTTAACACTGAACTTGAATGTCGTTTTTTCTTTAAATGTGCGGCGAGATTTGTGCTCCCTGAATATTTGATCACCGCATGGCAGGATTTACAAACTGCACGTGTCTTGTCCGTTGAGCCATCTTTTCTTTGGAATCCAAAGTGCTTCCAAACGAACGACTTGAAGCCTAAAGGGGAGCAAATTTCCTCGTCAGCCCAGGAGCCGCGGACTAGTTGTCGACTCCCCTTTCACGTGCCTGGTCTGGTCACAACACAACAACGCCGCGCACTGCTCCCGGAAAGAGGAAGCAAGCAACAATGAACTGGATTTCAAAATAAAGTCGCGTCTAATGTCCGAGGTCAAACATAGGCGATATAAATCGATGTTTACGTTTAGCATCGATGCCAATAAATCGTAGCGCATTATATCGATTAATCGATGTGTATCGATGAATCGTTACTAGGGGTGTAACGATACATCGATACACATCGATTAATCGATATAATGCTCTGCGATTTATTGGCATCGATGCTAAAGGTAAACATCGATTTATATCGCCGTGTTTGACCTCGGACATTAGACGCGACTTTATTTTGAAATCCAGTTCATTGTTGCTTGCTTCCTCTTTTCGGGAGCAGTGCGCCCGGCGTTGTTGTGTTGTGAGCAGATCACGCACGTGAAAGGGGAGGGGACAACTAGTACGCGGCTCCTGGGCTGACGAGGAAATTTGCTCCCCTTTAGGCTTCAAGTCATTCGTTTGGAAGCACTTTGGATTCCAAAGAAAAGATGGCTCAACGGACAAGACACGTGCAGTTTGTAAATCCTGCCATGCGGTGATCAAATATTCAGGGAGCACAAATCTCGCCGCACATTTAAAGAAAAAACACGACATCAAAGTTCAGTGTTAAAGTAAGGAATTTGTATACTACAATACTCTTGTCATTTCCTAAATAAAGAGTTTGCAGTACCTTGTTGATTTTGCGTATGAATTGTTATAAATCAGGATATTGTTCTATATTTTTTATTAAAAAAAAAAAAAAAAATCGATCGTAGAGCACTATATCGCGATATATCGTGAATGAATCGCAGCAGGCTTTAAGATATCGGCAAATATCGTATCGTAGTTCTTTATATCGATATTATATCGTATCGTGACAAAACCCGCGATTTACACCCCTAATCGTTACACCCCTAATATATATATATGTGTGTAAAAGTATTAATATAATTAACAAAAAGTGAAGGGGGTAATTTTTTTTCATTACGGCTTCTTCTGTATGCGCAACATTTGACCACTAGACGGCAGTATAATACAGTAAGGCAAACAGTTTTACTCAATTACTGAAAGTGGCTCAATATGCTTGTGAGTACTGTTATATTTAGTTATTTAGGTTCGAACACCGCCACATGGATGCTATTTGTTAAACTATTGTATATATTCTGCTTTTAACGATCTGTCCGGGGACTACCGACAGGGTGAATAAATAATGACATAAATGTGCTTAATGTTCATCAATCCAGCACTCCAAACATAGCTGTAACGAAATATCAGGAAATGAACCCAACGACAAGCTCAACAAAGAAAAGAAACAACTTTCAAAGGTTGATATATCCACAAAAGACTGATTTTGGCAGCATGATTCAGAGTGCTCTCATGACTTATGTCCGTGCGGTTTTATTTAGCCAAAATGTTTGCGTCACCGCTAATGGACATGGAGTACTTCTCTTATTTTTGTAGCGGGCTCTCTCTCAGGCTTGCATTAAAGACATAAAACCCATTTTTCAATCCATAACTAGAGCGCTGACTCACATTTTACAATGTGCGCACACACATTTGCACAAAAACACGAGGATGTTTGTGCAGCTGTGTGCGCAACTATGTAATTGATATTAGGATTTAAAAGCACGGATCCGTTCCTATTTAATCAATTTTGAATTACAGCAGCATAAAGTACAGCAGGGTAAAAACCACTTCAGTGGTTTTGATGTTTCACATTTTACTCACAAAGAAGGCTCAATAAAAGCCGAGCTAACTAATTTCTTTCACATTTAATCACGGTTGATATATTGTAAGGATTGTGGAAATTAATAAACATAAATAGTTGCACACCAGGATGCAAACACTCAAACTGTTGAGTTGTAAATGGCTATTCCTAAAAATGCTTCACTGACAGCGGTAAAGTCAAAACATCCTAATTTAATGACATATACAACTGCATTAAAAAAATCAAATGAAAAGTTTGGACAATGTGAACATTGCAACCTTCAGTGTGTTTAACATTCAATTCGTCCGGGTCCTCAAAGTACTGACAGCAGGTGAAATCATCCTTCGGAGGGTAACAGCCGCTCTTACCACAAACCTCCCAAACGTGCAAAACTTGGAACACCTCAGTGGCGTCCGCCATCAGCTCTGCTTGTCCTGAATGTTCATCAGACTGGCGGCGTACGACTTTGCTCTCTTGGCTGCAACAAAGTGGGAGGAGGGGTTGTCATTTCTTCGTGTTGGCTGGATTCATGACGATTTTGTCAGGTTCAGCCTTCACTGCTAACCTTGGTCCCGTCGCAGGGCCAAAACTTTACTGTCACAGTCCAAGTACACAACCCCGCACCCATTTTAGCAGCCCACAAAGAGCCTTCAAAACCCCTGTCAAAATATGTGCGCGAAACAATGGGGGAATTAAGCGGGTTACTCACGGTGTATGAGCTTGCGTTTCTTTTGTTCCGAGTGAAGGAAGCTGCTCAAGTAGAAGATGATGGGCAGAAAGAGCATGAAGCCGGACACGGCGATGACAGGCACCGTCTCCTCGCGGGGGAGGGAACATTTGAAGTTTTTACTCCACAGCCTGCGGGTCACGTTCATCTGAGAACAAGGCAGAGTGCCAAAATAAGCGGCGGCGACTATGACACAATATTGCTAATCGGTCCGCCCATCTTGGTGGTCGTCTTTTTGGAAATGCCAGCGTATGCAAATGACATGTGCTGACACTTCAAAGTCACAATACTGAAATTTAAAGTGAGACAGTAATGCTGCGGTGCGGTCAGCTTGCACGCAGCCACAATGTGCAACAAACAGCAAAAAAAGAGCTAAGACTTTGGGAAATGTTAATCACATCCAAATCCCAAGGCCAAAAAAGAAATCTTTGAGCAGTTTGATTGTTTGGCCACTTTAGCCACGTACGTACCCCATCCTCAATGTCAATACACATGGTGTCGTTCTTCTCCATGCGGCTGTAAAGCTCATTGAGGACCTTATATGCACTCTTACAGTTTTTACACAGCTCTGTGTGGTTCCCCTGCGGAGACATGCCAAAAGGGGTGAGACATTGCATCTCTGTGTGTGAATCTGGGAATGTGTGAATAAGCAAGTGAGTACCTGTTGATACATATCAAAGCAGGTGAGAGTTTGGTTGAGAGTGGACATGAAATACAGAGTGTCATTGGTGAGGCTCTGGAATCCATCATTGATACAGTCTACATTGAGGAAAAAAAAGCAAGAGCTTTGTCATTCACCATCAAGTGTGCCTGAGTGGCCAAAACAATGTGAATTCATTTCAACATAATCTTAGCAAAAATAAAGCACCAGATAGCCCAATAGACGGGAAACATGCAAACAATGAGCCATCATTGCACAGAGCAGAAGTAAGAAAAGTCACATGCTTTGTCTCTAATAGTCATGTGATCCTCACTATAGGAGAAGTGAGTCTTGCATTTACAGTCGTGTTTGGGTGCACTTACTGTCACAGGCAGATTTGGTCCACATGTCCTTTAGGTTGTTAAACAGCAGATAGACCAGCATGAGACGGTCACTGCGCAGAAGGCTGTCCCTGCAGCTCTCATTGCCAGGACCCAACTGAATACATTGAGCACCAAAAACAACCAACCATGCAGAGTTATTAATGATGCCTCCTGAGGGAAGAAATATCACAAGACCACAGTAACTCATGAGACGCACAGTTCCAAGGGCATTGTTGTTGCGGTACCTGTTCCGAGGAGATGTTCATGTAGGTGTTCACCAGCATGCCGTAGGCGCCGAAGCAGTTCTGGCAAACTTTAACCGGCCGGGCAGACGTAACCAGGCAGTTGACATAGGTCTCATAGCGCTGGCCAAACAGGCTCAGCAGCTCGCTGCAGTAGTCGCTCACCTCCAAATCGTCCGGGAAGGCGGACATCAAGATGAAGGGGGCGGGAGAGTCGTCCTCCGTCGCCGGCAGAAAAACGGGCGACTCCGCCGCAGCTGAAACGGAAAGTGTGGCGTTAGCTCCTTCGCTCGGCGCAACGGAGCAAATATATAACGACCACGCGGTTAAAAACAAGTTTTGGTAATTAAGAAACATGTTCGATATCTTAAATGCGTCGAAGTACGTTCGTCTGCCTCGGGGAACCCACAATTTCCGTGTTTGGGATTAGCGGGATCATGTGACCGGGAGAAGTCTCGCGAGACCTCAGCGTAAAAGCCAAAACCAGTACGCAGTTTGCATACCAAAAATGTAATTAGTGTGAAGGTGAAGTATTATCATTGTATTTATATTATTTAATCTTTATTTATTGTTACTTTTTTACAGGGTTAGTTGAGTTCAGAATACTGTATAATGCTTGTTTTTTTTAGGAACCTGAATATGATTGTCAGATGCTATTAATGTCCTGCTAATTTCTATGTAATTTCATCCATCCATCCATTATCTGTACTGCTTGTCCCCACGGGGGTCGCGGGCGTGCTGGAGCCTATCCCAGCAGTCATCGGGCAGTAGGCGGGGGACACCTTGAACTGGTTGCCAGCCAATCGCAGGGACTATGTAATTTCAAGGTTAACAAAAATGTTTTCTTGAAATACAATATCAAACTTCTATCTATCTATCTATGTCCATCCATCCATCCATCCATCCATCCATCCATCCATCCATCCATCCATCCATCCATCCATCCATCCATCCATCCATCCATCCATCCATCCATCCATCCGTCTTTTTTTCACTAACACACCATTGCATCAAATAATCAGTCATCTTAAATGCTTCAGGCCCCTGCGCTGATTGTGATAATTGTCACAAAGCCCTCGAATCAAGCCGCGGCAGTCAATGGCCGCTAATGTGAAATTAGTAGCTTTTGATAAGTCTCAGGCCGCATCAATTCTGCAGTCATCGGGGCCTAATGAAAATAAGGGGGAAGAGGACACGCGCGGCATCGTCCGCCTATTCTAATGGCCGTGCGCCACTCGAGTGGTAAATATAGGGGTATATCCCCCCGAAATGCTGCACACGACGACGAGAGCAGCTCATTAACTCTTCTATCCGCCGACTAATTGCTCAGACGTGGCCTCGTTCCTTTATCTTTGCCCAAAGTGAGGCCTACCTCTTAGTTGGAAAGAGCATGCAACCATTCTCATTATTGTAGACACTATCATTATTTAAAGGAGTAGCTTGGACATTAGTATGACAGATAAGGCAGTGGTGGACTTTGTCGTGATTACAGCGTTATTTGGCTCTCTTCCTCTGCGGCTCTAATCAGGAGCACACCATGTAGAGAAAAAAAAATCTGCATATCATTACTGGAGATGACCGTTATTGTCGGATGGCGGCATTCATTAGCATGTGCTACACAGAGGAACCAAGAGGACAAAAATCATCAATTAGACTGATCAAATACATGATGATGATGAGAGCTCTTGAGGAACTATACATAGCTGTTGAACTTTCCCTTGATTTTATAAGTAAAAGTGCAGCAAATTATACCAAAAAAAATGACCTGTACTTACAATCCGAGTTATTCTGTGTAAAATATAGGCTGTATACTTTAATGTCCGTTATTGTGCAGAAAATCACCCGCAGGAATGGACGGCTCGCGCTCATGCCCGCTAAGCTGATCAACACGTTCTTAAGGGAATTTAGAAGGAAACCGCACAAAAGTTAAGCACAGTATTACGTTCTTTTGTGTAAAACCTCATCGGGATGAACTCCGCAAACATGGCTGTCGCGACACAGTCGACAAAAACGGTCGACAGGCACGGGAAAAAAGTACATTGCCGAGTCAGCTCTTTGTAAGAATTCACACCGCGCGGTACTCAGAAAACACACTTTTTATTAAGATTTGATTCCCTTCCCCCTCGGCTTTCACACTTTGCCACCCATTTCTCTTCATTATATCCATATTTTTTTATGATGTGAATGCAGGTTAACTCCCAGCGGCCTTCAACTTGGCTCTTTGGCGCGGTGGAGAGAAAAGTAGCTGTAAAGTTATGCAGAAGTTATTCTTCATCCCTCGGGCCGTCCCTAATCCGCCCAAAACCTCATTCTTTCATCAGAGAACTGTGCCTCCTTTCTTGCGCCCCCCTCTCTATACAACATAAAGTCAGACTGCATTTAATGGTTATGTCGCGATGGGAGAGGGGCTTTCTTCTTGGCCCTTTCTCCCCGATATCGGCCTTTTTCGTCCTGTGAGTCTCCCAACCCGTGGGGACCCCCATATTCTTCCATCGGCGTCTGACTCGAATCACAAACTAACCCTGATTTTCATCACTTTGCTGGGAATCGCGGGGAGTGATAATAGAGATTTCGCTTTCATTTTATACGCTTGACTTGGTTATTGTTACTCTGCTCCTCTCTGTGAGTCTCCTCTTTTCTAGGGATTAAGCCCTGACTTCGTCCCCGCTATACTGGCTGCCGAAGTGGCCCTGGGCCCCGGGATGACAATTGACGCAGATCAAGGCGGGCCCATTCCATTCTTTCAAAAGCTCACTCCAGTTCAAATGAACCGCTTGGACCGGACACGAGGGATGCTCTTCGCTTTGATTCCCACAAATCAAGTAAGACAGTGAAGGTTGCTGTATGCTTAAAAAGCCGTTTGGGAATTGGTTGGATATGGTTCATATCCATTTTAAGATCCATACACAGACAATTCAGCATGTGAATATCAATTTTAATTTGTTGACGCATGAAAATGTCTGTGCACTGTCATCCCCGCACTGACTGTGTCACCTCCAATCAGGCAGCTGACGACATGTTGCCCCCTCTTCCATGGGTCACTTGGGTCGGCCGGTGCTCGTACAGCGAGAAGGGGACGCGGCGGGCGGTGGGATAATTACCAAACACGAAGCCGACTACAGACACACAAAAGCCGCCGGTCGCCTCGGAGAGGACTGTCTCCGCTCGCCCCCCCCAAGACCAGAACACCTCTCGTGGCTCCCGACAACCCCGGACGTCTTGTTCCATAACAAGATGCAAAAGTGACTTCTTTCAGCCCCACTGAACTGAACATAAACCCCCAGCGTCAACCTCCAGTGCCCAAACAGAACAGGGGAGGACGGGTGAGCCGTTCAATTAAGTTGTTATTCGCCGTGTCCAAAGTCCGGCCATAGGGCAGTTTGTGGACTTTGTGGACTTCTTCTCGGCCTGTATGACACCCACATACGTGCAACTACTATGACTGTACTACTAATAAATGTATATATATATATATAAATAATAATAAATGGAGCATTGTATAGATAGAGCTTATGTGGATATGCAAAATAAGTAACACCCCCCTTCCCTTCTACTGGCGGTGACACGGCAATATGTTTACAGCAAGACGTGCTGGGCTACAAACCACGTCAGCCCTCCAAACAAATTAGTCCCCCAGGAGGGGAATGGGAAGGCGAGGAGGAGGGGTGGGGGGGAATTCACATCCAAGCAGAGGCATCAATATGCTGGCATGCCTGCACATAATAGCTCAAACATGCATCATCTGGACGCCATTATTTTATTATTTTCTTTTTAAAATCAAAAAGATTTAAAATCAACAAGCAATTCTGCATCGACCCTTTAGCAAAACTGCCAAAGAATAATTAATAATAATAATAATAATAATAGGGGGACCAGAATTGACCCGTCCGGAATGCCACAGGTCACAGATATTTGGCCTAAGAAACAATAACCAATTTAGTAAACCATAGCAATCACATCCAGTAATAAAAAGCAACAGGTGTACGTTCCCTATCTTGAAGTGGCCAGGTTGCATGTTAGCTGCTGTGTTAGCATTAGCATTAGCCATGATTTGTCAATGAGGTGGTTGGTGGGGGAGTCAGGAAAAAGCCTCTGTTTTCTAGTGGCGGATTTAGCCCAGATGCAGGCAGCATTTTTAACTTTAAGTGGTTCCCCCCTCCCTCCTACTTCCCAAGCCCCCAGGTTCCCTTTGCATGACATCATCCCCAAACTATGCCCCCACCCCCATGTGAATTTGAGCTGTCACAATCGACAGCCGGCCCATCATTAAACTGTACGCTAGGCCCATACGTTTCACCACCTCCTCCTCCTCCCCACTCCTCCTTCTTCTTCTTCTTTCCGAACCCCCAGAAAGGCATTGTTTGAGTCAGGCCCTGATCAAAAAACTGTTGCCCGCCAACCACGGGGCTTTCTGTAAATTCAATGAGGCCACCTTAAAGATTTTCCTAATTAATGGATGACATCTTTGGCTGGAGGAGAGGCGAGGCATTCTGCTGCGGCTCGCTCTTTGTTCGCCTCCTAATTAACTTTCCCAGGTCACTCAGGTCCCCGCAACCTGCGAGTGAAGAGCTCCCATTGAGGAGGCAGTTGTAAACTTACTTTTTTCTTGCCTCTGCACTTAAAAGGGGAAAGCAACTATAGGGAACAGAAAATATCCTATTTAAGTCCTTTGTGCGTGAACTGCTTGCACATGTTCCAATAAAGGAAGTCTTCTAAATAAGATGCCGTGTTGCTCTCCGCTACCCCCCTGTGTCCTTGTCCCATGTCTTTTCTCTCTCAGGTTATGAATGATAGCTGTGGGCTAAGGTGCTGGGGGTGGGGGGGTTGCACGGGGCCAAAGGACAGCATTTGGGCATCTCTAAATTGGAGGGAATTTAAGGATGGGAAAATTGGCTGAGGATTGAGAAAACGGCCCTAAATTAGCTGGCCCGTTTCTATTCTGGAAATGGTTTTTGTTACAATTAAAACAGACGATAAATTTGGATAACAGATTTCAATTGCGGTATCTCCACTAGTTCTTATTGGGAGAAATTCTGAGACGGCTCACTGAGAATTAACGCTGACTGGAAAGCGTGACCCTTGAACCTGACTTGGCAGCAGGCAAACGTCAGGTAAAGTGGGTCAGAAAGCGAGACTGACAGAGCAGAGGAACCAGTCCTGGCTCCGGTGCTGGGAGCAATTCCGAGTGATTTGGGTGAGTCCCGCTGACAGCTCGTTGCTTTTTAACAAAGACAAAATGATGGTTTGCTTAGTAAATGGTCACTTTTTTGACATTATCGCTGGCATGTGTGAATGCCAGCAGATTTTTCTTGTATTGGATTTCAACGGTCATCCTTCAAATGTGAGCTGAGCGAACGATTGCACCTGTTCCTGAGTCGAAGCTGTCTCGGCGCTCACGTGTTTGTCTTTGCAGTGTCAACATACTAAGCCCCTCTACTCAGCTGTCATAATTTGTTAATGAGTCTTTTCACAGAGAAAAAGGCTAGATGGGTTGGGGAGAAGAAGCAAGAAAAAAGAAAAGACGGCTCTTCACTACCTACTGAAAGCAGAAGTCCATGGCGAGAGGGGAACCCAGGGGCGACATCAGAGCGATTTCAGAGCAGCCAGTGATGGCATCTCTGTATATTTTAATATTAATGACCCCCGCCCGAGCGCAGAGCAGCGCCTGCCTCTAAGGCTCCAACAGGTGCTTCCCCGCCGCACTTGAGATCACCAAGCGAGCGGCGATGGAGCAAGAAAAAAAGAGAGGCTGGCGCGGACGGCGAGTGGAGTTTTTGAGTCACTTTCGCCGTCCGAAACACGGGTCGATACTCGGCCCCCTCGCGCCACCACCAGCACCCCTTGAGAAAGAGATTGACTTTTGTTTGGAGTTTGTGAGAAGTGGGAATCAGAAGCGGGACAATGGGACTCCCCACGGTGAGAGGCTGAGAGGAGCCATCTCAAATCAGTCAGCCAGGGGACTGACTAATCCGTCCATTGTCCCACCCCAGCCACCGGCCGCACATCAACACATTCGCCCCCCATTGTCCCCCACCCTCGTGCAGCGGGATTTGCTCTCCCCAACAGCCAGTTTTGTCCAAGGCAATTCGAGCGGAAGTTTCTCACTGACAATTTGCCCCAAATAGATTTGTCAGAGCGTCCAAACTGCGACGCGCCAGCCCGTTTTCTACGTTTTGGGTTCTGGACTCCTGGACTCTTGGACTCTTGTCTAGGGAGAGCACATGTGTGCAGGTTTGTCTTATGCACACAACTACACAATGTTGCACAGCGGCGGCAACCAATAGGCCTGTATGAGGAAAACTGTCTTTCAAGGAAACGGGCCCAGGGGTTGAGTGGGCAACTGGTCAGCACGTTTGCCTCACTTTGGGATTCAAGTATGAGCTCTTGCCTTACTCTGCATTGTCCAGCACTTGTATAACTGATGGGTTAAAAAAAAAAAGGTCAAAAATTGTGTCAGTAGTGATGGGGCAATTTTTTTTTTTTTTTAACCCCAAATCCTCAATTTTGGGGTCAACTGCCAAAACATTTTCAATTTGTAGCGGGACAGGTAACCCTGCCACACTACATGGAACTATCCATGGTGCTGAAACATCTCACTCTTTCATGTTCCAGGTGTACAGTAGATCTGTCTACAGTTCTAGGTTCAAATCTGGGCCTGGGGGGGGGGGGCTTGAATTCACGTGAATAAAAAAATAACTATGATGTAAAGCAGCAGTGGTTGATTTCTTCGGGGTCACTTTTAAAGGGGGCACAGCTGCTCAATGGCTTTTACCAGCCTTGAAATCTCCCCATTATTTGCTCCCTGGTGCTTAGTGACTTCTTGCTAAACCAATTGCATTCCGCCTGATTGCTTATAGGGACCTGTGCAGTCCTTGTCTGTGGTGTTTTCAGCATCGTATTTTCAGCATCCATGCTCATACAAGCGCGCAGTTTAAAAAAAAAAAAACGGTTTTCTATTGTTCTGCAGTTACTTCCCCCATGTTTGTTTATCTTGAAGTATGCCAAATATCTGCATAGGGAAGAAGAGCTCCCCTGATACACAAAAATAAATAAAGACAGAAAAACAGACACAGCATCGACTGCTTCCTTTTGTTGCTGACATTTCATTAAGTGTCTGCAGAAGATTGTCACTCGCGGAGAGAGAGCAAAAAGAAAGTGAAAGAAGGCAACCCGGGCAACCATGATGTTGGTTATATTTGTGTAAAGGCTATCCGTGAATGACGAGGATTAGGACGCGTTAAGGAGATTATGTCAAACATTCGCCATTCAACCGCCGGCAGCCACCCACGCACACGCGCGCACACGGGACACATCCGCACTCACGCGCAAACAAGTGAGATGGCGGCAGTCGAAAACTTTTGTCGAAAGTCATTCACTGGAACAACGCGGTCCACTTCACAAAAGCACATCATCAATTAGTCGTCATAATATTTTAAAATACCTTGACCCTATTTTTTTGTATTCGATATGAATATATAAAGACTACGAATAGTTCCAAACTTAAATATGGAGTTTTGTTAGAATCATAAAGTTGTTCAGTCCTAAAATAAATATTTTTACAAATGTGACATTTCATCACATCGAGGGCTGCGCCTGATTCGATTTTTTGCATCGCATTCAGTCAAAGCAGGTGTACCTAATGTTGTGTCTGCTTTGTCATCGCCGAGGCCTACAAAAACTTTCGAGTGAATTCATCCAGCGCGTAAAAGCTGCAGGTTGCGAGACACCAAAGACACAATGGTTAATTGCAATTAAATACGCCTCCCCGCCTCGCTCCATGTCCGCTTAAATCGACACTTTGTGCGGCCATATGGCCTCCGGCGCACCGTGGGAAGAAGGACAATTAAAAACAGAATATGGATTTCTGGAGTTACCCGGGAAGAGCGCAGCAAGCTGTCAAGGTCAGGGTGTCAGAAAGAGAAGAACCCGGTGTCCACAGTTGCGTGGATGGGAGGGGAGCGTGCGTGGAGCAACCGGGTGGGGGCGTCATGCGGGAAGAGAAATGACAGCCTACTGGTAGCCACAGGGGAAAAAAATCACAAGGCCAACATGCTTTGCAATGAACAGCAATGATCACTTTTTTTGTCTTTGACTTTGTTGGAATCGTCTAACTGATTAATATCGAGAAAAATATATTTTAATTTGGTTAAATTATCTATGTATACATTTGGATGCAGTTTACGTTGTTTTTCTATGTCTTTGCAGTTTACGCAAATGCAAATAAAATAACATTTTGGAATTCCCAAGTAAAAATGTGTATTTCATTTGATTAAATACTATTTAATAACGAAATGAAAAGTGAGTGATTTTTTTCGTTGACATGATGTCATTATAAAGTGCCTTTTTTGACATCGTTTACTGTATCTAAATTTTAATGTTTTTTTTTTGGTTATTATTATTTTATTTATGTCATTTTGGGGTTACCTGGATTAAAAAAAAATACCAACCAGGTTAGTTTTTTGTGACGTTTACTAAATTGTAATAAAAGGGGGCAGAACACTAGCGTGGCTAGTGGGCAGTACCTTGGGATCAATGAATGAGAGCGAGCGAGAGAGCGAGAGAGCGAGACTAAGAGAGAGAGAGACCGAGAGCGAGCGAGAGAGCGTGACGTCATGGCGGAGTTTGGCGTGGAAAGCCAAGTGGTTGAAGGAAGTGGAGATCTCCACCCTCCAGCCTCCCTCCTGACACTTGTGCTAAATATTAGCAGGCTTGATTTATTCGGGCCAAGTCGCAGCACAAAGTCACACCTGCGGACACGACTCAACACACAAATCTCAGTTTGGTGCCTCTACTGCAAAACCAAAAAAGAAAAGGGAAAAAAAAGAAAAGCAAAAACATTTGGGGTTTGTTTGCTTTTTGCCCTCTTTATCTGGCCCCCTTCAGCTCCAACTTGACGCCTGTTGAGCATCGACCGCAGCCCCCGACATCGCCGGGCTGCCAAAGGCTGCAAGTCGGTCCGGTGCGCCGGTTGACCAAACGGGACGATGCGTCGCCGCGCGAGCTGAACGTGGACTCGTTAGGTTTGGCGGGGCGACGGAAAGAAACGAAAGCGAGATCAAGATTCATCCCTTTTTCTTTTAAGACTATTTTTTGAAGAGACGGTTTTTCCATCTTGAACCTTCAGCATTTTTCCATGATGAGCAAACCTGCCGGCTCAACAAGTGGCTGTTTGGATATTCTCAATGTCAAGTCAAGTAAGTGGCATTTTAACTTGAGAAAAAGATGCAAATCAAGCGCATGGAAATTATTAGTGCATGTTTAAAAGAAAGCGAGGATCAGTTTGTTATAAACGTGTGCGTCACATTGCTGTTTTAACTTTTATGTAGGCCTATTCGTTTCAAAAGCAAATCAGTTTTAAATAGTTTTTAAAATTCAAAATTGTGAGTGCCGATTTTCTCTGCGTTGCCGAAAAACAAGCAATCTAAATTAGAGCTATTTCTCGTCTTCTCTTAATTTTAAACCTTTCAAACTGCGTCTTATAGGCCAAAATGTTGGCCTTTTTTTTTCATAACACCCCATAAAAATCCTACACGTGCACAGACTCAAATTTAAATTATTTTCTCAGTTAATTCATTGTAGCTAATTGAAAATATTTTAGCCCTTGTTGCACTACGCCATAAAAGAGTCGAATTCGGATAAAGTGACGATATTGTGTCCCTTACGCGCACACAATAATTAGGGAAAAAAGTTTTCAAAATTATCAACTTGACTACTGTTTTCATTTCATTATTTCCCTCCTAAAGTGTCAAATCAACCCCGCGGGTGCGTAGACATGCACTTTTAATCCATTCAAGTCAAGTTAGTCATCAACTAGTTTTTAATTCTAATAATAAAAAAAGGCTTTCTAATTGATCACAATAACGGCCTCCCTGGAGTTATTTTTCTTTGCTGCTACTTATTCCCATGCTACCCTTTGGGACGGGTCACTGGTGAATCAGTGAGCAGGTGGCAAAACGTCAGTGTAATTACATAGACGCCCCCCAACTCACCCCACCCCTACACACTTTTTCTTGTAGATTTGAATACCAAAAAAAAAAACCTTCACTTTCCCCACCAAACACCGGAGTCCATTTCCATGCACTTGATTGGAGTTTGGTGAAACGGGTTTATTGTGGTGGCGCGGTGTCACTGCCTAATCCCAGGGCCAAAAGACCTGCCGGATAAAGCAGCTGTCGAGTCCCATTATGAGGCCGACTTGGCAGCTTGTCGAGATGCGGCCAGTCAGACGAGCTTCAATGGGACGAAATCATTAAGTTAACACTTTCCCTCCCTAATGTCTCCATTGTGCCCCCCCCCCCCCCCCCAACACCCACCGGCCATTGTTTTACAGTGACCGGTTATGACGCTCGCCCACTTTTACAGTCTGGAAAATGCGCGCGCTGAATTCCCATGGTTGAAGAGCGACTGTCCAGTGTGAGAGAGAGTGCGAGAGCAAGCGAGATAGAGAATCCATTAATTTAAAAAAAATGTTAATGAAAATGGAGATTTCTTTCTTCTCCTAAGAGGAAAAAAAGTAAGGCAAAAAGTCCGCAGGATATCCTGTAAATGTGAGTAATCTGAGGATTAGGATTAAAATGAGAATTAAACGATCGAAAAGTAAAGTGATGAATGAGCGAGATAATAGATAAAAAGGTGGTTGATGATGTAAACTTAAATTGATTTTTAAACTGACTCCCCCATAGTATATATGACTAGTTTAGATGGATTTGGATTAAACATTTAGACAGACTGACGGATAGATATACTGAATAGAGAAAAGAGAAAATGTACTTTTTTTGCACTAAAATACTTTTTCTTGACTGTACGTAATTTATTCAACGTGTGTTTGTTTCAAGTCAAACGTTTGGCTTTAAACGATAAAGTATAACAAGAATGGTTACTCAAGTACTGAATGATTTTTTTTTACGATTTTCTATACATTACAATGCAGATACTAATGCTATACATTAAAATAGCAAGATCGAATTTTGCCAGTAATTGCGAATAATGATTGATTTAGACATTCAAAATAAAGAAAGAACGAAACAAACAAAAAAAACTGTTGAAAATTAATGGCTGGATGAATGGACGGAGGAATTTGTTATTCCTGTTGGCAAAACTGTATTAATGCTATAAAAACGTAATTTTAAGAATATGAGTTCCATTTTTATGATGAGACATTGAAGTATTAAAGCACTGCTGGAAAAAAGAAAACATATAATTATATATATAATTATAAAATAATTTAATACAACCAAGGAAAGTACTTTACACAGCGAGGATTTTTTAAATACACGGATTAGAAATTTGTAAAACTAGATAAAGTAATTACGTGTTGATGTCAATGAACGAACTGGCTCATCCAATAGAAAATGGTTAATTCAAAAGCAAAATAAAGTGAGGGGAAAGTGTGCTGCTTTTTCCTATTCTTGATTACGATACGGAAAGAAAACAGCTTTAAAATGTTTCTTGAATTCGTTGTTGCCAAAATAACGTCTTAATTTCCAAATTTCCATTGCAGGTCGCATTTTGGACATCCCGTGCAAAGTGTGCGGAGACCGCAGTTCGGGCAAGCACTACGGCGTCTACGCCTGCGACGGCTGCTCGGGCTTCTTCAAAAGGAGCATTCGCCGAAATAGAACTTACGTGTGCAAGTCTGGCTCTCAGGTACAGCCCCCCACACACCCCGATGAAATGGGTCCCCCCCCACCGTACTCGCTTCAGCAAGACACTTTCACCCAGTTGACGCAGTTTCCGAGCTGTGCCTGAACGCATCAAGCTGGCAGCTTTTAAATAGCGAAACGCGTCGGTGCGTTGTAATTTATCAGGTGTAATCCCATCTAATGTGATGAAAGCGAGGATTCAAGGGGCAGGGGGCGGGATACTATTTAGCACCCCCCTCCCTTAGATCTTACCCCGCCCCCCCATAAGACTGCATCGAGTGCGTGATGATGATAGCACCTGGAAATTGGTCTCCAAGGAAGATAATAGTAAGGATAGTAGCGTTGCAGCTATTATATGATAACACTGTTTCCGTGCGTGTGTGTAGGGTGGGTGTCCTGTAGACAAAACTCACAGAAACCAGTGCAGAGCATGCCGCTTGAAAAAGTGCCTGGAAGTCAACATGAATAAAGACGGTAAATATCCACCCAACCATCCATCCATCCATCAATTTTCTCAACCACTTTATCCTAACGCGATATGGATATTTCATTTTATAACACAAACTGTGCAGCAACACACATAGACAATAGTCACAATGCAGTCCTTACAGGTATATATTCCTTATCCTCTCTGAAAATGACTCACATTACTAAGTCACTTATACCAGTTGTGAAACCTTTGTGTCTGCATGACTGCATTATAATATGCCCTCTGGTGGCCAAATCACATCAATTCATAAAGTAATTTTCATGGACTTCAAATGACCAAAAGTGACTAAGACAGAGCCAAAAGGTAAAAACAAAACATAAAACGACTTCTACTGTGCTGTTTCCAGCCGTCCAACACGAGAGGGGACCCCGAACGTCCACCATCCGAAAACAGGTGGCCCTGTATTTCCGAGGTCATAAAGAGGTCAATGGGTCGTCTACGCATTTCCCAGGCTCTTCCCTGCCGGGGCCCCCCTTCTTCACCACAGTCACACAACTGGAGCCTCACAATTTGGATATGAGTACGGTGGCTAGCACACCAGAGAGGCAGGCCATCGTGGGCCTGGCACAGCCAACCCCAAAGGTAACGTACTGATTTATTTTTTAACATATACAAGCTTCAATTATAATTAATTATATTTAATTCTAATTAAAACTTGCATTATATTACATTACCGTAATTTTCGGCCTATAAGTCGCGTTCTTTTTTTCATAGTTTGGGTGGGGGGGCGATTTATACTCAGGAGCGACATATACATATATGTTTTTTTTCACTTTTTGGGGGATTTTATGGCTGGTGCGACTTATACTCCGGTGCGATTTATAGTCCGAAAATTACGGTAATTGTCACGTAAATAGTAAATAGTTTAATGCCTAATTTCAAATCAATTCAATACTATTTTATACAAACCCATTTAAACAAATAATTCGACCAAAGTGACAAAGAACAACAACAGAACACTCAAACAAAATCAAGTGTCACTGCAGGGCGTCCATCTGCCTCCAGCATCTGGGTTGGGCAACAAAGTGATAGACAGAAAATGAGAATGGGATGGGAGGTTGTATTGAAGAATAAAAACGCTCTATGAAATGATACTTTTTGGAAACAAAGTAAAAATGAAATACATTGTAAATAATTAAGGCATGTATCGTGACTTGGCGACAAGGCTGCAGTATCATAAAGTCATAAAGACAAAGACGAGTTTCACTACTACTGTAATTGACTCCATAATCCGGAGTTGGGAAAAAAAAAAAATCACAGAGGGTAAAGAATATGTGCCATAATTAACACTTAACTGAATTTACAAACAATTTCTATTGCTACACCACAACAAAAGGTTAGATGTTGAGCGGAAATTTTCTTTATGATGATTTCATTCCCCCAGTAGGGTTAGAAGTTGAAATTCTTGCCCCGATTTAGCCCCTAAGAGGCACAAATCGGCCAATTAGATTTCTCACTGCAAATCCGCCGCAAGAAATACTAATCGTCGCTAAAAAGCAGGTGCCGTGGCTTGGAATTTGACCTTTGCCGCGTACAATGAGCATGACTGTTTCCGAGGTGCTGATAGTTTTTCTCTCCCCTGCTTCAGTACCCCCACGAAGTCAGCGCCACCCCCATGTACCTGTACGAGGTGGCCACGGAGTCGGTCTGCGAGTCAGCCGCCCGCCTCCTTTTCATGAGCATCAAGTGGGCCAAAAGTGTGCCGGCCTTTTCTACGCTGCCCTTATCTGACCAGGTACGTTCAAGCACACGTAACGGGAATTAAGGCAAACATGGAGTTGGGGGATTAAGGCGCACGTTAAATTTAAGAGGCGGGCCAGTGTGTGTGTGTGGGGTTGGGGGGTCAAACATGGTTGACATAAATTGGCCAATGTGGTTTAAGCATTACAGAATTCTATTTTGAACACAAGATTTACAAATCTTTGCAGTTGATTCTGTTGGAAGACGCATGGAGGGAATTATTTGTGCTGGGCATTGCGCAGTGGGCTATTCCTGTGGACTCTACGACTTTACTTGCCGTTTCTGGTATGTGACCGAGACACGCAACGAGGCCTTTTGGCTCAGGCCACCTTCCTGAGTCGTAATTTCGTGTCATCAGCAGGGATGAACGGCGAAAACACGGAATCCCAGCGGATGAACAAGATCATGTCCGAGATCCAAGCGCTTCAAGAGGTGGTCACCAGGTTCCGACAGATGCGCCTGGACGCAACAGAGTTTGCCTGTTTGAAATGTATCGTGACGTTCAAAGCCGGTGAGGGCCCGGCTACGGTGCAGACAGACTTTGGCTTTTGGTTTGCGTTGTAACCATCCCGCTCTTGTGCTAACAGTCCCAACACAGGGGGGTGGAGAGTTGAGAAATTTCCGCAACGCCAGTGCCATCGCTGCGCTACAGGATGAGGCACAGCTTACACTCAACAGCTACATACACACCAGGTAACTCACTTCCCATTTTCAAAATTTCAAACTAGTGCCCTAACATCTAGTAGCTGAGAGTGGAATTACATAACAAAATTTGTCCCCAACCCCCACAATTCGTTGCAGGTACCCAACTCAACCGTGTCGTTTCGGCAAGCTACTGCTGCTCCTGCCTTCCTTGCGCTCCGTCAGCCCGTCCACCATCGAGGAGGTTTTCTTCAAGAAGACCATCGGCAACGTGCCCATTACCAGGCTTCTGTCCGACATGTACAAATCCAGCGACATATGACCTCACCGGTCAACCCGCCTGCTTGGGGGAAAAAAAAAAAAAAAGACTTGAACACGGTTGCCCCCCTGTTTACCCCCCAACCCCCACTCAAGACTCACCCAGCAGGCTGCAGAGTTAGCAGAAGCAACATCTGTATGAAAGAAAACAGCCAGAAAACCAGTTCATCAAGTAGCCTTTTAACAGTGGCTCTAGTTAAAGGATTAGTGTAACCGCCATGATAGATTTACCTTTAAAGAAGCAGTGGACTGGACAGAGGAAAGCTATTCATGTATAAATACAGATGACGGAAAACTCTGGGGAGCAGCTGCCAAATGACATAGACATGTTCTATATGAAAATAACTGCAAGTGTCTGTGAGACCAATGAGCTTGACGACCAATTTAATATTTTATTGCTGTGTTCAATCCTATTGGAAGACTACCCCCCCTCTCGGAAAAAAAAAAAGACCCACGGGCGATGTCATTTATATTACCCCCCCCCCCCTACTCATCTAGTGTTGAAATCAAACCCACGCGGCAATACAGAGGAAATGACTATTGTGGGAAAGGGGGGGGGGTGTCCCTCAATGGACATGCAACTACAGATTGAGTTTGTATTTAAGTGTTTGTATCCAGGTGCAACATTGAAATGTTTAGGTCGACAAAAACGTTAGACATGGATTTAAAAAAACAATATTCAGCACTTGGGGAGCCGTTTGGTGGAATAATATGGTGGTTTTATTCCATTGTAAAAACGTGGGAGTTATAACTACTTGGAAGAGGTCAAACCATTTGAATAAAGGACAGTGAATTTAATTTTTCCTAAATGGTATTAATTTAAAAAGTAATCTAGTGTGCTGCCACATTTTTTACAAAATAATTTGCAAAAGGGTAATGGGAACTTGTCATCATTTACAACAGTAAAATTCTAAATATACGCATTAGTTTATAAAATCAGAATAACCTTATTTATAAAATTAAATTATGAGTTAATTCTCATAAAATTACAATCTGTGTAAATTTGCATCATTTATCTACAAAGTCATTTACTCTAAAATGATTCCTACAAGTTCCTTCATAGAATAATTTCCTTTGAGTTCTTACTCTTCATACGCATGAATTTGAAAGTTGGCAAACAAAAAATATTTATGCATATATGCAGTTGATATTTCATCTATTTTATTGGAAAATCCTCAAAATTAACAAAAAAAAAAAAAAAACAATGGCACAGCATTATATAAATCTCAAAATGCGTATATAGCCAGTAGAAATACTGCAGTTACCTCTGTGTAAATTGACTTCCTAGAAAAGCGATGGTGGTAACAGGACAAGTGCTGGTTGCTGGACACACGCATACACACACACACTTTTTTTTTTTTTGGGTGGAGTGGGTTGATGCGGCGGTGTCAAGGTGGAGGTCAAACACGTTCTTTAAATTTCAAGGCCCACTAATGTGCGACATGCCAATAATGACTCTACAATGAACTCGGCTGTGGGTCGTAGTTACAACATAAATGAATATATTCATGACGGCGCAAACGATAAATAGAATTATACAGCCATGTTAACGGCATTTCCAGACACCATGTGATGCTGCAAACATTTGCTGCTATTAAAAGGGGAACATAAAAAGTGGAGGGGGGGGGGTTGGAAAGGACAGTGAGCTATTTATATAGATATTTATATACGTGTGTCTATTTGGGGAAGGGTATCTTTGATTTTTTTTCTATTGTCTGAGAAAAAGCACTGAAGAGGGAGAGGGAGCTCTGTGGGTTGGGTGGTCCGAGCTCGGCTGAGCAGGCCGGCCAAGTCCGATGAAGGCCTGCGGGCAAGTAGGTTGGCTGCGCCATCTTTTTTTTTTTAAGCTTGTCTGACTTTGGACGGCGTGTAGTGCTTGTCCACAGACTCATCCTGTAGAAACATGTGCAGGCATTTTTCGTTCTGGGCCAGAGGGTGACCGGCCACTCTGAAAACACACAGCAGTCAGAGGAAGTCAAACTTTAGAAACAAACCAACGGACACAACGACAGAAAAGGAAAAGCCAGTGTGCGAGTGACCGTGTTTTTCCATGCATAATGCGCACCCTAAAAATGGCATGTTGATGCTGGAAAAAAGCCTGTACCCATGTATAATACGCACGAAAATTTTGACTCTTAAGTCCGTAAACGTAAAATTTTTTCAGAAAAAAGATCTTTGGGAACAACCGGATGTTATTCTGCCGGTCAGTATCACTGCGCATGCGCTAGCAAACTCGATAGGGAAGAAATGTTTCGGATTTGTGGAGGGTGCACTTTGAGTGATTTACGTTTAATTAGCACATACCATGATTTGTGGCCTTTCTTGTCATAGCGGAAAACATGAAAATGACTCCACTCATGTCGTCTTGTTTCTTAGCAGGAATTTAACACGCTTGTCCTTTTGCGGTGAGAAAATGGTTGTGCGTCAAGGAAGGAGAGCTGTACCCTTCCGGAAGGGATTCGATAACCAGCTGAATGGCCAAAGCAACGTCCAGTAACAACAGTTAAAAATCACGAGGTAAATCCATTTGTCATTATGCCTATTCCATTAAAAATTTGGAGTGCCGTGTACTTTCTCAAAGCCACTCTGACATGAGGCGGATGACGCACGATGGCTTACGCAACAAATTTTCTTAGGCACCTGAGACCCAGGAGGGTGATGATGTCATACAAACCGCATTTGGTTGAAGTTGGGAAATTGTGTAAAATGTAAATAAAAACAAAATACAATGATTTGAAAAGGGGCCAGGGGAGAACCTGGACTCTTTTACTTCGAAGTCACGCTGTTGTAACACGTGCAGAATGTGGCTTGGCATTATCTTGCTGAAATCAGCAGCGGCATCCATGAAAAAGACGTCGTTTGGATGGCAGCATATGTTGCTCCAAAATCTGTATGTACTTTTCAGCATTTATGTTGCCTTGACAGAAATGTAAGTCACCCATGCCATGGGAACTAATGCCATAACATCACAGATGCTGGCTTTTGAACTTTGCGTTGATAACAGTCTGGATGGTTCGCTTCCTCTTTGGTCTGGAGGACACGACGTCCAGTGTTTCCAAAAACTATTTGAAAAGTGGACCACAAAACACTTTTCCATTGTGGATCAGTCCATTTTACATGAGCTCGGACCCAGAGAACCCGGCGGCGTTTCTGGATGTTGTTCATAAACGGCTTTTGCTTTGCATGGTAGAATTTTAACCCGCACTTACTGATGTAGTGACGAATTGTATTTACTGACAGTGGTTTTCTGAAGTTTTCCTGAGCCCATTTGGGGATATTCTCAAAGTCAAAGTCAAAGTCAGCTTTATTGTCAATCTCTCCACATGTCACAACACACACAGAGACCGAAATGACGTTTTTCTCTATCCCACGGTGACGATACACATAACACGATAGACATACAAGTACTTCTTTACACACTCATGTCAGTTTTGAAGGCACTGCCGTCTGAGGGATCGAAGGTCACGGTCATTCAGTCTTGGTTTCTGGCCGTGGCGCTTACGTGCAGTGATTTCACCAGGTTCTCTGAGGCTTTTGATGATATTATGGACCATAGATGTTGAAATCCCTAAATTCCTTGCAATTTTGCTTTGAGAAATATTGTTCTGAAACTGTTCAACTATTTTCTCACGCAGTTGTGGACAAAGTGGTGAACCTCGCCCCATCCTTGCTTGTGAATGACTGAGCATGTTTGGGGAGGCTCCTTTTATACCCAATCATGGTACCCACATGTTCCTAATTAGCCTGATCACGTGGGATGTTCCAAATAGGTGTTTGATGAGCTTTTCTCAGCTTTCTCAGTATTTCTTGCCACGTTGCAGCCATGAAATTCTAAGTTAATTATTCTTTGGCAAAAAAAAATTAAGTTTATCAGTTTGAACATTAAATATGTTGTCTTTGAAGTGTATTCAATTGAATATGGCTTGAGAAGGATTTTCAAATCGTTGTAATTTGTTTTTATTTACATTTTACACAATTTCCCAACTTCAACCGAATCCGGTTTGTGCATTTGCATCTTAACCTCTCATGGGAAATAGTAACAATTACAAGACAGGTTCAAGAGAAGTTTGGCGGAGGGAAAAAAAATAAAGTGGGGGTCAACGTTTGATTAGTGTTGCGTCAATCAAGCTGTGCATTCCAAAAGATAAGCTCTTCACAATAATCTCATCATTTGATAACGCTGGTTTCTAACAATGATATCATTAACAGCAGCGTCTTATTTCCTGGAATGCACGAGACACCGTCCTAATAACCCACACATTGCCGGCATATTTTGAAAAAAATATTTACGGTTTCAAATTTTCTTGGCACACTTGACATCAAATTCGAAGAATTGATACATTTGCACATGAAACAAAGATAACGACCACGTCTGCAATCAAAGCAAATAATTACAATGGCACTGTAATGAAACAAAAAACACAAACGCTCCCCCCCATGTAACACATGGTGTAATTTGCGTCGCAATTATCATAAATTAAACACCACAAACGAATCAAACGTGTGGAGAAAGTCTGCTTTGTAAGGTAATTAGAAACAACAGTTAAAGAGGACAAATTAAAAAAAAAAGTCTGTTGAGAACGACTTTCAGGAAAAAAGAAAAAAAGTGACTGCTGTTGTCGCAGTGAGCTCTGCTTACTTGACAAGCAGCACTTTGGCTGAGAATTTACATTTTGTGCCCCGCCCCCCCAAAAAGCTATTTGAACCAAACGAGGCAACAACACACGTTGTCAGGTAATAAATATTCCAATAATCATAAGCACATACTCTGTGAAAAAAATTGAACTGAACTTGGATTTGAATGCACCACATTGAGTCTACTCTCCATGTTTGTCGAGCAGTCATGGAAAAATATAATTGTTGGCACTGGCTATCTTTTGATCAAAGTGTTACTTGCAACACTACAAGTCGAAATGATGCGGCAAATGTCTGAGGTGACATCTGAGCTGATGGCTTACTTGTTTAGGAACTGCTCCAGACCTTGTCGTCTTTCCTCTATGAAAGAATCAGCAAATATCCCATCGTCCCCTCGGAAGGGCAACTGCCGGATCAGAGCTTTACCCGGGAGGGGCGGTACAACGACCTGGGAGGAAATTAGAAGCAGCACTAAATTTCGCACAAAGATTGATCAATTGATTTTGCGTGGACAAATTTGCATTCATTGGCTGGGCTGTTTAAAAAAAAAAAAAAATGTACCTTGCTCTCCCTCTCCAGCTCCGCCCTGAGCCACTCAAAGTCACTGTAGCGCCGCCGTACACTCGACTCCTTCAGCTTGAAGATGGGAAGGTTCGTCTGATGGGGTTAAAAGCTTTATGAGTTTCACAATATTTCTCCGAATGCATAAGGACACAAAAACTTTCATGGATTATGACATATAACAACTAGGGGTGTAAATCGCGGGTTTTGTCACGATACGATATATCGATACAAAGAACTACGATACGATATTTGCCGATATCTTACAGCCTGCTGCGATTCATTCACGATATACCACGATAGTGCTCTACGATCAATTTTTTTTTTTTAAATTCATACGCAAAATCAACAAGGTACTGCAAACTCTTTATTTAGGAAATTACAAGAGTATTGTAGTATACAAAGTGCTTATTTTAACAATGAACTTTGATGTCGTGTTTTTTCTTTAAATGTGCGGCGAGATTTGTGCTCCCTGAATATTTGATCACCGCATGGCAGGATTTACAAACTGCACGTGTCTTGTCCGTTGAGCCATCTTTTCTTTGGAATCCCCTTTCACGTGCGTGCTCTGCTCACAACACAACACGCGCGCACTGCTCCCGGAAAGAGGAAGCAAGCAACAATGAACTGGATTTCAAAATAAAGTCGCGTCTAATGTCCGAGGTCAAACACGGCGATATAAATCGATGTTTACCTTTAGCATTGATGCCAATAAATCGTCGAGCATTATATCGATTAATCGATGTGTATCGATGAATCGTTACACCCCTAATAACAACATATATATGAGCATGTTTGGTTGATCTAAACTTGTAAACTTTCTTGTAGATTTTCTTTGAGGAACCTTCAGGTAGGGGCGAATATCAGAGCATAAAGTTCAGAAGGAGCCTTTATTTTTGTGTTCCAATGAAAGGGACTCGACGGTGACCGGCCAATCGGAGACGAGTATTCCACCGCATAAAAGCACGAGCCAGTTGACATAAGTGGGTGAACAAAAGTGATTTTATGTTTGGGTCTTTCGAGTTGAGGGGGTGGTGGGGCAAACAAAGGCGTTCAAATCATACTCAAACTGGCCTCCAAGAGACAGAAATCACTTATGTTTTGCTCACCAAGGTCTGCTGCACTCAGACTCTTGCCATTTTTTTATTTTTCCCATGTTTGCAAGCACGGAGGAGATGCTCGCCTAATCCCTCGTCGCTGTTGATGAGCACTCGAGAGCGGCGTTTTCGTTCGAAAGAGGGGACAATGTTTCGACATTGACAGAGAACACTGGCTCAAATAGCAAATCACAGCACAATGCCAAAGCTATTCACTCTTCCTGACAGCACATGGCCATCCTATGACAATGCACCGACGAGGAGGGGCTCAAAGAGGGTTTTCAATAGCGGGCCGCATTTGCGGAAGGTCAGAATTTGCCGAAGAAAGTGCCACAATGGCAAAAGCAATTGAGCAAGTAGCTGCAGCAGGAAAAATTCACATATGAACAGCAGATTTATCTTTACAAGTTCTCCCTTTGCATCTCCCTTCAAGTTCTTCACAGGTGAAGTTGTCAATACACTCGACACCCACCCCTCCTGTTTCTCAGGTCACACGAGAAGTGGATTAGTTTAGCTTTATTGCCCCACTACTCTAGCATTAACTCCACTTGCCTGTCCCCGCTGCGTAATGTTACCTCACAGCGAGGAGCACCGCAAAGTTAATCCCCAGCACAACAGATCACAGTTACAGGTAATCTGCCACCGCCGTGACTCTAATCCCATCATGTGCACACTAAAAAACACTTAAAAAAACAACAAAAAACTGCGCATTTACACTGACGTACTATCAAGTACAGTTTTGTGTAAAGGTTTGACCAATCATATTCGATAATGTGTTTTGGACAGGCCGATGTGAAAAGTTGAACCCGATCAATTTGGTCCAGAGACAATAGAACCGGGCAGCGAGTAAGTCACCTGGCCTTGAAATCTTCTTGCCAACACACAAAGCCTGTGATTAAGAGATTGCTCCTGCCGGACAGGGGGGTGGAACGCAAACGACAAAAGTGAGCGGTCTGGTTCCGCCAAAAAGAGGCGGTGCGCGAGAGCCCTCGGAGTCAAAGCTCAGGTTTCCTCCGCTTCTGTTCTCTCGGCAGCCTCGGCTCACCGGCCCCTTGTGCAGACTTTCACCTGGCGAGGTGTCCGCGTTTGGGTAATTCTCTGAAAGGCACTCTCTGTTGCTAAAAAGTTGACTGAATAAAAGCTTAGAGCAAAAATGGAGGGGGGGGACCTGTCTTTTTTCCCGTATAGGCGTCATTTCTGGGAAATCTTACGCTGCTAATTAATATGCACGTTGCGCTGAACAAAAGGCAAATTCAAAGAGAGGGGTACTTGAAAGCAGGCCGCCGAGCTTCACCTTCCATTATGAGCCTACCAGGCAATCTCATATTCTCCAGAGGAAGCAAGGCAGGCGTACTGTGTGAGAGACACTATCTTGGCTTCATTGAAAACGGCGCTGCCTTTAAAAACCAGCCTGGGACAAAGATCACTCATCTGTGAGAAGAGTTCAAGACCACCACGCATTAGCTTTTAGCAGGATGGATCAAGTCAAGTTGGAGAGTGTGAATCCTAAAGCTCACCCCCCCCCCCCCATCCACCCCCCACCCCCCTTCTCCACCACAACCCCTTTTCACAATAATGGCATTAAAAATGGCAACATAATAGCATCTCATTGCATCATACTCAGAAATTTTGAAAGAAGAAGAGGCTGTGAACAAAAGCTTTGGGGTGATGGGTCTTTTGCTCTTGCTTTGCCGCGTACTCACTCACTCTCGCTCGCCGGCCCCGGCGCTCTGACAGTCTCTCTGCACTCTCTCGCTGGCAAAAAGCTGCTTTGTTACCATAGCATCAACTCCCACTTTTGATACTGTCATCTCAAGTAGGATATGGTAGCCTTGATACAATATGTTCCCTATTTCCATTAAAATAGTTGTCCAAGAGGATGCTGTAGACTTTGGATTACACTTGACTGTGCCTGACAAGCACGCCCACCCCACCCCTCCTTCTCATACCCACTCGCCCAATCTCGACTCAATTTTATTAATGGCCAAAGTCACACACACATTCAAATTAAGACAGAAAGAGAGGGAGAAACTAAGAGAATATAAAAGAGGACGTGAAGTCTAAGAAGCCTTGCTCTCATTTATATACAAAGATTCCCAAGTTCAGTTCTGATTATATGGTTTAAACCTACTATGTCTGTTTTAAGTCATTTTTAACTTTTTTCCATTTTTTTTTTTTACCCAAGACTATGCAGACCGTTTTCCACCAAATTGGATCCAAACATGCTTTGTAGCTTTCTGTGAGTCTGTTGGGCATTTCGGATTTCAATTACAAGCTAAAACAAATGGATGTGAATGAGAACAAAAGTCGACTTCTTCACAGAGACCCATCAACATTAAAAGTCCGCTCAGGAAAAATGAGATATCCGTCTCCTTTCAGCATCTAGTTAGCTTTCATCTCCGGGAGTGAAAGAGGGTGGATTGATCCCATTGATTTGAATAGGAACTTAAAGCCTGTCTGTCAACAAGTGACTACGCTGGCTAACTCGGAGAGAGCTACTGCAAGAAAACAAAAACAAAACCTTGTGATTCACCAGCATCTCAGCCGTTTCTGAATGAAAAACACTTCACACTCGCTGTGGACTTTATCATTTCATAGTGTAAATAAGCTCTTGATCCGATGTTGACATTATGCAGTCATCGGTCTATTATGGGCACAACTGTCGAAGCTCACCGCAAAGCAGGCGAGTGACTGCATGGAGAGTGAAACGGGATAAGTGGAAGAGGGATCAAGGCTGCTGAAGGGGGTGGCTTTATCATCGGGAGAGTGTATGGCCGGGCAGTTACCGTTCCAGCCCCCCCCCCCAAGCCTGGCCTATTTCATTCTTCCCCATCTCAATGAGGGGATTAAGAAGACTCTCTCAGAGCGACCACAAGGGCTCTCTTCGATTTTGGGTGGAACGTGGGACAGCAGTGGGAACTTGCGGCACGGCAAATGAGCCGTGAGCAAAAAATAAATAACTCTTTGGGTTTTTCTGAGCAACGGTGTGGCCAAAAAAAAGCAATAGTTGACCACGCTGAAAATGAAGTCCTTCAAACGGATGCTGAGGAAAGGAAGCGAAGCAAAGTTGACACAGTATTCGCTTCATCCGAAAGCAAGGTCACATGGGGCTACGATGTGCATAATAATGCTGATTACATGCATATGCTAATTAGACCACGGTAATCAAGTACAGTAGCCCTGTGTTCAACTGATGCCTCAAGACTGCTTTGCTTCCCCTGCCTTGTATTTTTGAGGAGCAGCAAGCCAGAAATTACTGAATTATTTTTGTCATTATAATAGTACAAAGAAATGCCCATTTAGTTGTGCCGAGCATTGAACAGAAAACTGATAAAAAAACAAAAAAAAAACAATGGTGGTCTTATAAAGCATAATTGCAGGAAGCCCAGTGCGATATAGCTCTAAACTTCTGATTTACAATAGAGTGGTACTAAAAAGCCATCTGTAACATTTCGATCCTTACAAATGATTAAAAGTAATGCCTTCAACTAAAGCCCAATGTAACTCGGGTTTCGCAACAGGTGGAAGTGTTTGACCGCAACAACTCTCATTGGTGTTACACAATGCTGTCTGTCACACGTATGGCCTCTTATGAGCCAATTGCTGCACAAGCCGACACTACTGCACATTTTCTCAGTCATCAGCTTGTTTAGCAAAGGATTGTGGGAGTTCCTCTCCAAACAGAGGCCCTTCGAACTCCCCTGCAATGTCCTCAGCAGGGGGAGGAAGGAAATGCCTTGCAGGAAGGTGAGCCAGAGGATCAGCTCGCATCCTGTCTGCCTAAGCTGACCACATATTACGCCATAATGCAAGAAAATGGCTCTGAAACACGTTAGTCAACAGAAGATCCATTAGATCAACAGAGCACACAAACCAAAGCTCGCATCAATACGGCTAAAGTTTGGAGGATTATTTGAGTGTACAAACCATCTGTTGGTCATGATTGTCATTTCCACATTATGGGGTGTGGCTATATTTCGCAAAGAAAGTTACTGTGTTAGGGCTTCACATTAACTAGTGACTGGTCAGTTTCTTGCAATTTTACAATCGAAAAGTATTATAACAACTTTGGTGCTTTTGCAGGTGCCCCTAATAAACGTTGTGCTCACCTGATGGGGGGAAAAAAAACACTTGTCAACGAAGAGAAGCAACAAAACTACCCACAAAACTTAGCGTCACACAATCAAAGACATCATCATATGCTAAGAAGCTAAACGTTGGTAGCTTCGTCTCGCGGATGATGCTAACCTATCAGCTAAAGGTTTTTATTCATACTGATTAATTCTGTATTGAGCGTGGGAAACACTCTCACTAACGCTACATATAAACGTTGTGCGCGTAATTGTGTCACAATGTCACCCGCTAATAACCTGCATTTGTGGGCTAAACTCAGGTAAATAACCCAGAGGCTAACGGTACTAGCAACTAATGATGAAAGCTCACCTTCAGTCTGACTTCGTACGTCGTGTGTCTGCCTCTTCCTACCCCGATCGTCTCGGGGTTGCTCACGTCAATCTCCAGAAAGTTACTCGGTGGTCCATAAGCGTCGTTTAGGTTCTGGGGCTTGCTAAAGAGCCTTCTAGTATCAGCTATGGTTTCAGCCATTTCTAACCCTGCGCTTTAGCGAAACTAGCTGTTCGTTCCATCAAGCGCAGCTGAAAATTATTATGTGCGTTCCGGTACTGGCCTTCACAATAAAAGGTGTGCTTAAGATAAATGTTTGAAAAACTAAAATGTAAAAATAAAGGACTTACATAACATTTGATTATTTAAGAGTCTAAAATGCGTCTAAGTCTACTTGGAGTAACACAATTCGACGTTTCCCTCCCTACCCTCGTTTCCGGAGCTGACCTATGTATTACTTTGACAGCTTGAATTTTACAAACACTACTTCCTATCAGCTGAGCTTCAGCTGACTGCTGCCCGACTGTAGCCTGTTTTGTTTACATCCCGCTAATTAATTATCATACAACAAACATAAATACACTGCACCATAAATCGTGTTAGTCATTATGTAGTACAGATACCAAGAACGCAATGACAACAATTTGTCAATTTAAAAAAAGATAATGACATCCAGAAACCGTATTCACCTGTCAAGGGATGTGTCAATTAATAAGTAAATATTGGTCATACTTAAATATCGGTAGGATAAGTAAGACAAGTTGCGCTGATAGATCCTGTTTTTGTTCATGTGTCGATAAAGGTTCGACACTTTGAACCATCATGGCAGCCTACGTGTTTCCCACTGCTGTAAGATGCTTGGTGACTTTGGTACCTTTTAGCTACGTTCCGGCTTTGAGAATCACCTGTTGTCAGGTCGTCAGTAAGACAATTCAAGGTATTTCGATCGACGTATCTTTACGATAAGTTCGGACATCTATTGCCTGTTTAACCTTAGTGCCTGTTGTTGTACGCGTTGGGAAATAGTCTCCGAGTGCACATTCGTTTCCTCCGACCGTTCGGTAACTAAGTGCATTGCAGTCGTTCGGTTAAATCAGATTGCACCAAAACCGGAGTGCTTGTGCATGCAGCAGGCGCTCTGGACTGGGGACACGGAGCGCCAGCTCAGTGCTGGCTGTGTTAGGAAATTCATTGAAAGTGGGGCGTACTCCGCCCCTCCGAACACACCCAATCAGAGTACCACACGGGCGTAAGAGTAAATATTTTCCGAACGCGCCCTGTGCTCCTATCAGTATTCTAAACCTTATCTATGGAGTTTACCCGAAATCCTGACGAATAAACTCAAGCTAATAAAAAATATTATTTTATCTAGTCAATCTTGTATGTTTCTGTTCTTTCTCAAGGTTACACGAGCTCGAGGAAGTGCTGTTCTTCCACGTCAATCTCCTCAGAATCTCCCACTATTGATTGATTCGTATATTATAGGGTACGACCGCTTGGTCCAGTGTGCCTCTTTGGGAGATGCTTTGCAAAGGAGTGTTCTCCAGCGGCTGGCTAGCCTACAACATCCATCCATCCATCCATCCATTTTCTGAACCACTTAGTCCCCACGGGGGTCGCAGGAATGCTGGAGCCTATCCTAGTCGTCATCGGGCAGTAGGCGGGGGCCACCCTGAACCGGTTGCCAGCCAATCGCAGGGCACACAGAGACAAACAACCATCCGCACGCGCACTCACACCCAGGGACAATTTGGAGTCTTCAATCAGCCTACCAAGCACGTTTTTGGGATGTGGGAGGAAACCAAAGTGCCCGGAGAAAACCCACGCGGACCCGGGGAGAACATGCAAACTCCACACAGGGAGGGCCAGAGGTGGAATCAAACCCACGCCCTCCTAACTGTGAGGCGGACGTGCTACCCAGTGCGTCACCGAGCCGCCCTAGCCTGCAACAGACTCTGCAAAATTACAGTAACACTTCCTACTTGAACCAGCCTCCCTGACAATAAACGGCAATAGACTTCTGAAAAGGACCGAGCCCTGCATTATAACAAGTGGAGCATCTGCTGGAAAAGTAAATGAGATGAGCTCTTATGATAGATCATTATTTACAATGCATTGGTTAAGTTACACATTATATCCAGTAAATTATAATATGAACTACAGAGCCCCACATACATGTGACATATGGACTTTGCATTCAAACATACTGAAGTCCAGCTTGATCAGCAATTGTGGCGGTGGGGCGTAGGTCAAAGGGAGGGGGGGGGGGGGGAGTCTGGGAAGCATTTTAGAGTGGCGTAATGTCACCGATTGTTGTTGTTTTTAGGTCAGGGGAGATGACTGTCTAATGTTGGGCGCTGGGATTTTTCGCTGGCACAGACACGTGAGGTTAGTGCTGAGATTTGGGAAGGGACCTCCTGCTGGGCTCGTCCCGGCACCCCTCTCACTCTCTCACCATCCCCATGCAGTAATGAGAGAGGAGGGGGGATCCCCATTATCTGGGCCATTATGGTTCTTTTTCCTTTTAATTTGGAACTCTGACAAATACTTTCTGCGCCCCCCCATGCACCTTATTTTTTTACCTCTTATTCTCGTTCACGCTCACACGCGCTGACTGGACGATTATTCCTGTTTGAATCAGGCCATAAACACCGTCCGCGTTTTGGTGTCTTTTCTGCTTGCCGCCATTGTTCTCACTAACTGACCAAGTCTGTGAGGAGAGTACACTTGACTTCATATTGACCCAATGTGCCATGTATTTGCGGATGGTCGACTAACAATAGGCTATTGTCTCGGGACAGCCAACCACAAGTCAGACCTGTATCGTTTAACGACGTAGCTACTGGATCACTTTTTGACAGTTCTTAGGATGATTATGAAAACCGTATGAAAACCTTTCCCACATGTGGGAGGTGAGACGAGGCCATGGCGTGCCGCCAGACAGCCCATCTGAGGGACGGCCTTGTCTGTCTCCACTCTGCCATAATGGAATGGCTTCCAGCCACAACTCACTAGTAGTCTACCACGCCAGCGGGCACGTTGGGAAGTCACGGTGAAGTCACCAACACTGTTGTGAGCGAATGAGTGACTAGGAAAAGGATAGGCAACAAGTTTGTTTTTCATTTCGTTTTTCAATCAACCATTGTCCACATTTAATAGAGTCAAGTGCTCCTTGTGCGCTGGACAACCCAGTGCTGTCGCCATGAAATAGTCACTAAATTAAAACTCAAGAGCTCAGAGCTCACTCATGCCCAAGCGATGTAATGTTGCCTGGTTACCGACAGTAACACAGCAGAGCCTCCGAAAAAGTCGAATTGCGTCCAAATGGAAATTCTGTGTTCGCATCTGTGTCTTGGCTACTTAAATTCTCGGTCAACAGATTTTTAGAATATGGAAATTATTATATATCGAAGATTATTAAATTAGAATATGGAATAAATTGCCTAAAAAAAACATCGGTCAACTTTTATCATATCCTATTTGTTTACACACAGTAAGAATTAACGTCCCACACTTGCATTTAAATAGCTCCCGGCCTTCTTTTTGACATATTTGGCTTTACTCAGTATGCGCAGCTTGGTCTCATAGAAGCAGTTCTTTTTCTTTTTTCTCTCTTTTTTTTGAAGCAGGGCCCTTTTGATGATAGGAGGCAGGCAGCACAATGACTTCCAGCGGCACCTCAATGCAACAGTACCGTATCACAATTAGCAGCGCTAAACAGGCTGCACACAGACAAGTCCAGTCCATCTCGTATGGAGCCTCATTCAGTCCTCTCCGTTTTGTCTGACAAATCCGCCCATTGTTCCTGTGATGATGCTTTTCTTTCGTGGGAACCCCGGCTTGTCTTGTTGATTAGATCCCCTTTGTCTTCCTCCCCTGCAGTGGGCTAGTCTGGAGAATGTGAAACCTCAAACTGTAGTGGTGGCTTAATGCCTCACAATACTTTGTTTATTAAATGGGCGCTGCGGGGTTATACAGCGGCGGGGAGAGCAAAGTTTACATGCGGGTTGGAAGCTACATCCCCCTTGCCATTTTATTAATGAGTTCATGCATGCACAGCTTTAGGATATGAATATTCTTAAGTATCATATAATCTTAATATTTCACTGGTTTCCCAACATATAGGAAGAAGATGCTCCACCTTCTCCACCTAAAGGTTTCTAGATTTATGGAGATGTTGGTGAGAACATTACAGAATTGGTGTAATATCGATAGCAGTTATGAAATTAGCTTTTGCAATGCAAATACTCTGTTATGCCATGTCCCCCTCCAAAATAGGCACAGGGAGACCATGTTGATGGGGTACAAAACAGCCGCAAGAGGCGAGTCCACTTCAACGGCTTCATGCTGGAAATAACCAAAGTTAATGCTCCCCCACCCACTGCTTCATTACAACCCACGCTTTGACTTCCTGAAGATGTCCCAACCTTTCAAACGCTCTATGCTATACTTATCTCCGTGTTTGTCTCAATGCTCCGCCGCTAAATGTCCGCCATTATGCGCGCACAGGTGAAATTACTGCTTTGCCAGTCACTGGCGCAGGTGTGTTTTTAAAGACGGTTTGTGTGTGCTGTTTAAAAAAAAAAAAAAAAAAGGGATCCACCGGCAGAAACAAAGCCTGCCGAGTCGAACGCTAGGCAACATGTTCACCTATGACCCCATATCCCTACGGAGATCGCCCATGTTTTGATGAGTTTCAAGTGAGTGACTGTTACTGATGGAGTAAGATTTTTTTTTTTAATATAAAAATTATATTTATATATGTACATTTTGTTATTGACAAAAAGTTAAAAAGTTGTTTTTCCACTCCTCTCTAAAACTAACTTCAACTGTAGGGGCTGTAAAAGACAAACCGGCAGCAAAAGCAGGACTGGGGACACCTAGTGGTACAATCGTAGAATTTCAAGCAGTGCTACTTCACGACTTTATGATTGCACACATTATCTGAATAAGTCGATTTGTCCTCTCTGCGTTTTTATTAAAACTTTCTCTCATTGCGAGGCATACCGTAATTCTGGTTTATGAGTTTGTTTCCAGACTCGAGCCCAAGGCAGCTACATGTCTTCTCCAGTATCTGACGTAATAATTGTCCCTGTATTTGGTTATTGACATTTTATGGCTAGTTTTGAACATAGGTCGAGGGAAAAAAAAAAGAGGCAAGCTTTTGTGGGCCTTGCATTTGACACCTGTGCCTTACAGGATGAGTGCGCCTGTGTCTTTACAAAGCCAGCTGTTAGCGGCACAAAGCGCATCTTTTCTCTGATATCATTACCGCTAAAGGCCGCAGGTCAGAGGTGACAGTAGGTGTGCTCGCGCTTTCTAATCACTGCCGGTGCGCACGTGCGCTGATCAAGAGCTTAGGTTGCCTTTCATGCTCTCGCCCCGTCTTTTCAAACCGCGCCGCTGTTTTTGCGCCCGCTGCTCATTGATTTTTTTTTCTTCTTTTTTTTTCCACCCATCACCATGCAGCTTGAATGGACATGCGCGCATTGTTTTTGCGATGCATAAAAGAAGAGGTTTCAAGGTTGGAGAGCGTCGGAGGTGGCGTAGACGGAGAGAAGTGAAGCTGAAGGGGGGGAGTTTATACCAATCAGCATCCTCTTCCACTCAGCCATGCAAATGAGCTGCACTGGGTATCAGTCGCACTCTGCAGCTTCTTTAAGTGAGTGGAGCTAGAAAGCGACTGGCGGCAGCAGTGGCGGGTCAGATGGATCTTATCCTCTTAAATGCTAATGACATTTCTCCATTCTCTTCATTAGCGCCGTGCCATTATCAGTAATTTGTAGCCCACCCCCACCCCAACCTCCCTCTGCTCCCGCCTTTCCGCAGCTCCCCCTAATGAATACTCGCCATTGAGACGTCCGAGATGGGAAAGAGAAGAGTGTGAAGAAAATGATTGTGCATCATTGTCTCCCCCCTTTAGAAATTGCTTGTAGGTTGTGTACATAAAGAGGTGTAACATCAAAAGAGTTTTAATGGGGCACCCGTGTGCCTCGCTGTAAACGCGCCAGCCCTCTTGAGTAATTGGATGCTCATTTCAATATTTGCTATCGGTCCATCGGGCGATTGCGCCATTATTTATTTTTTGTCTTCCACAAGTGCGACATCAGGCACTTTCACTTTTATCATTATCTGGGTATCACCCCCCCAATCTCCTGAGTCATTCAGTAATCAATAAACCCCCCCCCCCCCCCATGTACTAAGCCCGCGTTGAGCACACATGAATAAACAAATCGCGGTTGTATAAAAGGTCATTTTTAAATGAGTCTTTTCAGATGAAAATAAAATCCTGCGGTCGGAGGAAACGGGTGGAGGGGGTGGGGGGCGTCTTTTAGAGAGACACGCCGCGCCGGGCCTTGGCTTTCTGTTGATTCTCATTATGAGCGCACACAATCACACACGCTAATTTGATGGCCCCGGGCACCTCTCCTTAGCCAAATCAAGGCTTTAACACGCATGCTAATCAAGTATTGGCAAAGGCAGTGGGGCTAATACACAAAAAGAAGAAGACTCTCCAGGTTATGAAAGGGGACATATGCTGCGGGTGAGGCCACTACAAGTGCCCGTCAAAGGGAGGAAAGTGGAGAGGGCGGGACTTTTATTCACCACTGCACAGACATTAGTCTGATTCCGAAACTTGACTTCAAACTGCAAACTTTTGTCTGTGGAGCTACAACGTTTAAACTGCGAAAGGATCAGAGCGTTCGTTTCTCCGTCGAATTATTTCACGCGCTGACCTCCTCAATCAGACGGGTTATATCGACGCCGCTTTGATTATCATGCACGACGGCCGTAAAGAGGTTTCTCTACGCACGTGGGTTCCGAATAGAGACAAGAGGGTTAAGAACAAAAGTGAGAGCCCCGCATAGTTGATTGAAAGGTCAGAACCCTTCATGTAATAGCTGGCAACTCACCGACGGCCTTGTTTCGCCGTCGTCATCGACCTTTGTTTACGCTTGCGATGACGTGGAAGGAAAAATGGCAGCGGGTAATTGAACGATGATGTCACGTAACGTCTGTGACACACAACTTGATACACGCTTCTAGTCTGCTGCGTTCTCTCGATTGATTACTTTGTGGCTGACGCCTTGTCCTCATCATTGCAGTCATTACAAGTGCATGTGTAAGCAGACCTGCGTTGACCGTGGCCGAACCAAAAAAATAATAAAGCTCTGAATGAGCACACCTGAATGACGCTAATCAACGTGGAGTGCGGCCGACTCGCTTTGACCCAAATATCAATCAACATGTGATCTTTCTTACTTTTTACGGTGTTAGGTGACGGACATCGCTGACGCCGTGATCCTGAGGCAGATTTTCCAGGCGTTGTTCAAGACCGGGGTGGCGGTGGTGGCGACCTTCAATAGAGCGCCTGGTGGTACGAATCTCTGTACATAAAAAAAAAAAAGTCACAAGTCTGCTGGAGTGTTTATAAATTTGATCTATTTTTTTAATCATTTCTACATTTTCATCATTTATTTATATTTATTAATTATTTTATTTATTTATTTTTGTTATATAGAAATCTGGGGCGATAAAATGAAAAAAAAAAATCATATTCAAGTTCTCACTTCCAGAACACTTAGGAATACTTGTCACGCCGAGCCGGCTACATTTATCATTAAGCCTGTTGTCAAGGCACTCAATAATATCAAAACCCTTCCCCAAGAGGACGTTTTGAATGGAACAAGACGTCATGGACGCCACATCTCAGATTTTTACAAGCTATTAAGAACAAAGCGAGCAAACGGCGCAAACTTAATAGAGCGCCTACTTGGTATTAATTGCGCCGTTAATGGGATACATGACGGCAGACAGAGAAAACCGGACATGAAAGGCATACATTTGCCATCTTTATTGATGTGGAGATGGTGCTATCAAAAGGCCCCTCCGTGCGTTTGGTGATAGCTTCGAAGGAGACTGCATAAAAGAAGATTTGTTTGTGTGTGTGTTTTCTTTTTTTAAATATACACTAATGGAAACTCATAAAAGCAGTGGCGGCATAAATTGCGTCTTTGGTGTGGAAACCCATCAGAACGCTGCCCCTCGTTTGCGCTTTGAATTAAAATTCTAAAGTTGCTATTAAGGATAAAGTGTTTCGAAAAAAAAAAAAAAAGGGGTGACTCAACCCAAGAAGTGAATCGAAATATAATATTATTCCTCATTCAAGATTTGTAGTTGCATCATGCATTTGACTTGTTCTTCATGAGCTTCTACTTTGCGACAGCAACATTCTAGAAAGTAAACAAGCGCTCGCTAATGAGGCTTTTTAATGATGCCGACGCAGTCCATCACAGTATACAAGTTGCTCCGAGCCCGCTCCTTTTGTACGCCGTTAACGCCCAAACATCAACAACGACCAGTTGCATTGCGTTGGCAGCTGGAGGGCTTAAGCCTCGTCTGTTTGTGTGCCGGCGCTCGCACATATTCGCCGCTGTCGCCTTTGTCCCGGATTTGTGTGTCAATCCCGACCTGTTTTATCTGTCTATCAGGGATGCTACTTCAGATGTAATTTGTTTCAGCCGAGCTAATTGAAACACCTATTCAGCGAGCCGCTGTGGATATTGTCCGCCCTGAAAAGGCGACAGTCCTTTCTCTCGCCACCATTGTTTGGGAATGTAATGAATTTTATGTTGCCGCCGCTCTGCCGGTAGAGAAATCCATTTTTCTCTCTCCCCCACCCCAGTCTGGGCTCTTTTGTTGTAAGTCCCCAACCTCATCCTTCAGTTCATCAATAGCCACTTTATGTGCCAATCTGTGGCGGGGGAATGACATTATTAGGAGGCTAAACAGCACCTCTAATACAGGCCCTCCCCTCCTCTTTCAGATCTGTACAAAAACGGACTTCAGAGGGACACCTTTCTACCTTTCATCGACGGGCTGAAGGTAGAGACAAAGTCACATCCTGCTCTTGTGTTGTTAATATATTCATAACACGCATGCACACACATGTGCTGCCTGCGAGTTGCTCTTTCACGGTTTGATGCTTTTCCCGACGTCTCTCGCACTGTCACAAAGCTGTCTTTGATCAGAAAGGGGCTGAAAGATTCGCCCTGAAATTGTGAGAGTTGGGTTAGGTAATACGAGGACAAGCTGAGTGACTAGCAGAGATGCTAAAGATGCGGTCATTTTGCTGGCGCCATTATCTCACCGTCCGCAAGTTCTGTCGCTGACTTTGACTCAAGGTGAGAAAGCCAACCTGATTAGGGCTGGCGGTTCTGAAACGTAACCATGGCGACGCCAACTGACTGCACCGAGTCCACATGCTCCTCAGGCAAAGTGTCACCCTTGCCCCCTTTAATCCTCCCTCCTCATGGTCATGAATGGCTGTTGTCGCACTACCTCCCGTCTTTCAGACTTCCATGTTTCCTTTTGTGAGGCCATCTGGTTTTCGGGGTCGGGGCCTTTTTCGCCGGGTTCACGTCTTCCTCCGTGGCGGTCTGGGGCGGGGAGTTAAAGCGTGTGGGTTTTTTTTGCCGGATCACCCCGCTAACTAGTTGACCCTCAATGGATTGAATTAAAACTCGTCCGTGGGCCCTCCTCCTCGATGCGACTCGCTCTTGTATGATTGTGTTTCAATAGGTGGCGAGAGGGTGAATGATGGCGTTTAAAGTTTCCAGTTCACCTGGGCTGAAGTGAAAGAGGTTAATCCAGAAGTTCTGTCCGCTTGAGTTGACGTCTTTATTTAACTATTGACTCCTGATTAGATGGAACCCCCTTTTCTTCCACTACTTGTTTCCTCTCCTCTTTTGGAATCTCCAAAGTTGAACACAATCCTTAAGGATTTGCTATTTGTTGTCAAATTTCAAAATAAACGAGCTCATGGTGCAAAGTGAATTAATTGGTACCAAGCTCATGCTAAAATATTTATTTACTCTGTTGATGAAATCATCACATCATAACACATTCTACAAATTAGTAGTAGTTTTTAAGTTTTGGGGATAGAAAACAAATCATGCAATAATTAGGGTATAAATTATTTTATACGTTAAATTATTCATAGTACAATTATTTTTTTAATTATTTACTTTTTTTCCCACCACACAGACACACTTTTGTACCTTTTAGATTTTTTTTTATAACTAACTATAACAACCTTGGTGCAAACACAACACTTCTAATGACCAAAAGAAGACCATACCTGCAGTGAAGGTTGATGGCTTGGTTCCATGCTTTGGTACTTTTTTTTTCTGGAACTGGGACCTTCTCAAAGGCAGAAAAAATGTGCAAGGCTTCCTCCTACAAGACAGCAAAAACAAATGTCAGGGAAAACCTACTCAAACATCCAAACTTCATTTGGGGTTAATCAAAGACACTTTAAATCAGTGGTCCCCAACCACCGGGCCGCGGACCAGTACCGGTCTGTGGGTCACTTGGTACCGGGCCGCCAAGCCGCACAGAAAAAAAATTTGATATATTTTTTTAGGGGTGTAAATCGCGGGTTTTGTCACGATACGATATCATATTGATACAAAGAACTACGATACGATATTTGCCGATATCTTAAAGCCTGCTGCGATTCATTCACAATATATCACGATATAGTGCTCTACGATCGATATATTTTTTTTTTAATAAAAAATATAGAACAATATCCTGATTTATAACAATTCATACATAAAATCAACAAGGTATTGCAAACTCTTTATTTAGGAAATTACAAGAGTATTGTAGTATACAAAGTGCTTACTTTAACACTGAACTTTGATGTCGTGTTTTTTCTTTAAATGTGCGGCGAGATTTGTGCTCCCTGAATATTTGATCACCGCATGGCAGGATTTACAAACTGCACGTGTCTTGTCCGTTGAGCCATCTTTTCTTTGGAATCCAAAGTGCTTCCAAACGAATGACTCGAAGCCTAAAGGGGAGCAAATTTCCTCGTCTTTTTGGACACTAGCCATAGCACCAGCCCAGGAGCCGCGTACTAGTTGTCGACTCCCCTTTCACGTGCCTGCTCTGCTCACAACACAACAACGCCGCGCACTGCTCCCGGAAAGAGGAAGCAAGCAACAATGAACTGGATTTCAAAATAAAGTCGCATCTAATGTCCGAAGTCAAACACGGCGATATAAATCGATGTTTACGTTTAGCATTGATGCCAATAAATCGTAGAGCATTATATCGATTAATCAATGTGTATCGATGAATCGTTACACCCCTAAATTTTTTTTATCGACGATCAATTCATTCAGGTCAAGACGCTCGTCCCGGTCATGTGACATGTTTCCCCAGTCGAGCCCGCAAAGCTAGCAAAAATGAGTAAGAATTTATTTAGAAAAATCCAAAAAAATTGGCAATTCTCTCCCAATTACATCCGTCGGTGCACCTGTGTCTCTTGACAGGTTAATTCAGGTCAAAAGGCCCGTTTTGGTCACGTGACATGTCACCCCAGTCGAGCCCGCGAGGCAAGCAAAAATGACCAAGAAACAGAGATGTTTGGAAAGCTTCTTCGGAAAGGGAAAAAAGCCCAATGAGGAGACTGAAGAAGAGGCTACGACTTCTAAGAAAAGGAAAGCTGCATTTAAAAGAACATTTCTGGAGTCCTACTTAAAATATAGATTTATCACCACAGGTGACTCTGATGCGCCAAGCGCGCTCTGCATATGTGGCGACAGGCTAGCTCACGAGGCAATGAAGCCTTCAAAACTGCTTCAGCACATGGAGAGCAAGCATCCTGCAATAAAAGACAAACCTTAACCACTTCGGGTGTTATTGTCTCTTGTTAGGATACGGATTTTAGCTATTGATCTGACTCCAAATTGGGATCAACACTTAACACATAAATTGCAATGTCCTAATCCACACACTGGCGCACCTAACAATTTTGCGAGTTCGTTCTGTCAAAGAGAAGACCAGTAGATCAATTAGACCAAATTTACCAATTATTTATTCCTGACAAAGCGCACTAATACAGGCCTGGGTCCCGGGTCCCTCACACTAAAACTCGTGCGTTTTTGTGACCACCAAAGACGACACATTCTTCCGGGTTGCCCAGTTTTAAAGAAACACAATATGAATATTAAAGCATGCAAAATATTGTGAGATGATTGGTGGATGGCCATCTCCTCCCCGTCCAGGTGTCGCTGAGGTCAGACGGTTTGGTTTTCCCCTCGAAGTCTGGTTTCATATAGTTGCTCGTTGTTCTCGTAGCTCACCGACCTTGAGATTATCTCGTCCGGTACTCCCTGTCTAGAACTATACACAACACTTCCGAGAAAACAAGTTCATACAGTTTGCCTGCACATTCCTCGGCCCCACCAATCCACACGAGCACTCCAATACTAGATATTAATATGATTATAAGTTTAACACAACCTTAAAATATGTTTGCAAACTCCCAAAAGCACATTTCCCTTTATTCCCTCTCATGACCTCATTTATGAGGTCATCACCCGTTACCCTAGCAAACAGCCACCAGCGTGGTGTCGATCCTTCCTTCCCCCTGCGGCTCATGTTGAGTCAACAGGACATATTGCCCCATCGGTGGCAACGGGCCAACGGTTTTCTCGATCAACCGGACAGTGAGTGATCTAATACATGGAATACAACAACAACCGCATAATATCATGATTGTAGTGAAAATAGCCACAGCAACCAGCACAGACATGATGAGCCCTTTCCAGTTTCCAAACGCTTTCATCCAATCATACCAAATATCGGTGTGTACACCTGAATGATCTTTCATCTTTTTGTTCAGTGTCCTTAGTCCTTCCAACGCCCTGGTCAGTCGGCCCCCTGGTGCCGTGTTGTTTGGGATAAAAGTACAACATGCGTCACCAAACATTCCACATACACCATGTTCCTTAGCCAATAGCATGTCCAACGCAATTCTATTTTGGAACGCCATTAACGACGTTGCAGCCAATTGTTCATGAACTGCGGCGAATGATTCAGCTGTATAATTACCCAGTCGTTGGACATTGTAATGAACGTAATTAATGCGGTCTACATTTTTATTGGGGGTGATCCATAGGAAGATACTTTCGAATCCCGAAGCCACTTGATTAGCGAGTTTATACTCATCTGGTACACCCCGGGGCACTCCTATAGCGTCAATATATGTTGGATCGTCGTCGTTCAACCACGGGGGCAAAACGTCTCTTTTGGCTCGCTTCAGGAGCTCCGCCAGTGGGAACTCCAGGTCCCAATTGAGATTCTGTATTTCAATGGGGACAACCACCACAGGCATTATCAAAGACACGAGGGCACAGATACCTGATGCGTTCTTCGGCAAGCGATCATATAATTTGTCATCACCACACCACAACCAGATGTCTGCACGAGAGAGAGGAGAGGTTACATTCAGTGACAAATTGACTTTGCACCATGTGGGATCTATTGTCCCAATACTTATGCCGGTTCCGTTTAACTTTAAACATGTCATATTTTGTTGAGTCACATGGTTGTCAAAAATGGGCTTTCTTTTTTCCCATGACACGAAGCAACAACAAACTGTCCATCTTCTTTACATTGGTAAATACATGTCCCTTCTCTATCGGGTGGGGCTAAATCCAATACTCTCTTTACTTGTTGAATTTGGTTCCTCCACACCCTTCTCTGGTACTTTTCCAATTTGTCATGTAAGGTTTGGTTGGTCTCTGTCCAATTAGACAACGTGACATACGTTTGCCAATTTTTGCTGTCACATCTCTGTCTCAAACCTTCCTGTTCCTCTCGTGAGAGCTCTTCTGTTGTGTTCACCTCAGCTTCATAGACTACTTTTCCTCTGCATCGGTATTGTTTGTTGGTGGGTGAATTTTGAATTTGGGACGTTTTCTGCTGGATGGTCTCATCAATTGTCATCAATGCCCACACAAAAAGACAACTCACACATAGCACTCCTACTAAAAATAATTCTGAAAATTCCCAAAAACCTTTCCTTTTCCGTATTGTTCCTTCTGTTCCCCCCCTTTTGGCCGGGTCCGGGACACGGCCAAACAGGAATACCTTCATCCTGACGGAACAAACTCTGGGGCCGGACGGAGTTGTGAGTAGTGATACCACCGGCGTCCTTTGAAGTCGAGCTGGGCCGCGTGAGACGTCCTGGCCAAGACACGAAAGGGGCCCTTCCACCGGGGGTCCGTCCACTTTCTAGAGATGACTCGGACGTACACGTACGGCGTGAGCTGTTTCTCCGCTGACACGCCTTCCTCCGCCGCAGCCGCAGCGGATTTCTCTCCAATCTGTGCAGAAACACTGGACACCAAAGCAGACAAATAGGACCAGTATGCTGCATGAGACAAATTTGGTACCGTAACATCCTCTGGTGGGACGAGCGTCGTTGCTGGTCCCGGCATTAGACGACCCGTCATCAATTCAAATGGTGCGAATCCAGTGCGCCTGTTAACGGATTGCCGCACAGACAACAAGGCAAGCGGGAGCGCTTGGAGCCAATTCATTGTCGTTTGAGCCATAATTTTGGCTAATTTCTCCTTCAGTGTTCGATTCATACGTTCAACTCCGCCCTGACTCTGAGGATGGTAGACACAGCCGAATCGATGCTTCAACCCCAAAATTGATTCTACCTTGGCCAAGGCTTTGTTGTTAAAGTGTGTACCATTGTCAGAGCGGATCAGGGCCGGGAAACCATGCGTGGGGATGTAATGGGTGATCAAAGCCTTGATCACAGCAGTAGAATCTTCTTTCGAGCACGGATATGCCTCAGGCCAGCCTGAGTAAGCGTCAACCATCACAAGCAAAAAGCGTTTCCCATTCACTCTTGTACTCATGTCGGTAAAATCAATGATCACCTCTGCCCCCGGCCACGGGGCCGGCTGAAACAGGCCGGGCTTTGGTTTCAACGTAGGGCGTGCATTGAACGTCTGGCAAGACTCACAATCTGCAACGAATTTCCAGACCACATCCGAGAGTTTGGGATGCCACCAACTTCGAAGATGGATCATCATGTCATGGGGACCCACATGGGAAGGTGTGTGAGCCTGTGTCAGGATCTCCGACATCAGCCTTCCCTCCGGAAGAGCTGGCTGTCCTTTGGGTCCTACCCACAAGCCATCTGATCGTTTGACAGCCTTTGCTGCCAGCCAAACCGATTTTTGTTCCGGGGAGGTGGCACCCTGGGCGGCACACAGATCGGCATGCGAGAGTGACAGAGGCAAACAGGAGTCGGGGTGCTCCCCGTCCACAATTAGTGGACCGCGGGACACCATCATGTCCTCTGCCCCGCCGTACCCGGCCGTCTGCTTGGCCAATTCATCAGCCGCTCGATTCCCCCTAGCCACTAAAGTGTCAGCTTTGGAGTGACCAGGCACTTTGACAATGGCCACCTCGCTCGGGTACTTCAACGCCTCAAACAACTGCAACATCAAATCCTTGTGCGCAATCTCCGAGCCTCTGGCCGTCGTGAACCCATTCTGTAGCCACCCTACCAGATCGATCAAAGCCGCCGACACCGCATAAGCGGAGTCAGAATAGATGGTCACGGCCTCCCCCTTGCATTGTCGCAAAGCTAACACCAGAGCAAAGACTTCCGCCGCCTGGGCTGATGGGTGGGTGTTGAGCTTCATCACTTTAAGAGGCTGGAAGGAGCCATCCCTCCACTCGACCGCCGCCGCGGCCGCATGGAGGGAGCCCATCCTGTCTCTCCAACAGCAGCCATCTGTAAACGCCACCCGACCGTGCCCGAGCGGAGTGGAATAGAGGTCAGGTCGGACTTTCGTCACCGTCTGGACCTTTGATGCACACTCATGGGGTCCCACCAACAATTGATCGGCCATGTTCACACCGGAATGGACATAGTTGACATTTGGGGCAGTCAATATTTTCAACAATCGTGTTTGTCGCAGCGGAGTCAACGTGAATGCCGCCGATGCGACAAACGAGGAGACCGCATGATCAGTTAACACATAGACTGGATGCCCCATGACCGTGTGGGCTGTTTTGAGTAAGACCTTCGCCAGGCCAGCCGCATACCTGGAACAATCGGGTTGTCGTTGCTCAATGTTGTCCAAGGGGACGCTGCAATACATCAACACTGCACGTCCATGCTGCATTTTCTGGTACAGAGCTCCATTCACAACTTTCCCTGAAATAGAGACATCTAGATGGAAGGGCAGAGTGTAGTCAGGAGTGGCCAAGGTCGCAGCAGAGGCCAGCTCCTGCACCAGTGACACAAAGACCTCGGTAGCCTCCGGTGTCCAGACCAGGCAAGCCTTGAGATTCCTGGCCCCCTGTTCGCGGATCAGGGCTCGGAGGACACCAGTTTTGTCGGCAAAACAGGGTATGTAATGTCTGCTGTAGCCACACAACCCCAGGAATGATAGCATCTCCTGGACGGTGGCGGGCCGTGGGTGCCGGAGGATGGAGTTTCTATGTTCAGGCGACATGGCGAGGCCACTAGGGGTCAACACACGTCCCAGAAAAGTGACCTGTTGGCGACAGCATTGCAGTTTCTTTCTTGACACCTTGAACCCTTTCTCCCCTAACCACAACAACACTTTCTTTGTTCCTGCAAGACACGCCTGCTCGTCCTTTGCTGCAATCAACAAATCATCGACATATTGCAACAACAATGTGCCATCCGGCATTTGGCATGGTTCGAGGAGTTCTTTGAGGACCTGATTGAACAATCCTGGCGAATTTTTGAATCCCTGCGGCATGCGAGTGTATTGTAATTTCATCCCTTTGTAAGTGAATGCGAACACGTGCCGCACTGAGGGGGAAAGCGGGAGGCAGAAGAAGGCGTTAGCCAAATCAATCACGGTGAACCACTGATAGGCAGGGTTCAATGATGCAAGGATTCGGTGCGGGTCTGGCACAGGAAGAACAGGAGTTATAGTGACATCATTTACTGCTCTCAAATCATGCGCCATGCGCCATGTTTTCCCATCTGCTTTTTGGACTGGCCTTAACGGGGTGTTCCATTCGGAGCATGACACTTCCAACACCCCTGCGTCCCAGAGGCCGCAGAGAGTGTCTTCCATGCCTTGGTTCGCCTCACTCGGCCAACGATATTGGGGTCGTTTGATAGGCTGCGTCTCATCCATTTGGAGATCAATAGGGGCCATCGAGTGACAAAACCCGACATCAAATGGACCTTGGGACCACAAGGTGTCGGGCAAGGCCGCAAGCATTACTTCAGCGTCCTCATGATCAGTTAATTCCCTGCCATGTGTGCGAGATACCAACATCATCTCCGGCAGCCCTGAGTCTACCATGGGTTGTTTAATTTGGTAAGCTTTCTGAGACTCTGACCAGTACAAATTAGGGATGTGTGTCTTCCGCCAGTCGGTTTGCAGCAACAAATGTTTGACCATTGAGCCCAATTCTCTGGCTTCATGACCTGGGGCAAGAGCTAGTGAAATGTGTGGTACCCCTTTTTCTGTCATTTTGAACCACTGCATTTGTTCTGGTGTTAATTCAGTAGCTGCTGCAACTCCCTCTTTACCAATCAAAATGCATGATGAAGTTAAATCCCACATGTGCCCTTCAATTTCTTCAAACAAATCCCGATAAACATCATCACTTTTTCGGTCATAATATAGCGTGCAATGCAAAGGATCAACAGGTGGGTGGTATGGCGCCAGTGAGCAGATCCAGGGCTTCCACAGTAGGTAGGTCGAGAACACACCGCCACCAGCAGGGGTCTCTGGCTCCAGCCTGGCCCAGTAGATGGTTGCAGTTTCTGCTTCTGCCGGTAGGGGCGCCATCAGCCACTGACCATGTTGTTGTAGCTGCTGTGAGCACTGGATGCTGATGCCATCTGGAAATTGAATAATCACTCCCTCTGGCCCACACAGAATTCTGGCTTGAACGGCTGACAGCAAGTCCCTTCCCATCAAATTGATCGGAGTGTCTGTGGAATGGATGTATTTGTGCCACAGTCTACACCCTGTTCGGGTGATCACAGTTTCAAGTGGTTTGGTGAAAGGCAGAGTACGTGGTTGTCCCGAGAAGCCGACTAAAGTCGTTGTTTTCTTTGACAGTGAGGATACAGGAAGGGCAGTGTTTATTGATGAATAAGTTGCTCCCGTGTCCACCAGCATCTTCACAGGTTTTCCTTCCACTGTCACATGAAGCATTGGCTCCGCCGGGCCACTGCTTTCCTGGCTCCCCGGGCAGCCCTATTCAAATTGTCCACACCAGAGATCATCATGTTGGTAGTACTGACCTCCGTGCGTTTGTGGCTGTTGCCAGGGCCGTCCACCGGGTGGAGCTGTTCCTGCCTGTTGCATCGGCGCTCCGGGTTGGTATGGCGGGCCTTCGGCTGGGTGGGTGGCTCCGCGTGGTCGATACTGTGGACATCCTCTTGCCCAGTGATCGGTTTCGCCGCAGATGAAACATGCATTTGTTGAATGGGGCTTGTATGTTGCCCTCCCCGGGTAAGCAGGTGCACTCCCTCCCCGGCCTCTGTATCCGCCCCGGAACTGGCCCCTTCCGCGCCCCACCACCTGAGGAGCCTGTGACATTTGCATTTCCTTTTTTTGTGATTTAGACTGTTTAGCTTCACCATGCATTTTTGCCAACTGTAATTTCAACAACTGTTTAGATAATGCATCTGTCTCGTTTTCAACTTTAGCTTGTGACTCAGTGAACATTCTGCAGTGATGCAAAAGATGACGTTTAAATCGTTCTTCGGCACAAACCAGAATGTCAGGATCTGACATTAGCTGCTTCTTCACATCTGGCGGAAGTCCATCCAGCAGCGCCGTTCGGAAGAGCACCTCTGCCTCGTGCGTGAGAGCTGGATGTCGACCTGTGGTTTCAATCCAACTTTCCACACGTTACATAATGTTGTGCAGGTGACATTTTCACATCATAAGGAAACATAGTGGGGGCCAGATCGGTGGGTTGTGGGAAAGTCAATTTAATGTTTTCAAACAGGGGCGCTGCTACTTGTGGCAAGGGCACCTCCCTCCCCAGCCTCGCTGTGCCTGCTGCTTCCTCAATTGCCTGCAATTGCACTAGAGAGCATGCTCCTGCCAACATCTGGCGCATGTCACCGAGTGTACAGCTCTGCCCACTCATCAGAGCTAAAAATTTGTTCAGCCACACCTTGCCTCCTCTGTGAAGTGGGGGCATCTTTTCCATCATCGCGGTCACATCACGGAGCACCATGGGCTCGTAGTGCTGACCGCCCGATGTGGTCACCAGCGGACACATCAATTCATTTTTCTGCACCTCGGCCTGTGTCATCTGTCCCTGACCACTCCGCAAATTATATTTTCTCCGTGTCTCTCTCTCTCCCTGGCTGCACTTCTTTCTACTGTCCTGATTCGCGCACTCCAACATTTTTCTCTGTTGCATCACAACATCATCTTCTTCCTCCTCACACGCCCGCAACCACACATGTACACATAAACGCACACACAGCGAGCGCGCACACAACCGCACATACACACACGCATCCGCACGGCACGCACGCCAATACACAAAGTGCTCGCGCAGAGCTCAGACGAACGACGATAGACTGACACAAACTTTTACAGAGATTACGCACATACACAGAACACACAGACAAAGGGATTCGAATCCATCTCTCATGTAGCTCACAATTTGCACTTCCAGCATACATTCCTCTCAATCTCACTCCATTCATTCCTCTCATCACACACACACTCCCCCCAATTTGGTTGCACATTTTGGATATTTTAGCGGTCTGGTCTCTCACAGGAGGAACTGTTACCACCGGATATTTTTTGAGGAGGCCTCACTTCCCCTCGGGGATCTCTTTATTAACCCCAGCTATCTGAATACGATCGTCACCGTACCCTTGTCCGCCACGACGAAGCACTAGGTCCCTGACCTATCCGTAGTACGCGTAAGTCCCTGACTTTACCGTACACGTTACACACGTAAGTTCCAAACTTATTCACCGTATGTATATTCACTTCATGCACACCTTATTTGATCTGAACGACAGTCTCCTCTTAAATTTCCTCTTTCAATTTGCAGAATTTCGACATATAGTAACAGGTATTCTGCTTACCTTATCATTGATGAGCTCAGGGTTTAGGAGACGTCGTACCAGCTCAACGTTGTGCGCTTATTCCTTATTCAAACGGTACGCCGACCGGGAGACAGCTGTCCCAGACTAACTGTCCGATGACTTGGACACAGACCACGAGTTTGTCAATTACCCTTCTCTTGACATCACGTACGGGGTCACCAAGAAACTGTTTGGATACGGATTTTAGCTATTGATCTGACTCCAAATTGGGATCAACACTTAACACATAAATTGCAATGTCCTAATCCACACACTGGCGCACCTAACAATTTTGCGAGTTCGTTCTGTCAAAGAGAAGACCAGTAGATCAATTAGACCAAATTTACCAATTATTTATTCCTGACAAAGCGCACTAATACAGGCCTGGGTCCCGGGTCCCTCACACTAAAACTCGTGCGTTTTTGTGACCACCAAAGACGACACATTCTTCCGGGTTGCCCAGTTTTAAAGAAACACAATATGAATATTAAAGCATGCAAAATATTGTGAGATGATTGGTGGATGGCCATCTCCTCCCCGTCCAGGTGTCGCTGAGGTCAGACGGTTTGGTTTTCCCCTCGAAGTCTGGTTTCATATAGTTGCTCGTTGTTCTCGTAGCTCACCGACCTTGAGATTATCTCGTCCGGTACTCCCTGTCTAGAACTATACACAACACTTCCGAGAAAACAAGTTCATACAGTTTGCCTGCACATTCCTCGGCCCCACCAATCCACACGAGCACTCCAATACTAGATATTAATATGATTATAAGTTTAACACAACCTTAAAATATGTTTGCAAACTCCCAAAAGCACATTTCCCTTTACTCTGATTACGCCTAGATGGGACCGGCTTGTTTCTGAGAAACAAACTCAGTGCTCCCACTAATTCAACGTGATGGTGAGTTTTATTTTTGTCATTTGTACTTGTTTTTATGTCAGTCGTATCATTTTATTTCATCCTATTTATATGTTTATTATAAATCTATTATTTATTCATATACATAAATGTATTATTTATTCAAATAAAGGCCGGTCCGCGGAAATATTTCTGACACGTAACTGGTCCGTGGCGCAGAAAAGTTTGGGGACCACTGCTTTAAATGATTATGAATTCTGAAGACTCCCAGTTGAGAGGGTGTGCACAGTTGTGCAACCTCATTAACTGAGTTTTTTGGGGGGGGAAAACATTTCTCAAAAATTTCAGTTGAGTTGTAAAGCTTATAGAACAAATTTAATGGTGTAAGATTTGGTGTCATTGCTGGCTTCGCACTTGGTTGAACTCCAAATTGTTTGACTTTGAGCTACTGTGTATTTTTCAGTTGTGCAATCATTTGAACATTATGTTTCTCATCCTCATCTCATCTCATTCGGTTGTTTGGTCCTCTCGTCCTTGTAGCCAAGGGAAAGCTCAGAGTTGGAGGGTTTAAGGGCTTTTTATTAATGGACCCTGCCAATAATGTAACTAAGACGGACAGACCCGCTCCCAAACTGTCCTTCCTCTCCACTCCACTTTTCATTGCCCATCCTCGCGCTAACCTTTTATCCCGCTCTTTATTCTGTCACTATCCTGTTCTGCTCGCTGCTCGCTGCTGTTACTCCCTCAAGGTCAGGCCTCGGTATTTTCGAGCACACAATGCTTTGAATGTGTGTGTCTGTTTTGGGGTTGTGATGTGGTGGTTTGTGTGTGTGTGTGTGTGGGTGTGTGTGTGTGTGTGGGGGGGAATGACAACCCTGAAGCTACTTCTAAGTATCTCTGTGCTTCCCGTTGTTTTTAACCTCTTCTATTTTTATATAGAAAACCCTTTTACCTCTATTTTTGTTATGATTTCATTGTTAATGCCCGGCTGTGTACTGAGAAATCATCTCAAAAGGAAGAAAAGGTGGGGCCTGTAGGCCTCCAAAGATGTTTCCCCAAGAGGGGCAGCCAGAGGCAGGAGGAGGTTGTGAGAACGACCCCGCGGAACAAACCGCCGCTGGCCCAAGGCGGTCACTTTTTAAGGGAATAGATCATTAGGTGTAATTAGGGTGTTCACATTGTCACGAAGCCCCCCCCCCCTCATCCCCCTCCGACCACGTAAGAATGAATAAAATCACTAGATACCACCCCCCCTCCGCCCTCCTACTCACTCTCACACACTGCAGTAGTTAGTGAAAACACTTTGATGTCACAAGAGTCGTCCAGAACTTGCCAGCATAAAGGCAGTGTTTTAAGCTTTCTCTCTCTCGACCTCTCTATCCCTGCCTCCCCTCTTTTCTTTCCATGCCTGCACACAAGGCTGTAAGACACACATGCTTGAATGAGCGACAGCCTCCCCCCCTCCCTTCCCCTCCCAAGACCCCACCACCTCAGCCTCTCGCACTCCCTCGTCTCTTTTTCAGCCTTCCCACCCCACATTTCTTTGAGGCCTGGTCAATTCCAAGAAAAAAAAAAAAAGAGAGAAGCATCAAATGTTTTCTGCTGCTGGGTAATGAGGGAGTGGACCTCATCAGGGCCCAATAGTCAGCTATCCTTGGCTTTTGTTGCCGCTCAATGGCACAGCACTCTTTCAAAGACTCAAAAGCAACTTTTGGAGGAGTAAAAGATGGAGAAAAGATACGGCGGATATAGAAGGAGCAAGCACAGAGGGGAGGAGATGTAGTCACCCAACATAAAAAGCCACTCAAAAAAAAATTGTAAACGTCTGTGGTGGACAGTCGGGACAATGACTGTGTGAGACGCTACATATGTTTGGATGACTTTCTTTCAGTCTGTCAATTCTCATAATTTGGCTTTGGGCTTTCAGAATCTGTTGAAGGGACAAAAAAAAAACATAATTATTTGTCGAATTGCAAATTTGGTACCAAGAAATGTTAGGAAGAGGCTTTGAAAAAGAAAAAAAATAGAATTACAAGCACAGAAGTTAACAAAAATATAATTCAAAATATTCTCTCGAGAACTTGCTGAAAGATACTCGTCGCTATTGTTTATCGTCAAATGCAAGTAAGATGACGCGGTGGTGTTTGGCCGCGGCAAGAAGACGTGTGGGCGGATGAAATCTTGGAGGATGTGACAAAGCCCTCGAGATGGCTAATCAAGTAATGACCCGCTCGGCCTCCGCCTCATCAGATTATAAATAACCTATGGAATCATCACCGCTGATTGTGTTACCGGCCCCTTGTTCTTCCCTCACCGTTATTTGCGCGCCTCCAAGACTGAAGACAAAAGCACTCATTTGAATATTGCGATTGTGACGGTGGTCCTACCTTTCCCCCCGTCGCTGTTTTGCCACCGGCGGGGTCACGTCAGGTTGATGAAATGACATGTCCCTTTTGTGCGAGGGGGAGGGCCACTCTGTCAGGTTGTTATTATGCCCGATTCCGTCAAACTGGCTCCGAGCGGACGCGCCGATCCAAAAGTTGACAGCGGAGAAGAATGGAGTATTTCCGTCCTCTTGCTTTATGATGATTGCTAATTATCTGCCGGCTTAAGGAGGGCAGCGGCAGAAATCCGCTGATTTCATCTTTGAATGCTCGGCCGGTCCGCCTCGATGCCATTGATGGGACCGATGCGTAATTCTCATCTTTTCTCAGCAAAAGAATAGCTGAGATGATGATTACGGTTTGCGCTGTCCTCTCTGACATGAATCCCGTGTTGACATTGTGCAACCGCATGAGGAAGTTTGAACTGCGTAACTGCAGGTTCAGCACTTTGAATAGCAGCGGGCGCATTCTGATCGATTGTTGAATTCATTCTTTGCTTGTTGTGTTGAGGATGACAACAATTATATTTTGGGGGCTTTGGGGGGATTCCGCCACTCCTGACGAAAAAAGACCAAAAAAAAAACATTTGGAGATCTGGTTTGAAAATTAATAAGTAAATAAGATTTTTTTTTTTTTTAATTAATTTTTTTCATGTGTGCAGGAATACTGCCACACTGCCTCAACTCTGGTTTGGGCTACAGGAGGCTGCTCAGGACTGGAACAGGGAAACTCCTTCCTGTAAGATCCAAGTGCTCATTGTTATTATTATTTCTATGCATTTTTTTTCTTGCCCTCTACGATAAGTCATTGTACAGTGGATATAAAAAGTCTGCACACCTCTGTTCAAATATTAGGGTTTCATGATGTACAAAAATGAAACCAAAATCAATTATTTCTCAGACAAAACCAAAACACCAAAAAAAAAACACCCAACCAAATTAATTCAATTAAATCCCTAAATGCGTGACTGGTAAAATCTGAACACAGCCACACTCCCAGTTATAGGGTGTGCACTTGTGCATTTTTTTTTTCTATTGCGGTGTACATGCTATTTACATATTAAAATGATTGCTCTAGTTCTCATTCGAACAAGTGTGTGTGGACTTTTTATATGCAAAGCATCGAGAGCAGCAAGTGACAGCAAATGAGGAAGAATTGAGGATGATGAAGTCTCCATCATCCCGAGAGCCAAAGTGGAGTCAATAGAATGTGACAAAATGGCTGAGCATTAAAAGCTAATTTTCTCTGTTATGAACACACACGCTCTCAAGCGCTCTCCTCTTTTCACTATATGTAAATAGAGTGCATCACTCACCATTTAATAATGCGCGCACACACACGCACACCTCATTTTGATGTGCATTCACTGGCTACTGCTTGTTTAGTGTCGAACATTCTTTTTTTTCTACTCACAGAGTAAAAAGCTAAGTAGCCTCCTGAGCCACTGTGCTCTTCGCTGCTTATGTTTGATGTGGCCACTTCAGTATTATTAATTTCATATTCCATTAGCTCTTTATTGCCCCGTGTGTGCGTGTGCGTGTGTGTGTGCGTGTGTGTGTGTGTCGGACAAGAGAGCCTGGCGCGGACGCTACATTGAATGCGATGTTTGACGAGCTGTAAGGAGGATATAATTTTGGCTTTCCTAAATTAAAGTGCATTATGAGTGTACTTTTGAATATCAGCTTCGATTGCCGTAACATAAAACAGTCCTTTTTAATTAAAAGAATGAAATGTAAAAGAAATATTTTTTTGATATGGGTATCAAAAATGATGAATTAATGAAACGGCTGACATGGTGAGGTGTGTTTCCATAGTTACTGGTCCAAAGGTGCTCACCGTGCTGGGCAGGGAAGTGACGCTGGAGAAAACCTGCGGCTCCGTTGCAGACTGCACTTCCCTCAAACTGTGCGCCAGAGTGAGTAATGTATTGACCTCATATCCATACATAGTGTACCTAGCAGGGCTGTGGACTCGGTCGGATTTTTGCACCGAGTCCGAGTCCGGCCTCTTGACCATGAGTCCGAGTCCGAGTCCGGCTGTCCATTTTTTCTGTTAATTCATGTGACTGCTTAGTCTTTATTCAAGGCTAATTTAGATCAAAATCTAAATAATTACAACAGTTTTGTGATGGCTTTGTCTTTATTAAACATATAAACAAATACAATAAACAGATACTTTCACGTTTTAATCATTAATTACACCATTATAGCTCAGACATTTATCTAAACACAAATAATTAGTGACGACCCCTTATTTGGAAAGCGAAAAACCCATGTCGTACGGCGTCAGCACTATTTTGTTTTCAATAAAAACATGACGAACTCACATTTGCGTCAGTCAATTTTAATTTTTATAAAGGATTATTCTCATTTGATGTCTTTAAATTCATCCGCGTTCTGCCATTGAAGCGGGGTGCATTCAAAGACCAGTCGTACAGACGGAACACTCATTCACTTCACCAAAACGCAACAATATAATTACGTGAGCTCTTTGCATAAACATCGATGCAAAGAAACTCCTCTTTTTGGGTACAGGCTACAAGGAGTATATATTACAAAGGAAACTTTATACTTAATTGTGATCATCATTCATCCATCCATCCATTTTATTTTATTACCCAGGTATTTTCAAAGCAAATTAATATTGTTGCATTTATTAATTTGCTTTAACATGACAGCGCAATATAATTAAAAGCTGACACGATAGCAATGTCAAACGTGTTCATTTAAGAAAAAGCCACACACGTTTTGTGATCAAATCTTTCATAACGAGAATGATTTGAGTGAATTGATTTTACAATTTTTATCCCCCCTCCCCACCATCTGTCACTTTGCTTGGGACAAAAGGAGCCTTCAGAACTTAAATTTCTTCCCAATTATTCATTCAAATCAATTCACTCAAATCATTCTCATTATGAAAGATTTGATCACAAAACGTTTCCGTCTGTACGACTGGTCTTTGAATGCACCCCGCTTCAATGGCAGAAGGCGGATGAATTTAAAGACATCAAATGAGAATAATCCTTTATAAAAATTAAAACTGACTGACGCAAACGTGAGTTCTTCATGTTTTTATTGAAACCAACATAGTGCTGACGCCGTACGACGCCGTACGACATTGGTTTTTCGGTATAATTCGAGGTAGTCCACCCTCACCCAAAGTTAAGGTTTAATGGAAATATTATTGTCTTAATTGTCTGGACCATATATGATAATTGTTTAATGGTAGTAGTTATCTTGAAGATGTCAAGTTATAGGTGCATATAGCACGTTCATTGTAAGAGGGGAAGAGATGTTGTGTATTTTGAGCTAACTCAAATTCCGTAGTAGAAAAAACCCGGAAGTGGGATGGGCATTCTGTGTTGTTGTGGTACGCCCTGTGAACGCACTGAGAGTAAGGAATAAAGCAGTTATCATTCACGTCGTTGTCCGACCTATTCTTGCTATCTAAGAACCTGGAAAATAGTAAGGATATAATATATATCACGGGTCATTACGACGAGTTTGTGGAGTTTTTACTGCTTCTTCCAACTCCTACCGCGCTGACTGTAACCTGACACTCTCTGGCTGCGTCTTGCCTCTTTTGTTTTTATTGTCGGACTCGGTCAAAATCAGCACCGAGTCCGAGTCCGGCAAAAATGACCGAGTCCGACCGAGTTTGAGTCCACGAGTCCGAACCGAGTCCACAGCCCTGGTACCTAGATTAAAATTGTAAAGAATATAACATCCAACATAATAATTTACTTTTCTTTTCTTCAATGCAATTGAAATATCCACAGATTTTCCCCCTATCTTATGTGAATAGCGGGGGCGGACTGTACTTTATTACCTGTCTACATGTGCCGCTGCACCATTTGTGTTCAAGGCAATGTAGTAGATTAAGATTTCATTCTATGTATTTTCTTTTAAGTATACAAAGTCTAATTTTATGCTGGTTTTTATTCGGGCGGAGGTAATGTGATTTCCAGACTCGGGCTTTTATGGAATAGTCACTTTGAGAGAACAAACGAAAAGTAAGGGGCAAATTTCCCTTTTTACCTGGCAGGCAACACACAGCGAGGTCCCCTCTTATTGATAAAATCCACTCACGACCCATGACAACTGCTCACATAAAGCATACCTCCTTAACACCGCATGTGCTTTCTTTCATACGTATTGTGCCAGACTTTTCTCTCCGTCGCCGGCCAATTTTCCGCTCAATGTCAAAAAGCAAGTCTATTGATGTGCCGCTGAATAGTTGGATGCCGTTTTGTCTGCGTTGTGTGTTTGTCGTTCACTCATGATAGATGTCTGGCGTCCTTCTTTTTTTTTTCCCCAATGGCAAAGTAGATTGAAACGATATAAGAATAAAGTGTCTTTTTGAATTGAACGTATGTTGCGTAATGGGTCATCTTTAAATGCATTGGATTGATTGTGAACTTTTTTAGCTTTGAAAAATGATTTAGCCACAAATGCTTACACAACACACGTCGCCCCCCCCCCCTCTTCGTCTCTTGGTGCGGTGTTCATCCGTCACGTTCCTGTGCTAACGCTGCGCATCAAGGACCAAGTTTCACCACCCTCGTCGACAACTTCTACGACCATAAGTTATTCTGGCCATGTCACTTTTCATTCTGCATTTTTCATGATTACAGGGAAAGAAAAAATAATCAGACTGTATCTGACCCCCACAGGTGAGAGTGGTGATTCAAGCTGCGGCTCCGTTACATGAGCTCAAACCGGAGGAGATGATGAGCGGGGCCAACAGCTTCTGGATGACTTGGGCCTGAAGGAGGTGCGGTTACCATCACCCCCTTGGACACATTCGGTAGAAGCGCTCTTATTGTTGGTCCTGACCTCAGCTGTACATCTTGTCTCTGTTCAGAAGGTGGCTGTGTGACTGACTCTTTTCACAGCTGAGGAGGAAACGTTTGCCTTTCAAAAAACTGTTTCCAGGCTCACGGAGATGCAGACCGACACGTACTGGATGGAGGGAGATCGCAGACAAACGAAGAAACACCTCAACACATAATTTTCACTAGTGGCTACCTGATGTGTATATTTCATATAGAAAAAGCAGAATAAAAAAATAGAAATTACAGAATAGAAATTCTGCACTGTTGAAAATATTGAAAGGCTGAGAGTTAACTGAAAATCAAAGTATGTATGGATGATAGAAAGTGTTTCATGATTCTACATGGGTTCATTTGTTTAAGACATTACGTTTTAAATTCAGGTTGGAACTTTGTTTTTTATTCAAGGGGGTAAATAACGTATATCATAATTTACTGAGCCGGGAACGTGCTAGTACTGTAAACGTCGCAACGGAACGTCCATAGTAGTTAGCGGCTGCCCTCTTGTGGACAAAATAGGAACATGCTCCGGTGTTTGTAGTAATTTCGCTTGTAGATGCAATCCGTCCATTTTCATCAATTTCAAAACGGTGACCCCTTAGAGCTCAACTAACCATTTTGGTGCCTTCTTGGAGGCGTTTTCACCAAGTGTAGCAAATCCGAACATTCCTTATTTCCCAAGCAATGTTACAAAGGGTGTTCAAAATTAATTTGTTTGTGAACGTCCCTTTTGTCGCCAGTAGATGGCAGCAGAAGGCCACCAGTTGCTGCAAAGGATGAGCTTCTCCCTCTTCAAGGATGAGGTCATCTTCATGCACCATTCCAGCCTGGACCAGCCTTCTGCTACCTTGGCCAACGCACAACAAAGAGAAATCTGCACTCGTTAAATGCGTTGGCCTGGATAAATGACTAGTAAACAGTATCACGCCTTAACAACTTTAAATGGATTTTGACCATGCAGTAGAGTATGCAAAGCCCCTGCACACCCACGCATACAAAAAAAAAAACATTTTAAAAAATGTTTATGCACATTGTAATACAATGTGTTAGTTGACAAGTCAGACACAAACAACGACTGGCACGGATAAACCCACTTCAACTTAGTGACAGGGTCACCCACTTTCACCTTGGGGTCATGTTATGTTAGATGTCAAGTTGAATAATGACAAGCCAGTAAGCTTATGTTCTTACAATCTTGTCTTCATCATTATGGTCTTAAAGGTGGTGGTGGTGAGGGGGGGGGGGGGGGTTGTCAGAATCTAAAACATGATGTAATGTTTGGTGCCATTCAGGTAATTATGGGTGGGGTATGATTTTATTTGACCACTAATTTAAACCTAAGTTCACTCCACTGCATGTAAAAAAAAAAAAAGGCATTTTAAAGTCATTTACTATGACAATGATTCTGCATTGCCATCTCGCTAAATCTCATTTTGGCTGCCAAGGTAGGCACCTTATCGTGGTCTCTCCCTCGTGAGCGCGCATTCCTACACGAGTGGACGTGCACCGTGCAAGACGGGCAGACAAAGAGGACCGCTTGTATTGGTCACATCAAGAGCGAGGAGGACAAGAGGAGGAGGAGCGACAACTCATTTGCTCGGTCTCTCTCTCGCTGACTACTCAAGGAGATGACGTCATCCTTGGGCCAGGTGGACCGAACTGGAAGGGAGGTGGGCAGGGACGGGGCGGAGTTTCAGTGCTCCCCTGACAGAGTGATTGACACGTAGTTAAAGGTACACTTGGAGTGAAATAGAGTGATATTATTTGTTCAAGTACCGATAGCAATAGACTTACGACAAACAGTATTGATCTCGCATAGTTTACAGATAGATACACTGTTGATTTAGATATAGCAACTCCTCTCAGCTCATCAGTACGGCACTAATGTCAGCTATTCTTCCCAGAGGATAAAGAATATGACTGAGCACTATTTATGCTCAAAGAGTTTGGGCGCTGCGGTGAACATACAAACAAGCATTAAGCTAGCAGACTTAAAGCCTAAGCTATGCGGTTATTTTAAAGTGCTGATTTGTTAAAAATCACTTTATTAAAATGATTTGTGTGCACATGTGTTAATGCACGATACAGTGAAATGTTATAATGCTAATTTCTTTTATTCTAGCAAATAAAAAAATCATATTGGTTTTATTTCAAATTTATATTCCAACTAAAAATGTTTTTGTATGAACTCAATTTGCTGAGAAAATGTTGAAGCGCAATATTCAAAGCCTAAGCACCAAATGAAAAATCACTAGTCAATGCCGAGGTAAACAACCATTACTTTTAATCCCAATTTGGATGCAAACTTTGACTTGATGATTGCAGTCTTTCTGCACTGACATGTTCAGACGTGCCCTGCTACTGCAGTGTCTCTTTAAAAGGCGCAACCATGCAGGAACAGGATCCACAAGGGGGGCTGGACCTTGATCGCCTCGCACGCTGTCTGCGTAATATGCGCGCGCGTGTGTGCGTTGCACGCGTGTCGAAGAGAGCACATCGAGATACAGTAGAGTAGTAAGGCGGAGTGAGGTGGCAGGCAGTCTTGGGAGGAAGGAGAAGGCGATGGCGTGCGCGCGACTTTCCAGGATGTTTTAAAGTCTTGCTTTCTCGAGATACTCGAGGTAATTCTTTCGGTTCTAGTTTGAAACTTGAGTGTTTTTTGGCGTGCGGTTCACAATTATCGTTCAATTGTGTTCCTTCCACAGACGTTAAAAAAGACAACCAGTGCGCGCGAGCCTACAGTGGAATAGTAACAAAGAACGGGAGCGCGCATTGATGGGACGCGACTTTGACAGCTCTCGGTATCGTTGCTCGTAAAGTCGAAAAGTAAAGGCGGACATAATGGCCGAGGCCGCGCTCCCCGACGCCGTGGCCATCGACCCGGACTTCGAGCCCCAGCAGCGGCCGCGCTCATGCACCTGGCCTCTGCCCCGGCCGGACTCGAGCGCCACCAAACCGGACGCGCACGATATCATCCCGGAGGAGGAGGACGACGACGAGGAGGGCGCGCACCACCAGCATGCGACCATCGTCGGCAGCGGCTCCGGCGCGGTGACGGACGACCAGAGCAGCGGCAGCCCACTAGCTGACGGCGCGCTCTCTTCGCCCGGCCAGGACAGCGGCGGCTCGCCGCTCTCGGCGCACTCTCCGCCCGCCGCCTCCGGAGCGCTCACCCCGGGCGGTCTGGCCGTCCAACAAACCCCCAGGAAGGCTTCATCTCGCCGCAACGCCTGGGGGAACCTGTCGTACGCTGACCTCATCACCAAAGCTATCGAGAGTGCGCCGGACAAGAGGCTGACATTGTCCCAGATCTACGATTGGATGGTCAGATCCATCCCTTACTTTAAGGACAAAGGAGACAGCAACAGCTCGGCTGGCTGGAAGGTAAGAAGATTCTCCAACGCGCACACGCACAACTCTGTCAGCCCACTCCCCCTCCTTCCTCCATCAAAACAAAAACAAAAAAGCATGTGGCTTGTCAACACGCACCCAAGACCCCTGCACACTTTTTTGGGAGGGGGGCGGCGGAACGTATTTAGAGCACTAGTTGTTTTCAACTGTCAAATTCAAGATCAAAAATGCATTTCATTCATCTTTTTTTACTTGGGGTAAATTACACAAGCATGCACATGCACACGTTTATATGCTATATATAATCCCACTGAATGAAATGGTTCAATTTAAAATCATTAGGTCCTTGAATCAAATGTATTAATTCAATAAACAATGTGTGAAGATCGTTATCAATTTAATCTATTCATGTGGTTGGAAGTGTAGCAGAAGTCATGTTTACTACCAGAATATTCGACACGCCACTCGCTCGGGCGCATAACATAAAAAGCGTTCAGTCGAAATGACACGGAGTAGCTGTGCCTAATGATACGGCCGTTGGTGACGTGAATGCAGCTCTCCTTTGTTTCTCCCGTTGTGAGCCATGTGCATGACAGTAGTCCGCGGAAAGACAGACACAGAGAGAGACGTTGTAACCGGTTGATCTGGAAACACACTAGCCTAGTTTGTGTGCCTCCCAACAGCCATTGACGTTAATCCATTAGTTATGGTAAGGTAAACGTAGAATGTAAACGTGTCAGACAAGAGATGAAATGAAGTCCCTTTGCTTTGACAGTCGAACCAGATGCCACAACAAAATATGATTAAAGCAACACATGCTTGTTAGCTATTTGTTTTGTCAACTCCTGGCAAGGAACCGCCAGTGTGTTGGGTCAGGTAAGCAAGGTTGCCGCAGCCACGAGGGGGAATGATTACATAACAAGTACGCTGTTGGGACTTGAGGTGGACCTTTTGAGGGGAGTGCGTTGAAAGGCAATGATCAGGAAAGGGTGGGGGAGGGGCCGAGCTAAGATGTGGGCTGCGCCAAGAAGGCGCAGCAGGCCAGGGGAGGAGCTACTGACAATTCTGACAGCAAATGAATAACGATACAATGCTAGCTTGACTTACAGGTTTTCAGTTATATAGCTCGTAAGCCCCCGTGTACATTTCCAGGGGTCTGTTGACCACCAAAACACTGATCCACAAATTCAGTATGGCCTAAATTAAAAAATCTGAACTGATACCTGAAATAAGTTCCACACCCGTGACCATTCCGATCAAGGCTTCTCAAGTTTTTCTATGCTATCTGGCAAAAAGTTTGTTTGTGCGTGCATATCAAGGCCGGGTTAGCTTTCACCATGCAGGGGGGCTGTCACTCCTGGAATTTCGGGCATGAGGGCCCGAATGGGAGGGTGGAGTGGTCTCACGCCTGATCGGTCCATAAATCTTGGCAGTCTTTTTTTAGTCCTCTAAACAGAACCCCCCACTGCTACCAAAACATTAACAAATCATCTAAAGTGGGATACACACACAGAAGCCATTTTTACCACCTAAAACCCATTTTGAAAATGCAATCAGGTGTGTACCTCACTTATTAATAAAAGTTGGCACCCATCTCACTCTTAAAAGTTTCGCCGGGTACAGTCAAGTCGACGAACTCGCAGTTTCACGCGGGCAGGCTACCTTTTGTTGAGATTTGTTGAGCAAATCCCAGTAATCCCTCTGGGTTTCTCTCCCAGGTTCCCACTTACATCACTTACTATCTCTCGTCAGTGACGCATTAACCTCGGCAGAACTAGGTCAAGACGCGTGGAAGTCAGTCAAGGAAATATCTGATCACTTGGAACAGTCAGCCTGTCCTCCTCGCCACTAGTTGGCGCTACACTGTGGCGCTTTGACACATCGGTGAAGCTTCAGGTGTGTCATTGTACAAATACTATTGGTAATAGTACTTCTACTTGTAAATGCGTTTGTATGTGTGTGTCTTAAATCAGAAGATTAGGTGTATTTTTATGTAAGCATGTGTGTGTGAGAAAAAGTATTCCTGGCTGCAGTGAACTTTGTGCTCTGGTGTTACTTAACCCCCGCTGTAACTGGCCGCCTCTTCCCAGCAGCTGCAAAGTTATGTCATAGCCACACTCCGCGCGCAAACACGTACACACGCACGTCTTTTCTTTTCACAAATTTAACTTTACGAGGCTCTAACGGCCCCTACGCGCCTGCATTAAGAGGGACGAGTTGCGCTGCTCCATCACCGATAACAGCTGAGCCTGCTCGGTGTGTTTTTAACCTTTGCATACCGCCCCCCCGCATGGTCAGACATGCACAGACGTATGCGGCGCTTGCCCGCTCATGTTCGGGCTCAGAAGGGGCTTCTGGTTGTTGCACACTGAGCGTCAGGTTGCGAGGTGAGGAAATCATAAAGTGGCCCACAATAGCGTAAAAATTCAAAATCCAATTCCACTTAACAAACGGGAGCGAATGTAAAGCATTTTTTTAATGGCCAACAAGATCTCACCGTGTTTGTGAATCATTCATTCATTTTCTGCGGCAGCGCGAAATCATTTGACAGATTACCTCGTATTTATTTATTTATTTATTTATTTATTTATTTATTTATTTATTTATTTATTTATTTATTTATTTATTTATTTATTTATTTATTTATTTATTTATTTATTTATTTATTTATTTTCATTCATTCATATTCATATTCATTCATTTATTTCGACTTGATCACGACAACAAAATATTTAGGCAGGGAATGAAATGAAGGAAGCCACCCGATGCAAGAAGGCAAAGGGGAGGGGCCGGGCGGGGAGGGGCCGAGTCAAGGGAAATTAACAAGCTTTGCTCCCAAAATGGTGTAATACAAGTGCCCTCTGGCTGTGATTCCCAATGGAGTGCTTGGTGGGAGTGTGTGTGAGGGGGGGGGGGGGTGGTGGGTGTAGGGAACCCGCCAGCTCCAGGCACCCCTTGCAACGTCTGAAAAGTGTCAGCCAGCCCAGCCGACCTCGAGGCTCTGTTCTGGTTCCGTTTCCAATCAATAAGCACGGTTGGTTCGGTGAAAGAAGCTCACCCTTGTATTTGGAATTTCATCACGCATTCACACGCGGTTATCATGAATTTCCTTGTTTTTGGCCCGTGGCAATGACTTTACACGACAAGGCAAAGCAAAAATGGGACAAAATATCGATATTGCTGCTGTCAGCCGTTCATTTGGTCAACAAAGCAAAACGATCATTATTGTAGTGAAGCAACACTTCACGCACGTGGCCGAGTAACCGACAAACGCTAACACAAGAGTTAGCGTCGACAAAGGCCGACCAGCCGGTGCTTTCATTTCAAATTCCTTTTGAACTTTCCTTTGCGCTGTCGAGTCTTCTGGCTCAAGTTCAGCCAGAGAATGTTGAAAAATGATCACGGGCTTCTTTTAATTGGAACGAAACGGTGAAAGGAAAGAAAGCGACTCGGCCGTAGATGGCGCCGCCCCCGCCCTGCCGGCACGACCCGTTCTCTGTTCAAAGGCGCCTCTCAATTATTCAACGCGCTCAGGAGGAATTTAGAATGCCGTATTAATTTTTAAGAGCTGTTCTTGGCTAAAGGCGAGTGTTATTTTCTTTTTTGCCGCATCTGTCTCGCTTTGGACCTCCGTTCCTCATTATTCTCTAGCTAGCGTCCTCGTTTGTCTGAATAAAAAAATGCGGCGTCGGCAAAACAAACAAGCAGCTAAGCTTGCTTGCTGCCCTTCAAACCCATTTGGAGTTCTAATCCAAGGAAATGAAGATTTGATTCGCACAGTTGTGCCCTCCAAATTGTATTGGCTGCTTAGTTTTGTGTAAATTAATGGCGAAGAAGCATCTCAAGGCCCGTTGAGTCTGTGAGTTTTTTAGCACAACTTGCCGTCAAAGCAGACCTCTCCCGCTCCAAACGAGCAGCTCAGCAGTTTGGATCTCTATTCCACTGTTGATGCGTGAACGTAATGTTTCATCCTGGTAATGGCAGAGCTGAACTTGCAAGATAAAAAAGTACAACGCAGACAAGCAACTTGTTCCAAAACACTTCTGGACTTGCTATCGACTCTTGTTCGGCGGTACTGCACGGTTCTATTTAGAGTAGTAGTGGTCAGCCCGGGTTCCATGCGTGCCGAACCAATTCCATACAAGTGATGTAAACCGCTGGTGGGTGGCAGAGTAAGCTCACATTACAGCGGGTTCGAAGTTTTATGCCGGTTATGACATTTGCGGTTTTAGGATAGAACAGCGTGCAATGAACTATAGTAACTTTTCAGACTTTATCACATGATTTTTTTAGGGATATACGTTTGTCTATTGTTTATACTTTCTGTCCACATGTGTTGCTTTACCATTAGTGTTCAAATATTTGGCACTTCAAGGGTTTTCAAACTGACTATTGATGCTAACTGTTAGCGTCACAACGATGTTTTCCCATTAAACATTTGCATTAAGCTAGCAGGCCGTTCCTACACTTCTTGTATTGTTTGAAAGACACAATGTATAAGTCTCTTTGTTTTATGTTGAGTTTGACATTAAACGCAAACTTCCTATAAGCTTCCTGTCGAAGAGAACTGACTGGAAATGAAGCTTTTTTTATCCCCAACCCTCCTTTAAAAATCATCAAAAGAGACAAAACATGACCGCCAAATACCGGCCCAACTGGAAATTCACGTTATGCCGACGACGCTCTCTGCATGTCGTTGTACAAAACAAATAGAAGTTGTAGAAAAGCAGCAATTACACAGATGACACCCATAAATCGTCTGTAATTCTATCTACACAAAACACCCCTGTAAATGCTTTCATGCAAACCTTAACTTGGCTCAAGGTTTTATTCTGGCAGGATCACTTGTACCAATTTTCTACTTACAAAATTATTGAATAATGTTTTTTTTTTCTTATTTTAAGACAAACTTATCCATATGCATTCATAAAATCTTAATAACAAATCATAAAACTTGAGTATTGGAAAAAAATACTCTTTGCCTGGTAAGAAGAAATATGATGGCAGACAAAGAAAAGAATCTATTTTGCCTTGATTTGAGATATTAACTCTCAGAATTTTAGTTTGCAGTTTAGATGGGCAATGTAAAAGTGCCAGCTTGGCTTTAAAACTTTAATTTGTTTTTCTTCGGAGCCCGTCTCGTTCAATTACTCAGCTGAGGCAACGTGGCATCACTGAGTCGGTAAAGACGCTCGTCCTGATTAACAATTAATCGACTACGACCAAGCTTTCCGTGTCAGGAGGAGGGTGGGAGGGGAAACGATGGAGGGGGGCTTCAATCTAGGTGTGCATTCCTTCTCTGTTATGCTTCTAGTCCAGATTGATGGCAGCGAATTAAACCAGGATGAAGTGATTTGGTGGCCTGCTAAATTGAGCTAATCCAGCTGTGTGTGGGTGTGGGTGTTTGTCTTCATACAGCCCCACTCTGCATATTTTAGCTACATGGTCCACATATTAACATCTACTTGAGGAGACGCTTCTCTTCTTAATTTTTTTTTCCCAAATAGATGACAAGAACAAAAAATGGTACATTTGGATTGTGGATTTTTACCTATTTCGGCGAGGTCAACATTCCGCACAATGCATGCCACCATTATTATGAACTACAACAGCTCTCGCTGTAGACACGATTGCCTCAAATGTTCCGCATCCTCCACGCGTCATTAAAACAGGGGAATGATATTTGTTGTTTCTTTTGGGTGTAGGATAATTAGTTCCCATCATGGTAGAATGCAAAACTTGTTGCGAAAGGGTTGCTCAAAGTGTTGTACATTTAAAATATTTCAACAAAACAGATGGTTAAAACTAATACCGGGCCTCCATTTCATTTCCCCTCTCATCTTAATAGTTATGGTTTATGATGCCTAGGCAAACCTTTGTTTGCACACCTGGCTTTTATGGAAGAGTGTGTGTTTGTGTTAGGGGAGAGGGGCGGCAGTGGGGGTTGATAAGAAAGAGGAGACAATATGCAAGACGGTCGATATAGATCAATCTAATAAGTATGACCTCGCCTGGTTGCAGACAGTGCGATAAGTGACAAGACCTTTCGCTGACGATCTGATTGCTTTGTTTGACTGCTAAAAGACGTCCGACAGAATCTTCCCACAAACCAGCGCAGACTGCCGGGTGGGTGAAATCTGATCCCGAGGCGCGCCCTACTCGACGAAATGGAAAGGTCACGCTTTGACTGGTGTCCCAGTGACCCCCAAGAGAAACGGCGGAGAAGATCAGTCGCCCGCAAACCTTCTCAGTTGAATTCAACAGGAGAGTGATGCATTTGCTGCAAAGGCCTAAAGCATAGACGCTACAGCCGTGGGCCATAACCGAGGTCACGGGTCGGATCCTTAAACCGGACGGATGTATTTGACAGCCATTTGTGGGAAGAATTTAGGGTGTCAATCATTTCTCTTGTGGGTCCTAAGAGCCTACCTAAGTCTTTTTTTTTTTTATTCTGATGCAAACTCATGAATAACAAAAGAGGGGATTGTCTGACAGGTAATCAAAGTGTGCCAAGCAGTGGCGAGCTGTGCATTTGGTACCTGGGACTTCATTGGGGATTTAACCAACTTAATCTACCTCTTAATCCTACCACTATCACGTGGCGATTATGGAAACCGTCAGGACTATTCTATAAGACTTCACTACAAAAAAAGACATTGCTCGGTGCTGTGACCAAGAACAAAAAAAAAAAGCTGCTTATCTGGTAAGAGTGCTTCAGAGCCTATTTGGCAGACAGAACTTTCTGCGTTAGCCTTGGTTGAGTCAGAGTCTCTGTACCATTGTCCCTATGGTGTTTCACAAGGTTCAATCTTGGGACCCCTGTTGTTTTCATTGTATTTGCTGCTCCGGGGTTCTCTCCTAAGCAAAATTGCACTTTGTCATTGAGTCCATTCATGTTACTATGGTCCGTTAACTTAAGTACAGTTACTAACTTTAGCTGCTTTCATTTGAGGGAGGTATTTATTTTTCCACCTGAAATTTCAAACATACAGTATATTAAGATTTAGGCATATGGACGCTTAAATGAAACACCTGTTTTGTGTTCTGGTTGCTATAGCTTTTCCAGGCTTCTTATTAGTCAAATTGAACTGGACTACTTGGCATGGATTAAATGCTTTCCTTAGTCTGTGTTTTAGGGGACTAGGTAATTTAAAGACTAGTATGATTCATGCCCCCCCCAGAACATATTAAGGAAACGTGTGCAGGAATGACTCTCGCACATTATTACTGAAGCCACGTGGTCAGACTGCTGGATATGCATTTTGATGGTGCTCACTAAGGAGCTTTGTGAGTAGTTTGAGAGCACTCTGCATTAGTGAAGCTGCATTTCTCTCCCCTTTTCGCTCATCTTTCTGTCCTTCCTCCTCCTCCCATCCCTCAACTTGCCTTTTCTGGTCTAGTGTGGCTTGCCGGGGCATGGAGAATGGCCAGTGGTGTGTTACTATGTGTTGCTTATGAGAGCATGAAATCCCTCCAAAGCCTCCAGGCACATTCAGCCAGACACAGCTCAATTCTACACACAGAATGGAGGCTATATTAATAGCGTGTGTGTATGTGTGTGTTTGAGGCCATTGTAGGTGCATGCATGTGTGATTCCTCTCAGTGTGCGGCTCATCCCTGCGTTCCCACGGCGACCTTCCTCGCCATCTGCCAATCAATCGGGAAGCCATACTTGCAGAGATGGACACCGCAAGACTTTTTGGGTGTGGGGGAATTAGAGTGCTAGTAGGAAATACACATTACATGGGAGGGGAGGGGCGGGGGAACGCACCCAGTCAGCCAATGTTCATGCATAGAGGAATAGTCTCAAACACACATCTCTTATGTCAGTGGCTCAAGGCTTTTGTGTGTGAAGGGGCCCTTCTACAGTGGAGGCTTTGTGTCTGCTATGAATACGTAGGCGAATTTGTGTGTGTGTTTAGAAAGTATCGGGAGGGGCTAAATCAGGGGAAAGCCCTTGGCTTCAGCTGCTGTTATACATTTTCTGACTTAAACCCCCCATTTCTTCTACTCTCCTACAATCAACTTTCTTCGCTGGTCACTTGAATACAAAAAGGCGAAGGGGTAAAACTATCCATTATTTTAATGGTAGGTTGGTTGTGGAATGCATCCACGTGATAAACTGGGGTTCACCGTACTGTGACAGGGGGTTGTACATCGTTCATGTGACCTGGCCATCGGATCAAATATGCACACATTCCCCACCCTGCCGTCTTGTTACTTTAGATTTAGCCGACGCTAATTAAAAGGAGCTATGCCTTATGTCTTTGACTTCATTGAGTCTCAGCATGAAAAGTACATTGGAGCAGATGCAGCTCCTTGTGCGCTGAGCAAAGGTCATCGCAAAACTTTGCTTATTACTGTTACAGTTGATAGCGGCCAGCCTGTTGCAAAAGGTTGAGATTGGACACACATTTTGCTGACTTGAGGGAGAAAAAAAAAAGGCATTCTTGGAAGAAATAATAACTTCAAGCGAAGTAGATTAGAAGTACTAGGAAGAAAGTGGTTACATTGACAAAAGTGGTTCTGCTGACTGCTGCTGACCACACATTATTCCAAGAAACACGAAATGCATTGCTATTGCTTTATTTTTTCTTTTCAGCTTTTTTTTTTTTGGTCAGGCACATCACCACGTCTAAAAGCGCTCAAACGTTTGTCTTTTTCTTTTTCCTTTTGTCCTTTCGTTATTTTAAAAGGCAGTTTGATGGGTCAATATTGTGCAGGAATCCATTTTCATACGAGCACTTTAGTAAGTGCGTGTTCATTATTCATGGAGCTCCATCACCTCCCATAGCCTAAGCTGCTTGCTTGAAAATGCTTGCGTGTGTGTGTTTGTGTATATGTGTGTGTGTGTGCGTGTGTGTGTGCTTGTATGTGTGAGAGACACAGATGTGTGAGCCAGACCTTTGTGGACTGCCAGATTCCCTGAGGACGCGCTTGTCCTCAGTTATCGCTTTGCAATGACATCACTGTGAAAGGCTTTTAGTCTGATTAATGTACAGTGTATCTGCATTTGTGTAAGCATGTGTGTGTATGTTGTGTGTGTGTGCGTGCGTGTAGGTGTGTGTGAACTAGATCCACCTAATCCTGGCGTGTGCATTAACGTGCAGTATAGGCCAAACGAAATGACCTAAATTCTGTCTTCATGGACCCCAACGTTTATATTAAGCCAAGGCTCATGTTTTATTAATGGCATATTCCATAGTACGTTCATTAACAAATTTCCGATTTACGAGTTTTCAACCCAACGGCAGCTTCCGACGTCACTCGCCAGATCACGCCTGTTTATTTGGAATTACGAGATTTTGGGAACATTTTGTACCCCCCCACAAACGCACTTTTATTATTCAGCCTTCCTCCCCGTAATCCATCATTTCCCCAAGCCTCCGCACAGTTGCGGGCTCTGTATAAGCCTCCATCTCTGTAAATATGGGTTAGTGTGCCTCATGCAGCCTGTTTGCACCCCCCCCAACTCTCCTTCCTCTCTCTCCCTCCATGCTGCTTTTCTTGGCATTTTTATTGTTCTGCACTTCCTCTCCTTTTTTGCCACCGCAGCAAAAACAAAACGGCGCAGGGTAAATAAAAGGCCGAGTGGGATAAAATGCAATTTATGTGTAAACACATTTGTTTTGGACACTAGTGTACATTGAGTTGTTATGTAAGGGCTTGCTCCGGGTGCCAAGAGTCAGTTGGCTGCAGATTGAATTTTCCATGACGCCTGCTGCCAAAAACGGTCTATAAGTGTCTTGTGTGAGTACTACTGCTTTATCTCTATCATTGGATTGTGTCAAAATGATTCTCAGATGGAGTAACTTCCATCACATATGCAAAACACAATTCACAAAATCCATTTTGGACAATTCCATGCATCCAACTTTGTGGGGAACAATTTGGATGGTAACATATACAGACTGAACAAGAGGGGTCCAAGAAATGACCCTTGAGGGACCCCACATGTCACGGCCATGAGCTCAGATTCAAAACTGTCGACAAATACAGCCCCAAATAACTCTGCAGAAGAATAAATAAACAGGCCACTTGCATGATGTACTTATGCTTGCTTGGCCTGGGCCTAAGAAAAGAGCAATGTCAAATATGGGTCACCAATCCTGTCTCTTGGATGAAGGTTTGTCTGTCAACACTTGTTACACCATAAGATGAGGAGGCCAAAAGAACAAGTGTCTATCTATATTTGTCCGTCTGAGCCTCACTCAGCCGCTCATTCTCGTTCACTCCGACTCCCCTCAGCGAGGCTCTTCTTCGTCTTTTCACCGGCCCGTATAATTACCCAAAAACTGTACGGAGACAGTGCCGCGGCTCTGCAGCCATCTGCCGCCGTCATTGGCTGCTCGGCGCTCCGACTCTGCTCGCAATTGGCCGTGGGCCTCAATGCGGGATTCAATCAGCTGGGTGGAAGTGTATGTAGGTCAGTGTGTAGCGATGCCCCCACCCTCTTTCCCTTCTCGTCTCCTCCAGCATCTCAGCCCTCTTGTGTTAATTGGCCGCCTTCCAAGTTTGAAACCCGAGAGAGACTCGAGGCGAGAGCGGAGAGACGGGAGATGAAGCGGGGAGGTTAAAAGAGGAAAGGAAGTTGACGAGGGCACGCCGGGTGGGGGGAGGATTTGACATGGTGAGGCCTGTTGCACTCGGCGGTGCAATAGTACAGTATGTACACTCATGGAAACAGATGGAAAAAATAAAAAAACACTAATTTTCAACAGCACGTGTGCTCAATAGAGACAAATTTCCTTTTATGCATGTGAGATCGCCAACTACTGGCCTGGCATGCGTATTGCATCATTTTTAAGGTCAGTGTGCGTACTAGTGGTGAGAGCGATTAGATACAAGTTCGAGAGGTAACATGACATAAATGACACGAGCCACAGAAACTTGATGGTTTATCTAATCTGTTGGAATTGGGATTATGACTTTGTGTACGCACATACACACACAGGCCATTGTGTCACGGCGAAACGCTGTCGCACCGACAGCCCCGTGTCCTCTTGCGGCTTTTTAACGAGGCGGACGCTGCTTGTTGCTGAATAATTCATACTAACCTAAATTCTTCCACTGCCGTTTACACCCGACACACGCACACAAACACACACATGAATCCTGAAACACCCCTCCACCCTCTAAGCGGTGGTCCCTAGGCGTCGCCCGTAGTAGACCAAGCCAGACAATTGTCAGACAGAACAAGTAAATACACTTTATTTTGGCGGACTATCTACAGTTGCGTCCTTCACGTTAAAAGTACGGCCCCCAGCAGTTTGCCTGCCCGGCAACCAACCCTCGCTGGCCTTCTATGCCTTTTTTTTTTTTTTTTTCGGCGAGATGATGATGTAGCACCGCCCACTCGCACTAAAGTACACAAAGGCACGTCTGGCTTGTTTCTATTTTTTTTGCTCTCCCTCTGCCCTGGCTTTGAACTCATTAGGATGGTGACTCTTCCCGAACTACCCATGCGCACGCACATTCGCACACACTGAGTGACTTTAGCTTAACTCGACCCACCGAATGGGCCAGCCACTGACCCACTTAGCGAGGAATAGAGCACCAGACAGACAGCAGACTTTCTACTGCGGGGCATTCTGGGAGATAAAACGAAGAGACAACAACAATGCATGCGCCCTGACACACATTTGTTTTTTATCAGGTACTTGGATATTTATTTTTCTGATGATTTTCTGTTTTTATTTACATTTGGATAGACTACAATGTGGTATTTTGTTGAGCAACAATCAACAACGTACACACAAACATCCAGACATGAGCTGCGGTGAACTTGCAACTCGACGACTCAATCGTCGCGTGACCAGACAGAGGAACAACGTGTCGGCCTACCTAATGTAGCGCCGCCATTTCCCCTTTTTCTTGCATTATTTCTGTTATTTTTAGCAGACGCTGTGAGGCCACTGACTGCTGACTACACATGTGAGCGCATTGTAGCCGTCTAGATCGAGAAGGGTTACGCACTGTATTGCACTCAAAACAACATTTGCAACTTCATTTCAAAACAGGTTCGCACAAAAGTAAATCAATCCATCTGCTAACCAAAACAGCAGCAACCACAGAGGCACATCCATTTGTTTTCTGTTGCTAACCAAAACAACAGCTGATACATGACTTAGCAAGAGCTGACTGTGTTAAGTATGCCACATATTTGTTTAGTCCACTTGGGAACACAAATAGAATTTTGTGGAACTACATTTTGACTTCACACAAATCAGCCCAAATAAAGGCCGCACCCCAAACATTGATTGTGTAGTTGAATAAATAAACACCCACCAAGCCACCTTTTGTCTTTTGCAAGATTTTAGTGTGTGCAAGGAGATCAACAACACTCTACTGTAGCTTCAAGAGGAAGTCGAGGTACTATCAGCAAGAGGCCCCCCCCGACTGAAAAGTGCTTTCTTTCCACTCCTGTCCCCCGAAGCCCCCCCCCCCCCCAACTCTACAAAGATTGCCACACAAGCGCCAAAAGGATTACCAGAAACTTCTCCTTTCAGAGCCACCGAACTCTTCAAGTTCCACAGTCACCTGTGCGTGAGAGTGGTGGAGCTCTCAAGCGCCTCGCAGAAAGAAAGTGGGTGAAAAGCGAAAAAAAGAGGAGCTGGTTAGGGATGAGCGATTGTTGCCCGCAGCAAGTGGGACGGGCACACACACACACAGGAAAAAAACCAGCAAGCAGTTCTGGCCTGCTGCCAGCGGATGCTACCATGCAACTTTTGTGTGGTTAGTTGACTCAGAATGACGAATGCCCATGCATGTAAAATAAATACCCGATAACAATATACAGTCTGCTTGGGCTTTTAATGAAATTCCATGTTAGTTGCCATGCTGCTCAAGTTCAAACGGCGAGGGCCCAAAAGAGGCGCCTTGTGCATATTTAACTAGTTTGGATTTGGGAAAATAAATCATCTCCTTTTACCATGGGCACCATCACCATTTAATTTAATGATGGAGTCACGCACACGCAGCAGTTTGTACACTATTCATACCGGACACTCGTGCGCCCACACAGACCAATGAACTGGCTTAACTGGATTTTAAAGGGAGTGATTTAATTATACGCTATCACAGAAAACAAAGCTTTTGGTTCACAATGACTAAGTAGAGCCAAGCAATGAGCTGTGTCACCACCTTTGTGCTTGAATTTGTGCCGATTCTGCAAACAAATTTAGAATCTCCTTAAACTAATCACGAATCATAAAAAAATGTCAATTTGTTTTCATATCAACGTCATTTGCGAGTCAGGGGAAAAAACATTAAGGGAGAGAAGGCTTCCTTCATTTCTTCAAGCAGGAAGTCATGTGCCTCCTCCAAAAGGCGGGTGGGCGGAGCCAGTAGAAAGTAAGGCAGGGGCCACCCTGTTGCTGGGAGAAAAGATTCTGACTCGGGCCTTTTGGTGTGTGTGTTTGAACAGTGTGCACGTGTGTATTTGTTGGAGTGTACTAAATATACACGCTTTCGACACGGATCCACTGTCCGAGTATGTACAGTATGTTGAATGGGGTGGCAGGGGAAAAACTTGACTTTCACTCCGCTGCTCAACTGGAGTGCAGTGGGAAGAGAGTTGGCAGGCCTGGAAGTGCTGACATCAGCACACACACACACCTTCCTGCGGGTTCAAATGCGCAGGGGGTGAGTGGGTCAGGCAAGTTTAAACAATCTGGACTCAGTGAGAACACTAGAGTAGGTCAAATATACAACGAAAGAAAACAGTCAAAGTAACATGAAGCCATTTATTGACTCGGCTTCGGTCTCTGGAGGCTTTTGAAAGCTTATTAAAAGCTATACGTTGCCCCTTAATTGTAGGCGTCGTCTCAGTGCGCCTTCTATTTTGAACTGACAACTTCAAATTTGGCTGCGAGATCCAAACTCTCCCCCTATCGCCCGTGGTTACGAGCTTTCGGGGGTCAGCGAGCCGCGATAGAGGAGGGGCTCGAGATAGGAGGTTAGGTTCAGCTGTTAGGAAAGAGGCCGCTCCCATCTCTCGGCGCTGGGCCACAAGAGGCTGAGGGGAGGGATTGTGGAGCCCATCTGGCATGGGAATGACTTTGGGGGTCCCCGAGAGGAGCTGGGGTGCTTTGCTGGGGACAAGGTCATCAGGTTACCTCACCACCTGCTTCCATATAACAATGAATGTGGGGACCAGCATTAGGCAGGCTTGAGTGACGGTAAAAGCTTGGAAATTGGAATCATTGTGGAACATATTGGAAGTGTCGTGTATGTGTGTGTGTGTGTGTGTGTGTGTGTGTGTGTGTGTGTGTACTGTATCTGTTTTTAGCATCATTAGAACAAGCCCTAAATGCCAGTAGGGCCTCAGCGGTAATACGGACCAGATGCAAACTTCTCTGCGGTACCAATCACATGCACGCATACGTACACGCAGATAAACACATGCATGCAAACAGGAAACAGCCCGTCCCAAATTTAAACAAATAAAGCAAGAAGATTTTGCAACTCTTGAGTTTGTTGGTGTTGCGCTATGATAGTCGATAATACTGCGAAGATCTTCAAAAGGTGATAAGGAAGAGATTGCGCCCCCCCCCCCCCCACACACACACACACACACACAGACACAGTCCAAAACTTTGTTGCGTGTGCGTGACTCACGATGCAGCCACAAGGAGGGAGCAGGCCTAAGCGCCGCCATATACAAGCATACACTGTAGAAGTCAGATAAGTATACTCTGGAAAATCAATTTGTGATTTCTAATTGCTTAAGAAATTCCTAAAATCTAGAGAAAAGCGCCATGTTGGCTTTTTACCTGAAAGCGGGTTCCCGTGAACCGCTGGCCTGAGGTTACCTAATCGTTGGCTGAACAAGCAAAGCCAGTTCTGAACGGATACACAAGCATGCGCTCACTGTGCTGCATGCTATTAAGTGTTACGGTCATAAACCTCAGGCAACCCCCATGTGTTAAAACAACCAGGGCTTTACTTCCTCTGTGACTTATTTGTTCTTGTAAAAGAAATAAAAAAAATTAAAGCAAAAAATACTTGGGTTGTCATAAAAATATTAGACGTCATTTTGCCTAGCATGTGATTTTTATGGCTAGCATAAAATGCTAATTCAAAACAACGTGCCATTTTTGATTGATTGATTGATTGAACATTTATTGATCCCAGGGTGGCAGACATTTTGAGTCATGTCTCTTGTTTGAATAAGGTTCTGTCAAAGTGCTTGCTGGAATGACACAGAGTTGTGGATGATAGCAGTTTTATCATCTGCTGGTTAAGATAACATCTAAAAAAAAATCAATCAATGGGTTGTCGAACACAGAAAACTCCTGGTCAACTTTTGGTCCGATCTTCTAGTGTTGTGGAAACGTTGACAAGAATACATTATTAGTCATGAATACAAAGATGTCATCGAAATGAAAATACTATCAGTACACAGTTGGCGTCTTTGATCGAACTAGCTTTTGCCTCACGCAGAATCTGAACAATATCAGTCAAACCAAATCAATCTTTATTTGCCAAGTTTGAGCATGCCAAACAAGGAATTTGACTCTGGTACATCTCGGCCTCTGTACAACATTTAGATAGCTAACAACATTCAGGACAAGATGTGCAAAAATTGACAATTATGCTAACTAATTAAGCAAAACCATTTTCAATCAATAGCTACTGGTGTAACTTTAGCAGGTTTTTCTCCAGGTCACATTATTTACATTTAAACGTCAAATTGATGATTCACTTGGGTGAGGCTCTTAGCTTCCAGTCAGTTCTGCTTGACTAAGATAACAAATAGGCTGAGGACTGCGTGGTAGCGATTTTCTTATCTAACCGCGAGCACTAACGTAACGCCGTGCTCCGGTCATAAAATGTCCCTTTAACCTGGATATTTCTACTCTGACACACTGCCGCCCAGAGCGCCTGGCCATTCTCTCCATGTTGACATCATCGGTAATAAAATCCTCCCTGTTGGCTACGCTGTTGCCTTTGTTGGGACGTGCGGGTGGCGATCTGATTTACCACACATATTCCTCACCTCTCAAATGGTAACTCCCCGCAGGAATAGCAACATACTTGATAACTATGAGTCATTAGGTCACCCCCACGCATCACTCCATCGTTTCACACATCAATGTTGCGAGAGATATCGTTAATCACGGAGGCAAGTTCCGACACGCCTTTTCAACAAACGTCCTCATTTCGAAATAGTATTGTTGCTTACAAATGCAAAATCGGTTTGTACTTGATTAATCGATCAGGATGATCGGCAGAATACTTGATTCTAAAAATAATCACGAGAATGTTACTTTTGCGACTTTTTATGGTGAGATTATAATTTTATTCCGCTACAATAAACAAGTAATTATTGTGTAAAGTGGCATCGATTTTCGCCTCTTATATTTACAACATGTTTACTACCGATGGTCCTAACGTGCCAGAGCAACTGCTCCTCGTGTTTCCCATTCGTCTTGTCCCAGCTCGCTCCGTCTTTGTTTGGGAGTTTCTGGTATCAGTGTGTGTGTATTTGTGCGAGTGTGTTCTTGGCAAGTGCAGAGAGTCTGAATGCTTTAGGACACAGTGTCCCGAAACGCCTCGTAGGGATGTCCTGTGTTGTCCTAAAGCAGAGTACACACACTTTATGGATCCGTAATGCGCCATTACGAAAGTACACACCATTCAAAACATAATACGGTATCGTGATGGATTTTACCGAAAGACTTTCCACGTGTCAGTGCGAGTCTAATCTTACACCCAAGTCACATTCTTCCAAGAAACTCCCATCCTAAGCACACTAACCTAAAGACGCGTGACGAGCCAGGCCGGTTCTGATTGGCTGCCGAGGTGGGCTGGGTCGGGCAACTCCCCCACCTCGGGCACACTCACTGGAGAAAGCCGAAGCGTAAACACATGCACTCCTCCCAGCATGTGCTTCTTACACAATGAGCACATGGTGGAGGAGGCCGACGTCTTTGCAGACGCTATGTCAATCAAATAGGAACGAATTTGAGGAGCGACAATGAATTGTCTTTGTCGCACAGTACATTAAAATGAACTGTACGGTTCTTAAGACACGTCAAATTTTGAAAATAGTCAAATTTTGAAATAAAAAAAATTACACCAAATTTTCTTGCATTTGCATGTGTGGGAATTTTGGCAATGTCACAACTTTTGTCTCCAAAGAAATGTGACTTAAACCTCTTAACATTCCATCTTTCTGTAATTTTGCAATATGTTGACATATCACGACTTAACAGGTACTCTCATATCAACGTGAAATATTTGTTCCTATTACGTATTCAACTTTTATTTTCCAGCTATTCTCATATTCTATCGCAAATATTTGCTGTTTTGACATTAAATCGTGTTTGGATTCAAGAGTGTCTAACTGGAGGAGATTAGGGAGTGGAAGGGACTAATATAAAGAGAATGAAGTACAGCAGAATTCCGTCTGCCAAGCTCAAGATCCCTCTTCAGCTTATACGTCAACACAGACACACACAGATACACATCTACACACACACATACACACACACACACACGTTAATAGCCACAACGTGAGACACACATTTGATTTTGGAGAATGGAATGTTCTGTCTGCAGTCCAGAGCTCAGGGCAGCAGAAACCTGGACACGATGTGTCTGATAGAGAATAAAAATGTGCGTGTGTTTGTGAGGTTGGGGTGAGCGGTGGGGGTCAGTGTGACCAGAGTATAAATAACCACACTTTTTCTGCAGTGTCAACTGAGGCAAAGCTATGTGTTTACTTGTCAAATGTAGCATACATGTCACATATGTGCGTAATGGAACCGTGCATGGCCTTGTCCACCAATGATGCATTGGAGGACCTTTTAAAACAGGCCTGAGGAAAATATTTTTTTCCACTTAGGGTATCAAAAATGTGGATGAGTATTATGATTTATGAACATTTGTGTGTTCCACATTTTATTCTTGTCATGTTATCCTGTGTGAGCAAGCAAGTTTGTGTGTATGCGTGTTTGTGTGTGTGTGTGTGTGTGCGCGCGCGTCGCAGCTGCCCTGTCAAAAGAGAGCACCACAGAAGACTTTTTGTCCATCAGCAACATGTGGGAACAATCAAAGGCTGTCACGCCAAAAACGTTCCCCGTCACTGTCTTTTTTTTTTTTTTTAAAGCACTCTCACGTTTGACTGGCGACACATTTGTGTCAATTTCCACATGGTGTGCTTTTTAGCAGCGGGATGACATCAGCCGCCACCGTGCTGGATGTCGTAAATGCGTGATAACGAGCATGAAACAGAGCGCTCCCATTGGCCCAGGTGGCTCCCTACGCTCGCTCGTAATTGGATGTAGCCGTGCGAGCGGCGGCTCAAGCGATTGGCAGAGGGGAATCGGATTGAGGATGCGTCGGGAGGGGTACTGGGAAGGTGTTGCAGCGTGTTTCATCAGCCAGCAACAGCACATTTGCAGACGAAGACCATTTTAGTGTGTCACGACTTAAGAGGTTAAAGTGCAACCAGGCACTCTAATGTCTTTTCTTTTTATTCTTTTATTCTTATTATTTTCATTTAAACAAACTTTGGCAAACTGGAACCAGGGTGTGACTCAAAATAACATTTTTACGCTACTTTTAGTGTCTAGACTTGACATTTAAAGCCACGATATCAATTTCACCGAGGTGACCTGAGCCTCTGCCGCACTTGACGCAAAGCATGCTATCATGCGTTATGTAAACGTGTGAGACTAATCTTGAGGCTAATGTCAACACACATCGCACCACATGCTCATTGGGACAAACGCAAGATTGTGTAACAAGTCAGATTTGTCTGTCCTAAAGTGGCTAAATGACGCTTAAGGCATACTTGGGCCCTGTAATTTTTATTTTTTTATTTTGATGCATCTCAGGCATATATTGTGTGTTTTGGTTGCCTAAAAACGAAGTCCCCCCCCCCGGCATGAACTAAAAGGATGCACTAGGCAACCATGTCACAAGCCCATGAATGCTTACAGTACACATGTGTGTGTGTGTGTGTGTTAGCATTGCATGCTGTTGTAGTCATGAATCAAAGCTGCTGTCTCAGTGAGCGCTTTTTATTAATGGCCTTTTGGAAGTAGCCCAAAGGAGCTATTAGCCCCCCTCCCCACATACACAAACTATATAACTGTTTACTGAACAACATATTATTTTATGTTTGTACTGTTAAAATATCATAAGTGGGAAAGTCAACTCGTTGGTAATATTTTGTCCGCTGGGGTCTCGTTTTTTGGGTCTTAGCGTACTTTTAGTGTGTCATCGACGTCAATAAACCCAGTGGAATATTTCTTCGAACCAGGTTTCTGTGTCTGTGGGCGTTTTTTGTTTTGTTTTGTTTTGTTTTCCCATCACTAACGCACACCATGTGCGCTCTCAACACCTCTTCCGCACACTTTCACATTTTACCACGTGTCAGTCACAGATGTTTCCTCAGAGACTTTGTTTTTTATTCGTCACATAATTCTGCTTCTCTAACACGGAAGGGTGTTTATCAAAGCTGAATATATTTATCACCGGTATAAAACGTCGAATTAAAACAAAAATTAAGTAAAAGCGCTCACTCTCTGGAAATAAAAATCATTTTTGTCACGTTTACTCAAAAAGTGTGCCGATCTCAAATCTGAAGCGAAACAGCGCTGTCATCTACTGGCATCTATTTGTCATTACAGTTACGTAGACTTGAATTTTACAGCTAAGATGGGCGGAAAACCACATTTGACAAACATATATTGCACGCCGGTGGCGATAACAGTTGAGCAATATAAACGGGCACATCAAGTTACCGCCCCTCAGCCCCACCCTCATGGGGCTATAAGACGGATGTATACATAATTTCATAATTAGTGTATCTTGTGTGTGTTTGCGTGTCTGTTCAACTGTTGTATAATTACACAACATTATGTCATGCCTCAAGAGATACTGCCAAGGGATAAACCCAAGTCTCACTGCTATCCAATCTTACCTCATTGCATTGACTATACACAAAACACACACACGCACACACAAGCCTCATAAACGAGGATTCAAGTCCAGCATTCCTCATCAACTGCAATTCTTTTATGGATTTGCATCAGACAAAGCGCATGCTACGCCAGCAAAAACTTACATTTATACACTTCAAAAACATTGCGGACATTACTTTCCACTTGACCACCTTAAGCAAACAAACATGAGTGTGTTTATACACACAATGTTTAAACACACAAACCCACAGAGAGCAGGGGAAAAAAATGTTAAGACTCAACCCACAAGCTACATTAGAAAAAAAAGAGGAGAATTTAAACACAGTCTTGTTCCTTTTTTGAGTGTACTGCCAATCCAAACTAAATCCAGGAAAGACAAGAAAGCTTTGTGGAAAACAATGTTGTGATTTGGCCTTTTTTGCCCGATTGAACCCGAGAATGCGGTCATCGTAATGACGTTAAACTATACGTCGGCATAGGAAAACATGCGACCCCGTTTTGGGAGGCTTGTTTTAAATGGGAGGAATTAACATTGCTTAAAGTCCCTCAGGTCCCGTAAGAGTTCTGCGCTTGTGAGGGCAGGAGGAGGGATGACAGAAAAGGAATCCAAAAAATAAAAAAAAATAATTTCCCAAAGCTCTTCAGTAGCTTGTAGCAAAGGAAGGCAAGAAAGAAGCCGTGTTGCACATTCCAGGAGAGTCGCCAAAAAATGCACTTGGCTTTTCTCCTGGAAGACTTTTTCAAATACTAAGTACTTCAAAATGTTCTTCAAATCCTATTACTTAAGACTAAAGTTATATTCCTGAATATTACAAGAATAGACTCAGAGGGTGAAATGATATTCCGAGAATAAAGTTGCGTTTTTCCATAATTTAGCAGAAAATAACAAGTAAAAAAACCTGATAAAAAGTTGAACAGGATTTTATTTCCAGGAAAAACATCAGAATGAGAATGAAACCGCAATGACAAGAATATTGCGCAAAACAATATAATGTTACGAGAATGAAATCGTAATATTTGAGGTGGCGTCGTCGAGCCAATGTTATATAAATAAAGTCATGGTGGGCAACATGGTCATGTGCGTCCAATATCCCAAAGAGCTACCGGGATGAGAAAGAAGCTGAACGTTTATCAATAGGCGGTGGCACGCTCAAGCTCACATGATCTGTTACTGAACACAGCTCTTACGCAACAAAGGGGCTCTTTGTTGATAATTTAGCAGAAGCTTGATAACAGATACCCGTCCCTCTCGTGGCATTCTCGACACAAACACGGCGTAGCTCATATTGCCGCCCACTACTGAACACAGCTGATCAATATTGGCAATAGCCATTGGTGAAATAATGACCAATTGCCCTTTTGGTGTTGCAGAACTCCATCCGGCACAACCTTTCACTGCACAGTCGCTTCATCCGTGTCCAGAACGAAGGCACGGGCAAGAGTTCCTGGTGGATGATCAATCCAGACGGAGGAAAGGGCGGCAAAGCTCCTCGCCGCCGCGCCGTCTCCATGGATAACAGCAACAAGTACACTAAGTCCGCCCGTGGCCGCGCCGCCAAGAAAAAGGCTGCTCTGCAAGCTGTGGCGGGGGCGGCGGCGGGCGACGGCAATGGAGAAAGTCCCTCGGGGCTATCTAAATGGCCCGGGAGTCCGACGTCACGCAGCAGCGAGGAGCTGGACGCCTGGACAGACTTCCGCTCCCGCACTAATTCCAATGCCAGCACGCTGAGCGGCCGTCTTTCGCCCATCCTGGCCAACCCGGAGCCGGACGAGGGCCCCGACGAAGAGCCCCCTCTCTCGCCGATGCTCTACTCCAGTCCCGGCAGGGCTTTGTCTCCCGGCAACGGGGCCAACGGGAAGGCCGCGCCAGCCGAGCTACCTCGTCTGGCGGACCTGGCCGGTACGATGAACCTGAACGACGGACTGACAGATGAGCTGATGGATGACCTGGATAACATCAACTTGGTGCCAAACGCTTCAGGGCAAGTCCCTTCAAACGGGACCTCAGGGTTCGCTTTTGTCCCCAAACCCAACGGGCTGGTCTCACCTTCCCCCAACGCCTCGGCTTCATCAAACTCTTCTAACGGAGGGAACTTCAGCAACTCCATCTTCGGCTCCCACCCACCGGGCTCGTCCCTGCGTCCGTCCCCCATGCAAACCATCCAGGAGAACAAGCAGACGTCCTTCTCCGCCACTTCTCGCTTCGGTAGCGTGACGCTACAGGACCTGCTCAACTCCGACAGCCACAGCGACGTCATGATGACCCAGTCGGACCCGCTCATGTCGCAAGCCAGCGCCGCCGCCATCGTGTCCCAAAACTCCCGCCGCGGCCTCATGCTCCGCAACGATCCGATCATGACCTTCGGAACCACGGGGGGAGTCCAGGGCGGCCAGGGGGAGATGCTCCAAAGCAACAACCACAATCAGAGCTCAGCGAGGTCCATCAGAGGGCTGAAATTTGCCAACGAGGTGAACGCGATGACCAACGCTAAGCAGCAGCTCCTGCTTTCACCTTTGGGGGGAAACGGGTCCTCCTCCATGCAGATCGACACCTCCATCTTCCTGAACGGGGCGGTGAGCAACAGCGGGGGCGTCTGCCAGGACCGCTTCCCCACAGATCTGGACCTGGACATGTTTAACGGCAGCCTGGAGTGCGACGTGGACTCGATCATCAGGAACGAGCTGATGGACGCCGACGGACTGGACTTCAACTTTGACTCTCTGATCAACATGAACGGAGTCAGCAATTTTGCCAGCACCAAGCAGGCTTCTCAGAGCTGGGTACCCGGTTGAAGACGATGCATGAGGTATGTCCACTCCTGCCTTTTTTTTTTTTTGGGGGGGGGAAACCCTCATCATCTATCTTCTTCTCTCTTCCACAGGTGAGCAAATCCGACACACGCCCCCTCCTTTTGCCAACACCAGCCATCAGCACAACATTCAATTGCGTTGACACGACAAATACTTGTCACGGGGGGGAAAAGATCCGCCGGACTTTCAAGCGATCCGCCCGCCTTGGAAGCGCCTCTTGTCAAACTATGACAAGTCACAAAAACTCTGGAGTTATGCAAGTTTCCTTGTACGCGAGACCCTGCAGCAGGTGGGACTACAGAGACAAATAACAAATGGATGCATGGCGTGCTTGTTCCTCTTCAGAGAAAAAGAAACTCTCGCAGAGGAGCCGTGTTAATCTGATCCAGAGCGGGGGGTTTTTTTTTTTTTTCTTTTTCCCGGAGATGTTGTATTTACCTCTGTTCCCCGGCTACCGTCATTTTTTTTTTCTAAATGTACAGTATTTGTTATTGGCATTTTCCGTTACGTGATACAGAGCGCCTTGCGTGTCTACTTCACCACTATCGCCACGCACTTCCTACAAATGGCTTGAACGGACAAGTTTCCATAAATACACGTTGAATCTTGTTTTTTGTTTGTTTTTTTAAAGCACAGACACAAAAAAAGCATATAGGAAGAAAATTTCACTTGTGGGTATTTGTACAGTTTGAGCTTATCACAGCATATAATGTAGCGAGAAATAATAATAAAAAAAAAAGTGACAATTTCCACACCATTACAGGTGCTACGTAAAACAGTGTTGAATCTTGTCCTCGGAGCACCTCACACGTTTGATTTTGTTTGCTTTTGAATTTTGTGCAGTTTTGACCCTCGACCTGCAAAAATAAAAAACGACTCGAGGGCGTGAACGTTTCTTCAGAAGCCGTTCCTATCCTCCAGTGAAACAATAAGCTGTCTCTTCTGTACGTTGCCAAATTACTTGAATCAAAGCAGTAGGATATGCTGGCAGCCAAAATCACAGCATTCATATGCACATTATGTCTAACACACACACACACACACACACACAACACAAGGATGCAGCTTGTGGGGGATTTTTTTTAATACATCTAAACACTCAGGAGGCGGGAAACGGGGAGGGTGGGGGCAAGGTATTTTCATTCAAAGAAACATTTCCTGGATTAAATGTAACAGTGATGCTTTGTGAACCTTTGAACTTTTGGGGGCTGTTGGCCACACTGATATAAAATATGAACGTGACGCCATGACAGACAATAAAGTTTGAATCTTGCGAGAAAAAGTGGCTACTGCACAAATGTTTGTGTTGGTTCCCGAGAAGCACAGTGGCTCTTGCTTTCACGTTTGCTTAGGAATTTTGAGATTCGCACCTCAGAAATTGGATGATTTAGCTCATGCTAGTTTGTTTTTTTTCTCCAAAAACTATGGTTTGAAAAATTATGACTTTCTCCTTAAAAGATGCCATTTAAAGTTTTAAGATTAGATTTTTTTTCCCATGCTGGATAACAATTTTATTCTTGAGAAAAAATACAAAAAAAAAAAAATCCACCATGAGGTTACAACTTCATTTTTTATTTCTCCAAGAATGTGCTATTTTGTTAATGTGAGATGACAAAATTCTCTCCAAAACGTGACTTTTTCCTCATATTGCTACTTTTTCTCGACATAATCCGACTTTATTATTCTAAAATGTTCATCATGGCCCTAAAAGTCATATTGTCCATTTATTTGCCATCTCTCTATTTTTCAGGGGGTTGCATATCCGCTGCTACTGCAAGCATCTCCCCATGTCGGCGAGGTTTTTTTTTGCGTCACCTCCGCCCTTCTCCTCCCCTTGTACACATTTGATGTATTTTGACGTTGTGAGCGCCGTGCATGTGAAACGCATTTACTCACCGAACCTCCTCTTCGTGTTGTCCTTTGTAGCACTTGACCCTTCGTTACCTCGCCAAGGTAGAGTTGAAGAAACGTTTTGACGTGCCAGGTAGAAGGGAACGCCATCAAATTGCGCAACTGTTGTTGTAGCATCTGATCTGGTGGCCCTGGGGACACATGAAGGCTTTGACTCGGCTGTGTATAATAATGTACAGATGTGTATATATACATTTCTATATTAAAATATATATCACCAAGACAGAGGAGTGTGAGTGCGCAGTTTTTAAGGATTAACCACTCAACTCGTCGCAACGGTGCCGTCCCTCGACAGCAATTCGAATACAAAGATGACAACAGTGTTTATATTTTGCTCAATCAGCAGCACTTGAACCATCCTCTGACTTGATTGCGCTCGTTATTGTGTATCGTAAGACAAAAGAAAAATCCTATTTGTGTTCAGTGTCCATTTTTAGTGGGGTGGGGGCAAATTAAAGGATTTGGATTTGAATAAAACTGACTGTACAAAAAGTAAGGAACATGTTTGTCTCAGTTGCCGGAGCGTTGACGTTTTGACTGCTTCGTTCGTTTTCCTTCCACACACAGCCGCAGTGCACATTTAATGAAAGAAAAAATACAAGACCACTAAAAATAGTCAACAACTTGTTTGTACTTTTGTAAAAATGCTCCCTTCCATACGCTCTTTGTCCAACTTTGTCCCGTATTATTAATCTTCTGGATGTTGATGTTAGTGGGTATTTCTTCCTGTGTTCATTTTTTTTCCTGCAACTGTAATCTAGTTTGTATCCAAAATGGTGCACATGTAAATAAAGCTTGGTGAGGCTACACATACTTGTTCTTTGGTCGTTTCTGTCTGCGCTCCGTTTGACGCTCCAAAAATGGCAATTATAAATGGGTACATTTGATTTATAGCTGTTTGTTACACCCAAACCATAGGAAAATATTTCCCGCACCCCAAAAATTGGACTCTTAACTTGAATCGTTAGGAATAATTGATCATTTTTAACCAATCAGTTTATAGATTAAAGTTAAATTGGACATGAGTGTTGAAAAGTCACACAAAGGACTCAGCAGCAGCTAAAAAGGGCAAACATATCTCGTGAGGATCATGATTCACACAAGCCGACTGTTTTGGTTTTTTTTTTTGGCACACCTATTCATTCGAGAAGATAAATCACTTTGGTGTGTGTTGGGGGTGGGGGAGTCTCCACCAGGAGAATGACTTTGCGTTCCTCTCACGTTCCTAGAAAACCTCTTACACAATTTGTTTCTGGAAGGCTGATCTCAACAAGGGCAGACATCCAGAAGCACTTTTTTTTTGAAGTGATATTGTGGTTTTGGCCAAAGTCTTTTGAGGTAGAGATCAATCGTGAATCCTTAAACTACATATTTACTGTGCCTACTCAAGTGTAGACATTTGTTTGAAGGCGACCTATATAATGGGCCAAATGCTAAAAAAGTGTCACTTTGGGAATGTGGAACTGTTTAGATTTAAGTCTCCTTTCGCTCTTGCTTCCTCATCAATAATGCAATGCAGCTGGAGGCGGAGCTAATCTTTTCCCAACTTGAGTTTCCACACCAGGACACGGAAATAAGACACATGTGCCTAAACAGAATGTCCCAAGCAGACAAGTTACGCCACTTCAAGTTTGCACTTGTACAGAAGTCTCTGAAGATTTCGGAGTTTTTACCTGAGATTTCACTACTCCTCTCAGTTCATCGGTACGACATTAGTATTAGTCGTTTTACGAAGAAGATAAGGATGATCTGACTGACGTGTATTGTGATATTGTCTGTCTACATGAGTTGCTGCACTGTAAACTGACCATCCATCAACCTATCATCCATCCGTCTCTCCATTTCTCTCTACAGTATCTATCAGGTAATCTATCTATTGATCTGTCCATCCAAGTGCTTATCTATCTGAAGCCTGACAACCGAGTCAGTGGCGTCTTTGTGCTGTGAGTGGCGCGCACGCGCATGCTCGATTGCTGCAGTGGGATGATGTCATCAGTATATCGGCTGACTGTAGCAGAGCACGGTGGAGGGTGCTGACGGCACGGTACGCACGCAGCACAACGCTCACACTCACGCCAGACAAAGTGACACCATTTGCGCCACACAAGCATGTTTTGGTGTGAAAAGTGGCAGAGGTGAGGTGTGACAAAATGACAGAAACACAGCCTGCGGAGAGGAGGTGCGAAACGTTGGGATGAGCCAGGAAGCGGCGTGTCAGAAGGTGCCGGAGTGACATTTCTTAAAAATAACCATGAGATGCGCCGCCGGTGTGTTAACATTTTCATAACGGCATCTTATCGGAAATTTGGCATGAGGACGTCTAACAATTTGTGCGTTACGATAGCGACTTGAGTCATTGTGCATTACTTCAGTATTGAAGAATACTTACTGTAATAGATACCATCTCAACTTGATGTCAAGTGTGTCTACTTCAACAAGTAAGCACCTCTCCCTAGATAAATGCCTTCATTTGTCTTCCCCCTAAAATAAAATAAATAAACAAAACATGGAAATGTAATAACATTTCAGAATATTACAGTCTTTAATGTTGTCAGTTCCCATCCCCCAGCTGCCGGTGACAGTGACAATTGAGCCTGCAAGCACGCAGGGTCATGGTCACAGTGTACCACATGTCAATATAACTTCTAAGGACACACACAAAGAGGGATTTCAGTCCAGTGCTGTAGGCGGCCTGTGTGCAATCACCGATGGCGTACAAGCGTGGAGTGAATTACAGCCCAAGCTTGCCATTAAAACCCAGAGCGCATACACATTTTCATTACTCCCATTCTTCACCTTTACTGCATTCCTATCATCTCTGACTGTTCAGTCAAATAGTGTAGATGACGTGTTTGCAAACCAGGGAGACAAAGAACGGGCTAATGTGTCACAAAGAATGAGCCTAAACCAAAGGAGAGGTGCCGGCTAACTATTAGCTACTAATGCTAATCAGATCAGTGGACCACGATTGTGAGTGATGTGAGTCACCCCGCTCACTCTTTGTTCAAGCTTCTGCCCTCTGGGAAGAGGTACAGAAGCCTGCGCTCCCGCACCACCAGACTCTCAAACAGCTTCATCCTCCAGGCTGTTAGGATCCTGAACTCGCTTCCCCGTTCTGCGTAGCGTCCTGTACTTTTACTGTCTGTATGCACACTGGCTCTTATTTGTTGTGTTATCTGTTTATTTATTATTTATTATTACTCTTATTATTTATTGTTTGTGCCTTCTTGTTTTTTATATTGCGTTAGTTGTATGTCTATCGTGTAATATGTCTTGTCACCGTGGGATAGAGAAAACGTAATTTCGATCTCTTTGTGTGTCTCGGCATGTGAAGACGTTGACAATAAAGCAGACTTTGACTTTTGACTTTGGATGTTTGAGAATATTTGTCATTTTTCACATGTCCTGAGTGTTGTTAGTCACCTAAATGTTGAACAGAGGCTGTGATGTACCGAAGTCAAATTCCTTGTTTGGCACGCTCAAACATGGCGAACAAAAACTCTTGAATCTTGCTAATGTCAAAATTCAAATGGCCATCCCTTGAATTTCACGTGAGCAGTTATTGCTCACATACTATCCCATGACAACGAATGTTAGCATTAGTGGTTAGCATGAGACTAAAAATGGCCACCAGATTGTTAACATTAGCTGTTAATGCTAAACAGAGGTTCTCAAAATACCATCTGTGTTCCATGTGTCTTTGTTGGGTTTTTTTAGCAGGTGTACATCTGTGTGTTTAGGCTCATGGCCACTAAAACAAGTTCAGCCAAAATGCTTTGAAAGTTACTGGGAGTGAAGGAGTTGATAATGTGAAATTAACGCAATTGACAAAACCCAGTTTAAATTTGTTTTGAACGAAAATAATAAACACGTTTTCTCAGTGGTACTGAATGATGGGTCGACAAGGAGACGAGTCATCTTCTTTCGTGACGTTAGCAGCCGACAGTGACGTGGGTCGTGCCTCATCTCAAGTACCACTTTTGTTAGCCTACATGATTGACAGGTCTGTCTAGTGACGAAGGCATGAAGTATCTCCCGCCCCCTTCCAATTAGCTTCTCGACTGCACAGTGACACCCTGTGATTGGGCGAGCAGGATGCAGTAGGCATCTCCTATTATTTATTTCATGCATTTTAAACACATTTTACTTCAATATAAAACAGGAGGTTATGGAATAAATTGCTCCTAGTAGTTAAAAAAAAGAAAAAAAGAAATACCACTATGTTAAGGATGGAACGTGGAACCCAAGAGAAATATATATATATATATATATATATAAGAGGTATATAAGAGGTAATCAGAAACAGCTCAGTAAAACGCATTAGCCAGAAAAATCCATTACATTCAATAAATACCTACTAGAATTAATATAAAGGCAGACATTTACAACTCTTTTTTCTACCGTTGACAAAAAAAAGTCCAATGTGTATTATAATTTGAAATATCTCACTACCTGTTCTCTGCCTTAAAAAAACAGTCGAGGTCGCGTGTGATGACGTCATCACTAAGGTCGACCGATGATGACGGCATGGCAATTGAAGCAGAGTGCAGTTCGCAGCATATTTCCAACAGCCATTGGACTCTCTTCAAAATTGTCTAAGACTACATCACGTGTATATAAAAATATAACTTATTCAACGGAACTTTGAAAACGTCATATTCTTGCAGTCATGCAGTTTTTTTGGTTCGTGTTAGACGATTTTTTTTAAGCAGTAGTTCAGTACATCCTGCAATTTCCCCGACATGTACAGTAAGTATTTAATGTTCTTCTTCCATTGTATTTATATTCTCTCATAAAACCACACAGTGGGCCGTCTCTCCCCGTTTGTTGTGCTCGCTACCACAGCAACATATGGTCGCCATGGAGACGCAGCACCGCGGGACTCCTCGTTCGCTCGGTGTCGTCCGACCATTCCACCATAAAACAAACCATTCTCCCGAAGGCAAACCATGCTAGACACGTAAATATAACAGGAAAGTTTGATCATGAAGACAAAACGGAGTTAATGCATAAGCTGAGCCGAGGGCAGGGCGGCCAAATGGGCTCCACGGAGAGGAAATACGAGCTGTGTGGGCCTTTTCTGCCGAGGAGGCACCCCTTATTGAAGACGAGTGCAGAGATAGTGGGTGAAGCAAGAAGGATTCTCCGAGCTCAGTCCACCCAGAGACCTTACACCCCAAGAGATGCACACAGGCAGTTGTTTGCAAGAAGCTCTGTCCGTGCAGACCACAGCAGCAGACCTTCCTCAAGCTTCAGGTATGTCTTATTTCTGTCACCAAATCTGACTTATGAGGCATGTTTACACCATGGCTTTTAAACTTAACAGTCTTCACGCACATCATTTTGATGTCGGAGACTCCCGGCCAAGTTCAGGGACTCGCCTATCTCCACTGGAGCATGTGAGTAACCGCTGACCTCATCATTGGGTTGAATAATGCAACAGGTATGGAGAAATGTCGTGACAATCCCGCTATCTCAAGCACCTGCCATTTGATATGATCAAAAATCAATAGGGTTCTGTTCTCGCTTTAACTTTGAGCCATCTTCCAAATTGAAAACCATTAACTAGAACTAATACCCTGAAACGTATCGTGCAAAATCTTCAATCTTGAATAAAAATAAATCGTGACATTACCACTTGCAATATTGAATGTATATTGTTTCCATGTCAGAAGACAAGGATTGCATTTCCCGGCAATGACGACTTTTCAAAGTCATCTCCCAAACCTCCCACTGACCCACTGGACCCAAAGAGGACGCCAGCTCGAACACGAGGGCGTCTCCTCAAGGCGGCATCTCTCTCCACGTTACCTCCTTTAGCAGCGCACACAGATGGTGAGGAACAACTCTGACCCCAATTTACATTCTCTGCTCTACTTTGTTGCTCATGACAGACTGCTTTTTCTCTGTGTAGCCTCACAAGAAAGATTACATCAAAACCCTGCGAAAAAACTGCCACCGGACCAGGCTTTTGTCTCCGGAGACCACAAAGAGGTCTTCGGCGTGCCTCACTTAACTTCACCCCGTAGAAGTCAGAGTGAAAGGTATTTGCTCCCTCTCGCGTCTCCGCTTCCATCAATGTGACATCCCATAATGAACACAAGATTTACTGGCAGCTATTACTAGAGGGCAAGAAATTTCCGCCACAAATCTCATCAGTTGTGTCAGGGCCAGGGGACGTAACTCTCTCGTTCGGATCCATCCGCATATCGATTGCGAGCCAGGTGGGAGTCGTAACAATAAAACACATTTTATATGAAAGCTCAGAACATTGCCCGCAGCACAAAAAGGACGCAGCAAGCTTTCAGAAATCGGCCCGACTCGATTCAGAAGGAAACCTTCTTGCGGTGAGGAAAATCTGCCAACCATTCAGGCTACTGAGCCACCCTAAAGAGGATTTGGAATTTAAATCATTTGAATCTACGCATCCGTTTTCTGTAGAGCTTGTCTCTCATTAGAGTCGAGGGTGAGCTGGAGCTTATCCCAGCTGACTTCTGGCACCCTGGATTGGACGCCATCCAATCACAGGGCGCGTTAGATGCGGTTTGTGAGGAATCATACAGCCTGGGGTCTGGAATGACCGAATATGCTTCCTTGCACTATCAAGTTTTGAAAGTTTTCTTATCGTCCGCTAATAGACGCAGACAGAAAGCATCCAATAAGACGTCATTTTATGGCTCCAAATGGCTTCTTTTATTAGATTTGGATGCCCATTTGGGCAAGCCTGGCAGCTCTATGCATTGTTGCTGACGCCCGCTGTTGCCAGACCCAAGACAGGGATGAGGTCATGTCTCTTGAGAATGTCCGTATCGCACAAAGACGCCCGGCTGATGGGACCTGTAATCCTATCGCAGACTGTTCACTCTTAACAGGCGCTCTACATGCTAAACATGTGCACAAACATTACAATGATTATTATTATTTCTATGGATGTACTTAATTAAGGGGGTGAAAAAATGACTACTCGTGTGTGTCATGTTCATTAAGTTACTTCCTGCAAAAATTGCCCATAGAGATGACAAAGAACAAACAGCCTCCAGCAGACAGCCCACAGAGTTCAGGTCTTACTTCCTGTCTGTTGGAGATTGAAGTCTGAGACCGCGTCGACATAACACACGCACACACAAACACAAGCTCAGAATGAGAAACTGCCAACAACCTCGAGAAGACTTTAGTGTTGCAGTTGTGGTGCAACAACGACACCAAGTGGCAGCATTTGAAATCGACTCATCAAGTTCAATTTTTGTTGTTTTTTTAATGTCCCGTTGCCCTAACACATTCGTTTGTGTGTTTTCCTGGTGCAAGCAGCAGACTATCACAGTCCAGTTTTGATGCTGGAGTCGGAAGCGACGAGGTCAGAGCAGGACAAAGAACAGGTATTTTATTTGTATTTGAGGACGCTGACCTTGTGAACCAAGCAGACGTGCGCCATTTTCACCAATGGGCCCTTTCTCGCTCTCTCTCATCAGATTTGGGCGGGAGTGGAAAGAACAACACAAGCACAGGTGCAGACTCACGCTGGGATACGATAGAGTCTCTTCTCCAGCAGCTAAAGGCAGCAGCGGCTGCGGGAGGTAAGAACAACACTAAAGGGAAAGGCAATAAATAGTCAATCGGATGACATGTGTTGGGTTTGACCAGGAAGTTATTATGTTTGAGTCATGGAAAACTCTTTTTCAAAGTTCCACATTCAATATTTATTTTGCCTTGGGAGTTCCTGCGTACAAAATTGCAGCAAGGTGTTCAGGGTGCGCCAAGCCCTGGTTTCGATGCCGGGAACATTTATTATTTGACTCGGAAAACAAGGAACAGACTCCACCCTTTCTCTTTCCTCTGCATCCAGATTGGAGCTGTGCGATTGTGCTGTGCCGCTTAGCCTCGGAAGTTTCCTCGCAATGGGAGGATGTTTCCTCGCAATGGGAGGATGTTATTTTACGGCTAATGTTTCATTGATGGGGCACATACGTGTACGTGGACTCGGGCCCGGTGGCGGCACAGAACTGTGCCCAGACATTTAGGACGAACATCTGGTCATTGTATAAGCAGTCTCTCAAAAGCTCGGCGGATCAGATTTGTGGGCGCCGATCAGTCTGTAAAGTGTGCTGGGGATTCGTGACCATGTTTTTTTTTTTTTTTCCACATTCCTCCAGGTGGCCACGAGGCCTCACCGGAGCATCTGTGTGATTTGTGCGCCGCTCTCCATGATGGCCTGGCAGCGGCGGGTATGTTGGGCCCTCAGCGCTGTAAGAGGCGCTCGTCGATACTACGAATGCTCTTCCAACTCATTGACCTCGATTCCCCGCGCCTCCACATGCACGTCGCCGAGTTGTGTCTTGCTGTGAGTCTTAACCGTGGGCGTGTCCCTTACAATTATTGTTCAAATTAAATGACTTTTTATTTTTTCCAGTTACATGTCAGTGGGAAGAA